>NC_090847.1:16487500-16810000 GCF_024217435.2 Syngnathus scovelli
GTTTCAAGAAATCACTTCAGATGAAACAAAGGAAGGCTATGAAACTTGCAAACTCAATTTAAAGAAGCCACCCACTGCGTAATTCAAGCCCCAGTGGAGAGTAGATACATCTTGTCATTATGTAAGTGTGTTGAAGTAGACCTCTGCACTGACTGGACTTTGAGTTGCCAGTTTTTATATAGTACTTGATCACTACTGTTGTTAAAAATACACTTTAGAAATATATTTGTTGCCCATTTTACTGCAATTTATAAAATGTGCACCCTCTATTTTGGAGTTCAAGAAAACTAGCGTGTATGTCCTTTCATTTATTATTGATTTATCAGACATGAATATCATTTTATGGGCCATTTTGTATGTGAATTTAAAAGTACTGTTTTGTCACTTATAAAATGAGATAAACCTCCATCTATCTTTCATAATGCTTGTCCGCATTGATATCGTGGGTGAATTGCAGCCTATCCCAGCTGACTTTGGGCAAGTAGTGGGGATTGGTTGCCAGCAAATCACAGGGCTGAAATGCACTAAGCAAAATATGAAACTAAAGACTCTGGCAAAAAGATGTAACAGCACTGCAAAAACAAAAAAACATCATACCAAAAGTCAAATGTGGAGGTGGTGATGGTCGGGGGCTGCTTTACTGTGATAGAAGGAACCATGAATTCTCTGCTTTGCCAAAGAATGTCCAGCCATCACTTTGTGACCTCAGGTCGGAGCATTTTGGTTCTGCAGCAGCACAACAATACCAAACACAACAGCAAGTCAATTTCTGAAAGGCTTAAAAAACAAAAAAATTGTTCGGAGTGGCCTACAGTCTACTCTGGACTTGAATCTGGACCTTAAAAATGCCATGCCAAAAATGCAGCATCTATCAAATTCACAAACAGGACAAAATGCATCATTGCCCTTGCATGAGGATGACAATACGCCCGCTTTCACGCCAAGCGCAAACTACTTTCTGTTACCAAATTATCAGGTGCAAGGCTGCTTCAAGCGCAGCACGGCTCCAAACACGCTAGACTAGACTTGCACTGGCCAGTCTACCAAAAGATTTTTTGGGGAGGAGGGGTTATTGTTTGCTTTACTGTACAATGGTAATTATGAACATGGAATTTTATGCTCCATTCATCTCCTTGTCTGTTATTTACCGATAAACAGTTTAGGTTATACGTTATTTTAGTGGGGATAAACAGTGTAAAAATGGATGGATGAATGGATGGATGCATGGATGGATAGATGGATGAATGGATGCATGGACATGTGTTTATGAAATCCACAATTAACTAGTGAGAGCTGTAAAAATGTTCAAACTATACAGTAAATGTATTAACACAGTACTAATTAAATTTAAGATGACCCTGCTACTCAACATCCCCAGCAGCAGATGATGACCAATACGACTTCAGTCAAAAACGCTGTGGTGGTAACAACATGACACACCCCTGGGCTTATTTACAGAAGTAAACTAATTAAGCACAAGTAAAATATTTTTTTGCTTGTTTTAAATAGGTTTATTCTTACTTCCAATAATTTGGCACATTTGATGTTTGAAAAATATGCTAGATTTATTTAAGTAAATACATTTAATGTTAGAGATCAAGACTTTTACTCAAATAGTATTCTGGAATGCAAGTGTTATTTTCACTGGAGCTATTTTCTGTTAAGGTACACGTTGATATATTTACCCAAGTATCGTTTTCAGGTACTTTACATAGTATACTACAGGCTACACCATGGGCTGGTTGCCAGCCAATTGCTGGGCACATAAAACTGACAAACACTCACTTTCACACCAATTTCAAGTCTTGCCTCATACTGTTTTAGAATGTGGGAGGAACCCAGACTAACTGGAGAAAACAAACAACATGCAGACCGGAACAGGAGGCCAGAACTGAGATTCAAACCTGAGAACTGTGAGGCTGTCCCAATCCAAGACAAGTTCAGCAAAAATATTCAGTTACTTTACTGGACTGGACACATATTTTGCATTCTCATTGTTGCATCACTGCAAAACTGAAAACCCTCCACCCCGGATTTCTCCAAGCACCTCAATTTATCAACTGGGGAGGACAGATTTAGCTTGGACCAAGTCACCTGATCCCCCAGGCCTGCCAATCACATCTTGGTGGCGACCACTGCGTCACAAAAGCATGTTGGGCTTTGGACTGCGAACCATAACCTCTGCCACCTACCAGTTGTTGCTGTTCTCTATATGATTTAACCATTAAAATACATGAATTGAATGCCAAATGTTTTTTGAATACATTTATGCATTTCTTCAAACTTGTGATGTGTGTGGACACATTGTATAGGTTGACACCTAACATGTAGTACACGCATGTAATACACGCATTCTGCTGCTTACCGTCACTGAGAATTTAAAAACAACACACTTATCAAACACTTACCAGTGCTGGCTGGTTTCTTTGATTGTTTCTAGTGAAGTGGGACTGTGGAGGGGAGAGCTGCAGGGTGGTGGCATTCCCCACAGGATCGATGGATCACACTGGATCCCTGGACCTGGATGGTGTTCCTCTTGGGTGCGGTCACAATTCCTGACTTGATGAGTGGAGCCTTGTCTCTGAGATATAATTTACATAAATAATGTGTATCTCATTGAGCCATGAGTGCAAATGTTGGTATTTTGTCAGGGTTGCTAAAAGGTTGCAAACAGTTGCTCTTCTCACAAAGTCATGTTCAAAATTTGTTGACTTTTAAGACTGTTGGTGAATGTGTGGCAAAGATTGCGACTGTTTGCAACCTAGAACGAAACCTAACAAAAAAAAAATCAACATTCGAGCCATGTGCAAACCTTTGCTAAACTTCGTTGCTCAGTGAGATACAGGCTTTACTCCCATTTGTTCCACATTTGAATTCAAAAGGAAAAGGTTGAGTTCATTTTAATAGTATTAACAGAGACAAATCATAACAAAGAAAGCAAAAATCAAACACTAGAATGCTTATTATGTTGGAAGCCACAAACAACAATGAAGTGAACTTAATTCAATATTTATTGTTTTCTGCCATTTTGCATACAAACATATTAGCATGCCATTAAACTCAAGCAATCAAACATAGATCCAGTGCAAAAAAAAAAAAAGAAACCAAAGTAACAAATCTTTAGCATTGATACAGGGTTTGGAAATAGGCAAAATGTAGGATTTCACATATGTATTTTCCTACAAAATAATCTCTTTTGCCTCATGGAATGGAGGAAAAACGACAAGTACATAGCTGTTTGACATTTATACTGCAAACCTGAGAGCTGTTGGTAATAGGCTGCATCCATCTCATCATCTTAGTTTGGCACCTTCGATTGAAACATTTTAGATCGTGCAAATGCAACTTCATGTAACATTGAAATCCTTCTTTCCACTGCAAGCAACCATAAACGACTTTCTCCATCTTTATTTTTTTCCCATCGCTTAGTCTGCAGACACGACTAGGAATTTGGCAAGAAGAGGTACGATTCTTCAGTATCCTAAACATCATCACTTTACAACCACAGCCTTACTTAGTCTAGCAGCTAATGCTCACTTTTTTTGCAAATATGCAGCTTTGCATTAGATGTGACATTCAAAACTTACTGCAAATGTTGCAAATGCAGGAAAAGGTAGAACCGACAACAAGCATCAACTTGTGTATGGTATTGGTCAATTCCATGGTCTTAGTTTTAATGACTTTATGAAGAAATTAAAAATGCGCATATCGATGACCTGAAGTCCTGTTGCGTTCCTGCATTTGTGCAGTACTCAAAGACAATATGTTTCCTAACAAGACTTGACTGCATTCAACGACACAACCAGAAGCTTAGTGATGCTGATGGAGCGTTTGGCAGCAGAGCTAGGGGTGGATGTAATGGAAAGAGAGCAAACAACACTTGGGAACAAAGACTGGAGGAACGTGAGTTTGAGGAAGATAAAAATGGAGTGGAGGGAAAGGGAAGGGGGGTGAAATGCAGCAGCAAGTGAGAAAACTTGATGGTGGAGACTTGGGAGATGTGAGTGGATATCAGTGAAGTGTAGGTGGGAGTGCGCTGGGCTTTCTCATTTGTGATACAGCTTGACTGAGATGACGCACTGGGGGCATGTTTGCTTCCAGTAATCCAGAAGTAACAGACAATTATAGAAAAGTCATTTAAGCATTAATTCAAAATTCTTGATATCCAGCTAGGTCCATGTACTAACTAAAATGACCATAGTCCTCACAATTCAACACCAATGACTGTGTTTTAGGAATGGGTTTTTCTCCGACTACGAAAGTGGCAGCAATCGGCACGTGAGGATTGTGCAAGGGAGTTGACACTTCTTGTAAACACAACCCCTAAAAAAAGCTATGTGGAATGACACGGAGTAGTAGAATGACGTATTTGTAAAATATGGACGAATTGGTAAATAACTGCAGTCGACTGGCACAAACAGAATGGTAAGTGAGGAGGGACGCTCTTGGAAATGGGTACAAGAGGCAAAACAAATATTGGCATGAGAGAATGGAATTTAAACTCCCGGACGGAATCACCTTCTGGACTGGTCTTACAATTGCTCTGATATTTCCTGTCCCTGAAGGCCAATATTTATTTTTCAAGTTTTACATCTCTTTGTACCTCTGGAAGGTTCAAGATAAGTTTGTCGCATAGGGTGGTTGGCCTTTTATCGGGCAAGTTAGAATATTTGGTCACGTGCACACATGTAGCGTTCTGGAGCATGCCACACTTCTGTGAAGTTAATCAGAGGTCAAATAGGAGTGCATTTATGAATGTCATTTGAAGAAAATAAAAACAGTTTAAAGCAGTCTTCACATTCACCCTCTAAAAAAACAACAACATTCACTTATATACAATTTGTTTGACATATACACGTACATACACTTCTTGGATATGTTCAAGGCCTAGAAATACTGTTGGAGTGCATTTGCTTAGCTTTACACAATTGCACCTTTTAAGTACTGAGCTACATTGATTGTGTGGTGTCTAATTGTGATGCCTGCAACGTAACACAACATAAAACTAAATTCAATGATCTTCGTTTTCCTTAATAGTAATTGGAGAAAATTTGTCTCATTTTTAGATCAACAACCTAGCAATACAAAAATGTTTGATGGTGCAAATGAGATTCAGTTTGCAGATAAAACTAAAAAATGAAGGAATGAGGAACCACTGGTAGGGTGACATAACCTCCCGACCAAAGTGCACATGGGCTCATCGCCAACGCGTGATGCGTAGAAAATTTTGTTTCTTTTTCACGAAGGTAGTTTCATACATTCAACATTTAACATCAGACACATTTCTCCATGTGGCTGTTTGAATAACTCAAGCAATTCTGACAGCCGACAAGCAATTTGGAAAGTGATTAAAGTGATTAAAGTAATGTGATGAGCAATCAAATGTGTGGTCTGTTTGTCGCTGTGAAGGGATCCTCTTTGAAGCTCTCAGATGATTTCCGTAAACAAGAGATAGTAAATCTCCTATTGTTCCACCTTTCATTCCATCACATGCATGCTGTTTAAAAGAAGCACTGCAACAGAATTTTGGATTGTGGAATGTCGGAAGAGGATGGCAGTAAGAATGCGATTAATCCAAACAAGATGACCTCGCATGCATGAGGAAAAACAAAATCCAGTGAATTTGTTGGACTTCAGATGTTGACAAAAGCAGCTCCAAAACAATGTCAGTATGCATTTTCACAGACAGATTTTCTTGGTCAAAATTCACATTCAGGATGCGACAAAGTGAGACAAGCGTGAAGATTGATGGATTGTGCAGAAGTTCCTGGTGCTGCACGTCCAGTTTTATTACCAGTTGAAAAGAGAGTTCTGACCCAACGTCATGAAGTAAATCTGACTGCTGCCTCCTGATTGCACTGATGCAAAGAAGACCTACAACAAGAGACAAACTTCAGATTAATCTACATCACAAGATAATGACTTCGTTTCAATATTTTTTTTTTTATTTCATTATTTATTTCAACTCATTAAATGCCATGATCAATTCAAGTCATTTCTTTAGAATGAAAACATCCAGCAGCAAGAATAAATTATTATTATTATTATTATTATTTTTTTTTTTTACATTTATTTTGGGAGGGGTCGCGGAGGGTCCGATGCTGTACTTACTAAATACATTTTTACAAAAACTTGTAGGCATAATAATAATTGTCACCGATTCTGTTCATAATTTTTATGGACAGAATTTTTAGGCGCAGCCGAGGCGTTGAGGGGGTCCAGTTTGGGGACCTCAGCATTGCGTCTCTGCTTTTTGCAGACGACGTGGTGCTGTTGGCTTCTTCAGGCTGTGATCTCCAGCTCTCACTGGAGCGGTTCGCAGCCGAGTGTGAAGCGGTCGGGATGAGGGTCAGCACCTCCAAATCCGAGTCCATGGTCCTCGATCGGAAAAGGGTGGAATGCCCTCTCCGGATCGGGGATGAGATCCTGCCCCAAGTGGAGGAGTTTAAGTATCTTGGGGTCTTGTTCACAAGTGAGGGGAGGATGGAGCGCGGGATCGACAGGCGGATCGGTGCAGCGTCGGCAGTAATGCGGACTCTGTACCGGTCCGTCGTGGTAAAGAGAGAGCTGAGCCAAAAGGCAAAGCTCTCAATTTACCGGTCGATTTACGCTCCGACCCTCACCTATGGTCACGAGCTATGGGTCGTGACCGAAAGAACGAGATCCCGGATACAAGCGGCCGAAATGAGTTTTCTCCGAAGGATGTCCGGGCTCTCCCTTAGAGATAGGGTGAGAAGCTCGGTCATCCGGGAGAGACTCGGAGTAGAGTCGCTACTCCTCCACGTTGAGAGGAGCTGGATGAGGTGGCTCGGGCATCTCATCAGGATGCTTCCTGGACGCCTCCCTGGGGAGGTGTTCCGGGCATGTCCCACCAGTAGGAGACCCCGGGGACGACCCAGGACGCGCTGGAGAGACTATGTCTCTCAGCTGGCCTGGGAACCCCTTGGGATCCCCCGGGATGAGCTGGATGAAGTGGCTGGGGAGAGGGAAGTCTGGGAGTCCCTCCTGAAGCTGCTGCCCCCGTGACACGACCCCGGATAAGCGGAAGAAGATGGATGGATGGATGGATGGATGGATGGATGGATGGATGGATGGATGGATGGATGGATGATAATAATAATAATGTATCTAATAACTGTTACCAAGTTCTTAATTTAAAACGTTTGTTGGAGCAGGTTGGTAAAATTTGTCGTGAAGACATACCTTGTCATTCCTTTCACACAGGAACTTGAGTTTCTGGGCCCTTTTGTGCATGAAAACCCCTTCCAGGTTTCCTGTGTTGGCAGACCTGAGCTCAATGGCCTTCTCTCCCCAACCCATCACCTGATTGGACTGTAGGTAAGCTGCACAAGCATGGTAGATGTTGCAGGATTTTGAAAATTTTGTGTTGCATTCACTTTTCACTAACTATGCAATATAGATTAACCTGAACATTTAAGAAGTTAACTTGTTGAAAGCTACAGCGGACCTTTTAAAGTTGAACAGCACTGTTTGGAAATTTGGGGGACTTTCAGTATACAGTAAAGTAGCAGTGAAGTCACACCAAGCAGTTTGAACATGTGATGACAGCATATCACCCAAAATTTCAGATCAGGTAAGCGTCAAAACATTAATCTTGGATGTATATTTTGGTCTTTTCTTGGACTGTTGTAGTCGTTTTTGCAAGATGTCTTAAGGAGAACCAATTTCAACAACGGGTGACAAGAAAGATGTTATGTGAAATAAGCAGACTCGAATTTCAAAACAAAGAATCAAGGCCATTTGCATAATCAGTTTTTGGCAAATGCAGTGTTTGGTTGGTTTTACGATTTTAGAGAATTTTACACCTCATTAAGTTTAAAAGTTAAAATTGTATAACACCTTCCAACTCTATACACCACTGCAAATTCAGACACATAACACAATTTCTGTTAAGCATTATGTTACTTGAGTTCAGTTTGAAACTTTGGTATTGAACTGCATAAGCACTAAAAAAATAAAACAAACATCAATAAAAACAAAGAACTCACCGACTGAGGCAGGCATCTCTCCCCATTGTAAAACCGTATCCTTGGTGATACGCCCATAGGTATCAATGTACACACCTTCATCTTCGTAGCAAACAAGAACTTCTGTTCCGGCACTGTTTGGCAAAATAATGATGGCGTGCGGATGAATGGAACCCTGGATCTGTAAAAGACACACGCACAGAAGACATAGACATCACTGCCTTTGTACGCTTTTATTTTGAAGTTTTCTCCGGCAGCATGTGGTGGCTTGGTGACTGTCTTGGCTCATCTTTATGACTGTTGTTGGCGCCAGTTTGGGTCGCCATCGCAAACGCTTGCTACCAATTGAAACACATCATCCTGGAATCACCTTCAGTCGTTAATTAAGGATGCTAAAACAAAATTCCATCAAATTAATTATATTGACGTTGGCATTGAGCGGCTGTTGCCAGTGTTAGCGCCTAAAGGCTAGCCAAGTGCCCCAATAAGTGAGTGTCCCATATTATAGGCTTGTGAGGGGTATCGGGCGACTTTTAAAAGACAGCTTAATAGGCAAAAAGAACTGCATACAGTTTTGCTGACAACCTGACGCAGTTGCACTTCAGTCATTTAGTATTACGTTAAGTGTGTTATTTTCTCTTCTGTATTCACAATTGCAAGCAAAATTTAAATTTTTTAAAATTTTCATTCAGATACTTAATCAGTCACGAAAGTTTTCAATAGGATCAAAATATTCAATAGCTGCAGCTCTAAATGATTGACAGTAGAAAAACGATCATTAACAGTAACATTGCCAGAGAAAAGACGTAATGAAAATAGCGTAAATGATGAGTGACTTCCAAGAATACTGCAGTGTGGTTGTATAACTACCAAAGTACAACTATTACAATTGTTGATACTTTTTAGTGACAAGAGGACACACAAAACACTTCATAAAAAGGTTCTACAAGTGATGAAATCTGGTCTGATTTAATTACAAAAAAAAAAAAAAAGAACTATAATAAAACAAAATACATTATTATTTTCTAATTACTTTGAGCCATTAAGTCATTTGAGTTCAGCAAGGTTTTAGGCAGTGGTAACCACTAACTTAACCAGCCAAGTGAACACAGTCTATACATCACCAGAGTGTGAGCCACCACAATCCTCAGCATCAGCACTGGCATCCACAGACGCAACGCAATTTTAATCCTCTGTCTTGGAATCAGCATCGTTACATTGCTCATTCAACCCGCCACAGATGATTCACAGACGTTTGTGTGTGCGTGTGTGTGTGTGTGTTAATGTATGCTACTCTGCGTGGGTGAGTGATGCAATGTGTGTGTTTTTGTGTGTGCCAGTAATTGTGTGGGCGTGAAGTGTTCTTCGGAGTCCCAGAAGTTTAAGAAGGAAAAAGGTGGTAATGAACTTGGCAAGATGGAAGATTAAGGCACAAATGTGGTAGACAGCTGGATGAAAACTGGCTTAATAAACTAGAAGCACATACGCACACACACACACGCACGCGCACGTACACACACACGCGCGCACGCAAGCAAAGGAGGACAGGAAGAGTGTATTTTTAGAGTATATTTCTCCCTACGAATGTCCGACTTTACTGCTACCCTACCACCCCCTTCATTACTGAAAGTAGCACATGCTTGAGGTGGTGAAATGATGTGTATGTGTGTTAGAGAGTGATAGAGAGAGCAAGAGCGAGAGCAAGAGCGAGAGACACGCACACAAACCAGACACATTTATAGGTTTGAGACATTTATCATTTCATATGAAAATGACATGTTGAAGAAAAAAAAAAAACATACCATGCAAAATTTAGTTGAGCAAAATTTGCTATGCATGAAATAGAATGTAACGCTTAAACAAAGTTTAGAAGAATTGTCAGAATGTGAGCCGCTAGAAGTCCGCCCACACACAGCAGTGCAGAAATAGATTGTAAAACAATTATTTTGATTAAGCTTGATCTCAAACAGGTCTAGAATTATGTTTTGGACACTTGTGTAACATTTAAGGACATTTAAGGACAAAGCTAGTTAAGACTTCAACTCGGGGGGAAAAAACCTTTCCAACATAATGTGACTCATAATCTGCACAATTCAATAAAATAAATATGTTAACCCTAGCCCAGTACTTTAGGCTAGTGGGGTGGGAGTTGATGCCAGGAAACATTGATTGTTTTTTTGCTGTATTAGAATTAAATGTAATTGCACTTCCACTGCAGAAGATGGCAATGGAACTCTCATTGTCAGAGTGGGAAGATAGTAAAAAAGGCATTTATTTTTGCAGGGACACGCACACGAGCAGACAGGCAGGCAAGCATGCACGCAGGCACGCGGACGCAGAAAGGCACGCAGGGTACAGCCTGAAATGGTTGCCAATCAAAGATCGACAGAAACTACCTAATACCAAAGTTTTCATCAATGACACAGCTATTGTCATGCAGTCTACACAACCCATGGTGGGCTTTTCGAGCATTCTTTATTGATTTATTTACTTATGTATTATTATTATTATTTATTTATGTTTTTTTTCTGTTTGTTGGTTTATATTTTGTTTGTTGTTGTATGGACTTATATGTGGCACTTTAGAGTGTGATTTTTTTTTGGGATGTTCGAAATAAAGATATCAATCAATCAATCAATCAATCGATCGATCAATCAATCAATCAATCAATCAATCAATCAATCAATCAATCAATCAATCAATCAATCAATCAATCAAAGACAAGCTAGATTTGCCATTAATTAAATTAATCATTTGGTGGCACATGTCAATAGATACTCCAACATAGCACAGTCACTTGCATATAAAACACCACATTAAGAGTTATTAAGAGGCAATTTATTGTTCATATTGGACAACACTGTTATTACAATAATGCATGGATTATTTTGTTATTCCATCAGTTCAGCTACTAGTCCCTCTTACCTCACCACATTTCCTTTTGCACTATAAAATGTCTTGTGCTGACTGGCTCGATGCTGACTGATTAGGATGCAACTGAGTCTGATAGATATCTACAATTAGTGAGCTGATGAGGCACAGAGCACACACTTCATCACACCCTTTCTCTCTACTTAAATCTTTAGTCTCTACTCCAGTTTTGTTTGATTAGCTATGTTTGAGATTGAGGAAGATTTAGTGCAGTTTTTTATTTTTATTGTCCTAAATGTTGAGTTACTTGTTTGCCCATAATGTATTGTTTACACAGAAGTTGCTACGGCTTCTTCTTCTTTAAGACAGTTTGGCCATGTGAACCGAGCCGGTGGTCACTTTTATATCAATAATGTCAGAAGGCCCTAAAGTTCCCACCCACTCCATTTCAGCTGGGAATCATGTCAAACTGGGCACAAACCAGATCCTTGTCATGCAAAATACTTCCCCAAATTTTAAGTTTAAAGGTGAAAACATGAGACCACGAAGCCTTGGTAACACTATCCCCAGCGTGTTCTCGTGTCACGACCAAAGGTGGGACCGGGGCAGACTTTACCCTTCCACAGCATCTTTACCATTTGTAAAAAAAATAAAAATAAAAAAAAAAACAGAAACTTGCAACGTGCAATATCTTGCCACATGCCAAGAAAAATCACCAAGCCTTTTACAGCCATGTCAAGACTATAAAGTAGTGCATTCTTCTTTCATTCGGAAAACCAAATTGTTTATCAATTGGGTCATTCCCAGCAACAAATAAAGGCTTATTTTATTCAACTTTTGTGTATGACAGACTATGGTGGTGTTATAGTGAATATCCTAAATCTAATTGTTTAAACAAGTTATGTACAGAAGGAGAGTATACTACACTTACATGTGTGGGCAAGTAGAGGTCATACGGCGTCCCAGAATCTACATCAATTGCATGGAAACCAGAAGAGGAACCATAGATGACCTTTAACCTTTGGCCTTCCTCCACTGTCAGATCAACAGACAGTGGCTTTTGTGGTAGGGACCTGAAAGACTGAAGAGAGGAGAAAATGTCATATTTATGACGCGCGTGACATGGGCACAAAAAGTCATACAAAATGCAGTGTATTGTTGGCCTTTTCAGATCAAGGACATAAAAGTAGCTCAAGCCACGCTGGATGTCAAGAAATAGGGCACAGCTCTAATGAGACTCCGCCGATAGTGGGGGTTCTCATGCACTGAATGTATCACGTCTGTCACTGAAGGAGAGTTTGGTTGCAGACTGACCTTAATCGGCGTTAGTCCACCTATATTTATGTTGTTGCAAATGTGAAGAAGTACTGTTTAGTTATGTTTAAAATGATGGCCATGCATGCACTACTGTACATATCAGAAGTATATTGGTACCATTTTACCATCATAAAAAAAATCATTTGGGGAGCAAGAGAGATGGAGCCTATGTCAACTGGCTTTGGGTGAGAGGCGGGTACACTATGAACTCCTCCCATGCCACATGTAGCTAAACAACTATTCATACTCACAATGTCATCTATTGAGAATTTAGAGTCAACAACTAAGTTAATACACACAATGTGGAAGGAAACTGGCGTGCCTAGAGAAAAGCCAGAGAAGTAGAAGCAAACTCCACACAGTAGGCACAGGGTATAACACCTTCAAACACTGTCTCCACTGAAGCCAAAACCAAAAGAACCACTACATTGGCCTTGAGGATCATTACCAAAAATTCTGAGAACTTGCACTTTGGCTGTATCACATGTCATCAACCCGTTCCTTAATTCCCAAGACCGTCAAATCGAATATAAACAACATCCAAACTTTACCAACCTTAAAGGCCATGAACTTATGGTAGGGTTTGGGTGCCCAAGCGTAAACCTCCACTGCAGTCTTCAAAGCAATTATCAAGAACTTGATCTTCTCGTAACGCACTGTACATAGGGACACAAAGGCCTTGAAAAGTTAATGAACAAATAAACTAAAACAGAGACCTGCAGCTTCCCGTCTGCCTTGCCATGCAGTATCAAGAAAAGGCACAAATGTTAATCTACTTACCCACTTTATAGTGGACACAGCCTTCCAGATCAGCAACAGATGTCCAACCCTGCCTCTTCTCCACCTCCGGGTCATTCCGGAGGATTTTATTTCTCAGCCAGGAAAGATAGTAAAGGCGAAGCTTGTTCTTTTTACCTTGAAACACAAAGTCAACCCTTCATTTACACAAAACAACTTTACAGAAAAGTTCTTCAAAGGTTATTTCACTCTGTACCATTAACTTGAGAATATACAACTGACAAGTCTTCAGTTTGTTTACCTGATATAGTAATGAGCACATTGAGTCCTTCCAGCACATCCATCTGCTGAAACCTTCTTCTGCTAATGAGTGAGTAAACCTTCCCCTGACCACTTCGGTCCAGCAGCCAAAGACCGTTTTCTGTCCCCACCAACAGATTCACTCCTGCAGAGCAAACCCAATAAAAATACACAACAGATATTCGACACAAGAAAACATATAAATCTATCGTGTACTGTATATGAGTCAATATTACCACATGGGTACTTCTAGGTTTCCTCATTTCACCCCCTCCCCCCCAAAAAAAATTCAATTAAACTTGAAATGCATAAATTAATTAAGTTGATGTTATGCTGTTTAAAATGCATAATGGTCACATTCACGCAACAGATTTAATTGCAAACACAAAATATACACGCAAACAGCAATGTATTGTATTTGAGCTTGCTGACAGGTGATAACAGGGAGGGCATTTTTGGCTAGTTACTCATTTTGTGAGTACATGGTGGACCATTGAGGAAAATGATTTACTGTAATTTTCAGACTATAAGTCGCTACTTTTTCCTCAAGTTTTGAACCCTGCGACTTGTCGTTCGGTGCGGCCTACATGTCAAACAACAAGTTCGGCAGCATCCAGCTACACATATAATATGATGAATGTAAATATTCACTGTTTATATTTTCAGGCTCAGTGGGAGTCTAGCATGTTGAGACTTAGTCTAATTCTAGTGGCCTCGACCAAGTTTGGTATTTTCATAGACCCACGCAGCTTGTTTAAAGTTTAAAATGACAGTTTTGCACAATTGTGGACGTGAACACAGCGGCCACTTGATTTGCACAAGAGGAGCACAGTCCTTGACATAGCTGAAAGAGAAACTGATATGATGAAGTGCGTTTATAATTAAGACTTCATTATTTTACTACATTTTTATGACGAGTGAATAATTGCGATGGCAACAAAGGTGAGCAAAAGGAAAGTACCAACCCCATAGTCCAGCACAGAGCACCTCAGTGGTGAATTTCTTCTTGTATTTGCGGATCTCAGGACTGTCACTCTGCGGTCGAATATTGGTTGGGTTCACATTCACCACAGACCCTTTCCTGTGGTTCTCTCTCTTGATTGGCTCACCCTTACTACATACTGAAAACATTTTGTCTCATAACACTTGGGCCCTTGCTGTGATAACTCAAAGTGATTCGTTTGGAAGTGTACTCACTTGGGCTCTGAGGTGGCGAAGATATAGGGATCAATCTTGGATCGATAAAGGAGAAGAAAGAGGGAGATGAAGGTGAGATGCTGTTACTAGCTGGACTGCCGAAAGCCTGAAGAAAACAAAAGAATGAAAATTGCAGTCATTCAAAGCTATATTCATGAGTCTGCAGTTTTAAAAACACTAATATACACGGTACACCGTACGGTATATAATTAAGCATACTTTTGATCAGTGCGAGTGCAATGCAAAACAATGTAGTACTACGAGATCACTCCACTGGTCATAACTGTCTATCTACCTTCCTCTAGTGGACAAATGTAACTAAAGCAAGACAGCCATGTTTGAAGATCCAGCGAGTCAGATACTGATGGCTAGATAAAACAAAGTTCAGTCTGCTGATCAACACAGAGGCACGTTAGAAGTGTGCTCTTTTATTATTTTGCCCATAGAGTTCACTGCATTTCTTCCATCCACGCTCCAGTTACATAGCTTCGTAAAAAAGTTCGTCCTGGAACCAGGTTTGATCTCAAGGAATGCCTTTACAGCATCCTATTCATAGTCAAAAGTATCAAAATGTTGACCAGACAGTGCATGTTTCAGTCTGAGGAACAAAAAGTCGTCTGATGTGGACAAATCTGGTGAATTAGGAGGGTGTGGAAGGCCTCGGTATTAACAATTGAGCACAATCCTCACCGAAATTTGTACTGTGTGAGTCGGGGCATTATCCTGCTACAACCAAACACCACATCCAACTTCCCCGCCTCGTTTCGACTTGATTTTCACAATAGTAATAGTGATAGTAATTTCCGTAGTTTATCTCTGTAAATTCTGAAAATACGGTACTCACATGTAGCTCCTGAGGTGTGAGGGATCGCGGTGCCGTGGGCGACTGTGCGTATTTCTGTTCTCGTGTCCGCTGCTGCTGGCTTAGTACATTGCGAGAAGGACTTGATGAAGATATTTTCTGCAGAAGGTCTGGCAGCATGTAGGTATCATCTGATGTCATCTGAGAAATCTGTGGATTAAATATTAACACTATCAACTATGATACAATATGACATATCCCAGCTCAAGCAAATAAACAAGTGATATTATAAGATGTGAGTGTGTGTGTGTGTGTGTGTGTGTGTGTGTGAGGGTGGGTGGTTGTGTAAAGACCTGGTTAAGATTGTGATGAGGCTGCAGCACAATGCCATCTGGTATTCTTTTTAAGTATTTCTCTCCCTTTCCATTGGGGAGGCCACAACTAGAAAGATAGAAACGTGTGAAGCAGAAGTAGAACACATCTAAGTAATAGTTTAATCAGTGACAATTATGTTTTCAAGATGAAAAGCAATCAAAAATGGGCATCTGAAGGTAGGAACTCACAGTGAGGCAGAGAGGTGAGAGATGACAGATCCAGAAAAGGATGTATTGCAAATTTATCAAATGCAACATTTACACACTTACATTGGCCATATTGCACAACCAAATGGTTAAAACTATTAAGACAGTTTCTCAAATGTTTTCCGCTTCATAAATGTTGACTCATCAACTTATTTTTGAGTAAATATTACAACCACTTTTTATTTATGAATTATAGCTCACCTGTTCCTGTCTTCTTCGTCACTACTTCCAAACTCGTCACTAGAGGAGGAATATTCTGTGGCCTTGTTGAATGGGCTCAGAACAGTCTTGACACCCTGCAAACAGATGCGGTCAGATACAGCAAGTGAGCAGATGAAAAACAAGAAAAGAGAAGCAGTGAGTGTGTGTGTTTGTGATGATAAAGATGTTTTGCATAATTGAATTTACTTTATCTACTTAGATTAAATGGTTCCATGTGGACTTTGGTTATAATCTATTTTATGCTACCTTAGTGATGCCTTCTTCAAACAAGACATTGTAATAGCCTACTGTTTTTACAGTATGTAGAACACATTCAAGAATGCTTTACTTGTAAATGTCTTCCAGTTATGTCGTTCTGTTGCCGTCTGCGCTGCTGAAGACGCTGCTGCACACGTGGACTCTCCAACTTGAAGTGCTCTACAGTACAAGAACTCAAATTAGTTACAGTTCTTATAGGAAGACGATACAACTGCATAGCTCTGCAAGGAACATTTTTATGAGTGCAAAATTGAATCTTGGATCGGATCCGATTTTCTTTTCCAGCTGTCAGTTTAACAAGACAGAAGGCAAATCTAACTAAATGGTTGCAGTTTAACACTGTACAGTGCAGCAATTAGGTAGATAACAACAATAACAAAAATGGTTAAGTCAGTACCTCTAACGTAAGATTTACCGACTCTCTAGAGTAGGGGTGTCAAACTAATTTTTGTTGCGGGCCGCATTGTACTCATAGTTTCCGTCGGAAGACCATTAGGTCTGTTAACGCAAATATTATATACAACATAGGCTACACAACAAAATGATGAATGATGAGCTTTGAAATCAGACACTAGAAAAAACGGTTTAAATATTTTAAAAAGCCACACGGTAATAAGAATTACTAGCAATATCTGTAGTTTTTAAAAGTGAAAACAATTTGCAATGTTAGTATTGACACATGAAGTCAATGCACAATTTGTCTTCACGAGTCAAATAAAATTATGTGGCGGGCCGTATATCTGGCCCCCGGGCCTTGGGTTTGACACCTATGCTCTAGAGTAACAATCTATTGTAATGGATATCAATACAATTATGCACCCAGAATAATTTTTGACCACACTTCGCCAAATGTTTGCACTGTATTTTGAATGACCAGGAATGCAAATGAAGAAACAAAAAACGGTAGTGGGTAGAATAATCTATATGAAATATCACAACATATTTTTATAAAGATTCAAAAAGAAATCTCAGAGAAAATCTGACCTGGATGGTTTCTGCTGATAGAAGCCCCGTGAGACAGAGACTGTGAGCTTTTATCTGTTATAAGCACAGGACTGCCACTAGATGGTGAGAGAGACACACAGTAAAACAGCATAAAATGGAAATTAATCACACATACAGATATATTGTTCCTTAAGTCTTTTGCTCTACTGGTTACTTCGCATTTCAACAACAGGACCAAAGTCCTTTACCTATCAACCTTGAAAATACAGACGGTTTATGGCATGAGTAAATGCAAGGCAGAATCATCTTTTCAGCAATGTTTCAACTTAATGAATTAAAAGTTGTATCCCATGGGCAGACTCTTTGCATTGTGTTATGCATTCACCCAAACTGGTGCAACATTTTGCTGATATGGGTAACCGGTTAATAAAATTACAATTCTGCTATTGTATATTTACGTCTTCATAAGGACAAGTGAAAAAAATCATCTTATGATTCATTAATGTCTTAAAGATATCACAGAGAAAAGAAACACCATTATCTCTTTTGAAAAGTGTCAGCCCTTACTAAGTATTCAGCTGCCTTAATCATTCCAAGTAAATCATGTAAATCAGAGCTATTTTAGACATATCAAAAATATAGTAAAATGATAATGAAAATGCAGCTATTACCTGGAAGCAGCCCTGTTGTGTCCCTTCACCAGTTCTCTGCAGTAGAATTTAGAGGTAGTACGTTCTGGCACCTGGAAAATAACATTTACCAGTAAATTCTCGACCTACTGCACACAGCCCCAAAGCAATCCGCCAATCACAAGAAAGAAAACACACAATTAGTAGAAATATAAACGCAAAATACCTAATAGATTTTCCCCAATACTGTACCTTACACGTACAGTTATAAGCGCAAGAGTCCTGTCGGTAAACACAAACTATTTCCTCTGCAAAAGTTAGAAACTAGTCAAACAATTCTGACATGAAATTGCACATTGCAATTACATCCCAGACCGCTAGGAGTCCACATATCCTCAGTTGGGCAACACTGCTAAACCAGAGTCACAAAAATAAGCCTGGTTCACAGGATTAGACTGATCTCGACCGCTCAGGAGGATGTCCGACCTCAAATGGGGAATATTCAACATGTTGGATTATAGAGCATCATGGCACGGGTGTGCTTATCTCAACTCAGGAGGCCCTGAGTTGACATCTTGCTATCATCAATGGAAAAACAAATTAGAGTCTATTAAATTATTTTGTAAAAGAACTTGAGGCCATCTGTCTAATAGTCTGTCAATACCCATAAAACATAAACAAAACAACAAAACACATATTCTGGAGAGGCTCAGTCAATGTCTTGACCTAAACCCAATTGAGATATCGTGCATGACCTAAAAAATTATCATGCTGAACTGCAACAGTTTTTGAAAGAGGAATTCTCCATCCCAAATTCATCCTGATTGTTGTACAAGTCCGTTCTGCAACTTATTGATTGGTTGAAGTTATTGCTGCCAAAGGAGGTTCAGTCAGTTTAATAAATTGAATCTTTAGTTCTTCCTTTCAGTCCTGTGATTGTTTGCATGATATGCTCTGTAAAAATTTGAAAACAAATTATTGTTTGTGTTATATTAAGTCAAGCAGAGTGTTCATTGTTGTGATTTAGATGAAGATCAGACTACCAGTACATTTACGGCCAATTCATAGCCAGACATTGAAGAAATTCCATTTGGTTGAAATACTTTTTCCTCCAACTGCAATACACATCCAGTAGTGCTAGGTTACATGACACTGTTGATGCCTTTTCAAAGGAGTTATTAACTGCTCTGCTGGCTCAATATGGCCTCCTGTTAGTTCAACAACATAACATTGCAAATAGACTATGCCTGTTGCTGTTATAAGTTGTCCTTTTAAATCCATATGCTGGTATGTTGGTAAATACACCTAATGGCGTATTTTGTGATGACCTAGCAGGACAGCAGTTATATTAGACACAGAGAGAAAGTGAGCAGTGTCTATGTAACACATGGATGTTTTTGTTGTGAGGTAAAAATATTCAATGTCAACTTCTGCCCAAATCACAAACACTTTCTGCAAATACAAGCACTCGTTCAGTACAGCTTCATGATGGTAGTTTACATCCAAAGAACAAAAACGTCCTCCTTTTGATGGCAGGTTGCCACCTGATTACGTTGACAAGAACACACAACAAACTATGCCCTATGTATTATGAGATTTTTTATGGTCCGGAATAGCTTCATTTACTTTCTACTCGTGCGGTTAAAAAGAGTTAAATATTACCTTAGGTGGTGCCTCAGAGTCCCAGAAGACATCATCTGAGGGCGACACGGGTGTGAAAGGGGACAAAGCCGAGATAGCCATATTTGACATGGAGCTGCTGTGAGGGGCAACTCGGCTCGAGCGCAAATTGGCATTCTGGGGGGAAGAAAATACACATAGATGTCAATCTACGCCTTTTAAGTAGTGTTTTGTGGAACCTCTGACCAAAACTTTCTTGAGAAAAAAGGCATTAATTTCGTTCAAATCACAATCATACTTAATGTCGATTGGCATTTGAGCACATCACGAGACCGCATTTTAGCAGGCAACAAAGGATTAAAGGAATGCCTTATCAATTTTACATGTGTACCTTGATTAGTAGTAATTAACTACTTTAGCTTGGAAAAGCTAGAAGAACTGAAAAATATAGTCCAGACCTGAACTAAAGGTCGGCATGCGTGCGTGTGTATTGAACATTTTCGGGACAAGGCATGATCTTCAGGACACGCCACGTAGGTGAAATTAGAAACCAACGCTGTACTGAGTATTTTTAATTTGCAAGAGGTGGGAGATGAGTTCAACTGCCCAAGGGAAGATCTGTGGATCATGTCAAACCGTGGCCATAGTGGTGCAGGCGGCAGCTTCTATTTTGTCCATAATGTGAGTAGAGTCTGCGCTCATGAATTAAGCTACCGAGACACCTAAGCAGCATTCTGTCCATCATGCATGCAATGTAGGAGGACATCGATTATTAATTTCAGCATTGTCCATGTGTGTGAGCCTCCAACATTTAGACGTAAAGTAAGACCATTTGTCCAATTAAGGTGCAGATAGGCAGATACGCAAGCTCCAAGGATACGTGTGGTGGATGTAATGGGCATCAAACCCTGTGAATTATCGTGGAAATCAATTGATTGATTGATTTTTATCATCGTCATTATTCTATTTTTTTTTTTTTCATCATCCGACTGGCTTGGACTCACCTTTTGGTGGGGCGGGGGTGGCACACTACCTATTGTGGAGAGCGGGCTGATACATAAAGTCAACTGACATATTTAAAGCACCAGCAGTTCATTCTGTATTTAATGAGGGAAGTATTTTCCGGTTCCACAGGCATTAAAAATGCTCCAGTCATGCATGGTTTGCTTGTTGCTTTTTCAAGGAATAGGCATAAAGATGTCTTCTATTTGTGATGTGAGTACACCATATTAAAAAAAATAAATGAGTGAAGTTGCTTTGCTTGTGCGCATCTGCGAAATTACAAACACCCAATCTAACCCCCCTCAGTGCAGATTTATGATGCACTTTGCGCCAGACTTCCACTGGTCATGAAAAAAGAGGTCTGAGTGTTTTATAACAGTTTCTTAACAAAGATTTTATGAAATAACAATTTTATCCCCGAGAAAATGTGTTACAATTTAAAGAAATTCAAATTCAACCAGTAAGATGTACATTATCCTTGGAGGTTCCACTGCACCGCAGTGAATGTTCATGACAGGACTGTGAAATACCTGGTTAATGTGAGCTCTCTGCATGGCTGGCGTACAAGGACTAGAACTGCTACCAGAGCCGAGTCTTGAGTGTATCTCGTTGGGGAGGCCAGCAGCTAAAAGCATCCTTGCTAACTGGGAGTCCTGGTAATCCATCTAAAATATGAAGCAGATTGTGCTTGTAGGTGTGCGGTACAAGTGGGTCCAATCATGATGCTTCAGGATCGTTAGAATCTGCAGGGCAAGAAAACTCCGGCAATACCAAATCGGAGGAGAAACACTGGACCTAAAAGTTAACGGAGGAGTCAACAATAATAAGCACACTATCATGGTGTTTTTTCATGGAACAATTAATGGTTTTAGGCTGGGCATATACCGCTACCTTATACCAAAACACTTAACAAAATTTAAAAACCATTAAGTATAATTAAAGTTTGATTTTGCAATCTTTTTGACAAAGTGTGCAAAAGTCACTTAGACAAGTCCCACTTTACTACTAATTGAGCAGTAGAAAAGGATGCTACTCCTAATGCTCTGAGTGAGGGAGTATTTTCTGTCCTCTGACCAGCAATCAAAACATTTCACTTATTTTCTTCACAAAAGCGAGAGGTAGGGTTGGGGGTAAGAGGAGTCGGTGGAAAAAGGAGCATCAAAAGAAACAGTGATTTGTGAACAGACAAGGCCACACCAAGGACAGACAGCCTGTAACACAACATGGGGAATGGCAGTGATAAAAAGGTGTTTGATAGCCAAGAAAGGCAGTGCTTTACCGCTGAGCGCTGGCAGTTTGCGGGGCAGCTGGACAAGGCAGCAGCAGCGGTAGCGGCAGGAGCGCCTGTGTTCCCGCTGTTAGCCATTAGCTTTTGGACAAATGCCTCTGGCTTTTCTCTTTGCCTCTCCCAGTCCTTCTCGCTCTCACTGTGCCTGTTGTCATGCTGCAGGGACAGGAGCTGCGTTTGGTCTTTAGGTAGGGTACGGTGTGATCTCCTGCCTGACGAAGGCTGCTGATGCTGGCTCGGAGACTTGGTCTTGGCTGGCGACTGGAGATGAGGCTGCGAGTGCTTGGCCTTAAGCTGAAGCAGCTGGTATGGAGCAACAGCTCTCTATGCAGCAAACACGGAAAGCACATATAGAAACAGACAGTGCCAGGAAGCGACTAAATGAAGTAGAATTTGGGTACACTGTAAAAGGGGTAAAGTGTACAAAACATTTTAAAGAAGCCTGTAACAGGATTTTAAGTTTAACAGCACTCCAAATGCACGACAGCAGTGTTTATCGGGATATCACATTGGATAGGGCAGACAAGGCTAATCGAACAATGCAGTTTATAATGTAAGTTTAAGGCATATTTTGCCAGAGCACTTTTGTATATTGTTTGTTAAAAATATGACAGCAGTGTTTATCTGGATAATGTGTTGGATAGGTTGTGGGCACACCAGATAAGTTAAACAATGTCAATCATAAGAAAGCACATGCCCAGTATTTAGGCATGTCTAGCCACCACATCGTAGAGCACTTTAGACCCCTTTCCATGTTTGTAAACAACGATGATGTAATCAGGGTGAGCATGCACTGCTGATGCAGAAAGGACAGTGGGGTACGCTAATAAGATAAAGACACAGGCACGGGTGCAACAACTTACTATCTGAGGGGTATGCAGGCACATTACAGGCGCCTGCCCCAACCAATTTTTTTCTTCCCTTCTTTCCAGTCTAAACAGTTCACCACAAATGAGTGCATTTAACAGATGTGTCAGAAAACCTTGAGGTTCCTCCTTTCAGAGTACCGTATTTTCCGGACTATAAGTCGCTCCGGAGTATAAGTCGCACCAGCCATAAAATGCCCCAAAAAGTGAAAAAAACATATATAAGTCGCTCCGGAGTATAAGTCGCATTTTGGGGGGCAATTTATTCGACAAAATCCCACACCAAAAACAGTCATGAACGAGCAACAACAGGCTAAACAATAGCAACAACAGGCTAAACGATAGGTATGCTAACGTGACAAATACAAACAAAGAGCTGAGAACGGGCCTGACGTAACATATAGAGTGATTAAGGACAACTATGACATGAATAACATGTTTATAAAACCATCGGTGTCACTCCAATTCATTAAATAGCAACAACAGGCTAAACGATAGGTATGCTAACGTGACAAACACAAACAAAGAGCTGAGAACAGGCCAAATAATAAATAATAATAATAAATATAAGAGGAGCAAAAATAGAGCAAGTGTACATACAGCAGACAGTGGACTTGGATATGGTGCTTTAAAGTGTTAATTGCTTTATTTGATGTTTTCTCTATTTTTTATGTTTTGAATATGTTCAAGATAAAGATATAAAAGCATGTGAAGTGATCAACTATACTAAAAATAACATGGGAAGTGGTCAACTATACTTGTAAGTAAGTGATGTCTTAATGCTCAAGTAAAAATTTGTGAAATAAAACATATATAAGTCGCTCCTGAGTATAAGTCGCCCCCCCACCCAAACTATGAAAAAAAGCGCGACTTATAGTCCGGAAATTACGGTAGAAATTCTTTGTCATATTATAGGACAAAATACTCCTGCTAATGTGTGCAACTGATTCCAAATTACATATGTTGCTGTTTAAATATTGCTCTAATGTAGTATAAAATTAACCACATGCGAGTCTATTTATCCTCAGAATTTTGATATTCTCACTAAGAAGTGAATAAAGAGCTTATATTTCAATGAGGCTGTACACTGACTTATTTTGAGCAGTGCAAAACTATCTACTGTATACCACGCAACAAGAAATCACTAATGACAGCGTGGACTCAATCAGGGTTGGCTAACAATAAGGAAATATTTTAAAAGTTGCTTCATTTGGGTGTATAATGTCCTCATCAGTGACGACACATAGAAGTATACTATGTGAGAGGTGCCTAATGTGTTTTAAGCTTTAACCTCCAATCCTGAATGACTATAGTGACGGTACATGAAGGCATGCTGTTGACAACCTACAAAAAATTACAACACTTTAGAAGGAATACCGAATGACAGAACAAGAAAAATAGCAGAAAAGAAGAAGGGTGCATGCTGTGAATGCCAGAGGGAGGGGAACGGTGAAAAAACAAGGAAAGGAAGAGAAGACGTGCAGCAAACAGTCGAGACAGAAAGCGAAGGCTTTAAACCAAAAATGTAGAGCTTGCTGTGATAAACACTGGCTTAAAAGCTTGTCAGAATCTAACGTTGCAGCTACTGCACTGTGTATGTCATGGTCTTCTCGTCCAATCCTATTCGGAGTCCCTCTCAAATATAGAATTATAAAGTCATTCTTTTCCACTCACTTCACATCAAAATGATAAACACAGGTTTTACTACCAGAGGGGTGCAAAATCAACTTCATGGCTAGCTACATTCTTTCTCTTTACATTACACTCACATGAACTGTCTCACATATCTGCTCCATATCTGTCTTCAAATCACAAAATAAGTCTTACAACGTCCACAGAGAAATTGAGATAGATTTTCATGCTCATGAATACAACTACAATTAAAAAAACAACTCAAACTTGTTTGCCAAAAAAACCCCCTGAAAAACAGCAGTTACCTGCTCTGAGTCCAGAGGCCTTACATCAGCATTCCACTGTCTGTCTGCATTGTCCTGTTTAAGACAAAATGCACATACACTTTATTTAAACATAGTAGACATACATTAGTAATTGAAGCAAAAGTTAAATCACCCTACTCTACATATAGTATATTGCACATACATGCATGTACACCACATACACAAAATAATTAGGAAAGTCCAAGGTCCAAAGATGATTTCTGAGGGGTGGGATCTAAAATATTTAGAGATTGCAAGATGGTGGGTAGCTCTTAGCTAATGCCGTGTGCTAAATATTTTACAATGACCTATTTTTAAATTTCTGCGGAAGACTCATTCGATGCCCAAATAATTTCTCTATCTATACACCTTTGCTTTTGTTATTTCTTGTATCTTAAAATATTACACTGATGAGATATCGGCTCAAGCATTGAATGACTAGCAGTGGTTAACCATGCTTGCAACCCTGATTTCGAGGGCACAACAAATGTGTGCCCTCTTGAAATGACTAAGTAAAAGTGCGAAAAGCACATTATTTCCTGTTTATACTGTTACTTCTATTATAAGTTGTATTGATGATGTTAAACTTTAAACTGCCCTGCAAATACTGAGCAAATAATATTTCATGGTTGTTTTTTATAGAAATTGTGGCAAAACAACGTAACTCGTTTCTCTTACGTGGTGTTGATACGAGTTGTACATTTTACAACAATTACAGTTCAAATCACGACTGTGAAATACTTTGCTAGAAATGAAAAAGTCAGTCAGCAATTAGTCAAGTTTGTATATGTGTTTGAAGATGAAACCAATGTGATATAAATCTGCTGTCCACAAATGTCTTGACAGTTTTGTTGCCAAGACACATGTTTATGACCCATGGATCAGGACCGAGGGCTTGCCAGTGGTATTTCAAAAGACACTTCAATCAATCACTTTTCAACCAGATTCTCCACGACATTTTGTTGCAACTTGAATAAAAATATTCAAATATAATTTTTACCTGTTTCCTCTCATTCCTCTGATATCTGTCAATCTTTAGGATTTTGTTGTCACGGTTATCAGACTCCTCCCCAAGCATAAGCTCTTGTAGTTCTGTCCACTGAAAGGCAGCGTCTGACAGCTGTCGTCTCTGATGCTGATAATATTGCAATTAAATCCAAGTTTATTTCATTTTGTTTAGAAATGGCAAATCAAACAAATAGCACTTACATCTTCTAACATTTGTCGCTTCTCATGTTGTTGTTGGATCCTCCGCTGTCGATCAGCCAATAATTGCTGCTTGTATTGTTCTTGTTCTGCTATTTGCTGCAAAAACAAGGCGCACATTTGATTTTAAATCACAGTTTTCCAGATTTTGGCACTCCTTCATTATGATATTGGCTGGTTGCAGTACTGTGTCTAGGGTTGATTTGTGTAGTGTGGAGATCAACATAGTGTACACCAGGGGTGCTCAATACATCGATCGCAATCTACTGGTCGATTGAGAAGGAAGTGTGAGTAGATCGCATGACATTAAAGAGTAGGGGATCCATTGCCACTATGGCATTAGTCTTTTGATTGACATACAGGGGAGCCAATCTGACGTCTGAACTTTATACACTTTATGGATGCGCATTAGTCCGCGCTAACTTGTTCGTTTACCTTGCTGCGTAGCTAGTTTCCAATTCATTTAAAGTAAATACAACAAAGGGTACAAAACGTTCAGGGCTCATGGACAGTTCTGGTACTTACTAACAGAGGGGAAATATCCAAATGCTCCACCGCCCTGACTGCATTAATCTGCTATCCGTTTTTTGCGAATCAGCCTCTTCCCACATGAAGATTATTAAGTCTAAATATCGTTCTACTATGACTGATGATCATCTGGAAGTATGCAATTATGCAAGAGACACCAATATGTATTGTAGATAAATTCCAAATTCAATTAAAAAAATACTTAACTCACCCTAAAAAGGGAAAGGAAAGAAAGAATACACAATATTAAATAGTAATAAATACATTTGAATTTCACATTTCTATTGTAGGTAGATCATTTTGACTTGGTCATCTTATAAGTAGCTCACAAGCTGAAAAGGTCAGGGCACCCCTACTGTACACATTCCACTGATTGGTCAACGTTAAATCGTCACTTGTGTTACAATTGAATTTAAGAATGGAAATGAAGTTATAGAAATGAGTTACCGTATTTTCCGCACTACAAGCCCCCCCCTAAAACCTCCAATTTTCTCAAAAGCCGACAGTGCGCCTTATAATCAGGTGCGCCTTATATATGGACCAATATTGAGCCACTACAGCAGGCGTGTCCAAAGTCCGGCCTGCAGGCTAAATGTACGTATATATCTTATATATGGACAAAGTTTTAAAATGGGCCATTCATTGAAGGTGCGCCTTGTAATCCGGTGCGTCTTATATATGGACAAAGTTTTAAAATTGGCCATTCATTGAAGGTGCCCTTTATAATCCGGTGCGCCTTATCGTGCGGAAAATACGGTACTGTAAAATAATTAATCTTAAACAATTTCATGTTTATTTTATCTTGTGTGATAATAGAATAACAATAAAAATAAACCTGTTGTCTCTGCTGTTCCCCACCAACTCTATAGCCTCTGTGACGGCTCTCTTCTCGATCCTCTGTCTGTAAACGCAGAAACTCCCGCCTTAAGGTCCATTCGCCAGGAACATTCACTATCGAGCTAGAGGAAGTGATAGAGGGTAAGATAGACAGAACTTGTACTTATGTATCAATGTAGATTAATATAAATGTTTTTATTAATTATTTAATTATAATTTTAATTACATCATATTTTGGCGGATGATAAAAGAACGGCATCCGAAATAATAAACACAAATGTTAAGCATTTTCATGTTGGAAAATATCAGTTAAGAAAACCATCCAGTTCTTCAATTGTTAAATGTGCTGTCAGGGTCAGCAAGGCCTTCTCTGATGGCTTAAACAAACAATCTGAATTCTAACATTTGTCTCGGGAAATTGTTCGATTTTATTCCCATTACGAAGTAGTTCTCTTGCTTTCACATAGCATCTACGTATAAATGGACAAAGGTGGGCTGGTCCGTCACTTGCCGTCAGCCAAGCCACCCATCCGTCATCGTCAATCTGGCATAATTTCAAGGCCACCTGGTCATCTTTAGTCCGTAACACCGTCATTGCTATCTTAACTGAGCTTCTCTCATTGCTAAGTTACACTTTGCCACCTTCATTTTAGGACCATCAGTAGAAATCTGTTGTCAGTGAAACGGGAGTCCATCACTGACAGACTGACACACCTTATGGACTGAAGGATTGACCACCATTGGGATTTAGTGACTATTCGGGTGACGGGCAAAATAAAAAAAACGTTTACATCTGAGCTTTGTCCGTTAGTGTTTCCAAGTTTCCGTCATTTGCAAATAAAACGAGAGTTAGTCATTGACAAAGTGACAGGCTTTCCATCAGTATTCATAGAATTCCCATCTCTGTAAATGTACGTATGTTGGATTTTTTTCTTAGAGACAAATTTTAGACTCCGCTGGCCCTAATTTGGTAGACTGGCGCCTGTCCCCTCGGCATAAAAAACACATTTACATTTAATTAGCTATTAAATAATTTAGTTTTCTTCTGTGTCAAAATGTGCTTTCATCCTTAAAGCTGCGTTTGTCCTTCTTGTTGGCATTTACCTGGGTTCTCCTTCCTCCTCAGTGACCTCATCTTCTTCCTCTTCACTTCCACTGTACTCGTACTCTGGGCCCTCTGAGAAGTACCATAGGAAGAGCAAGAACATAAAATAACATAATATTAGGATAATTACATACTGTACAACTACAACCCCCCAAACAAGGTTCTAAATTAGGAGACAAGAATGTAAATTTTAATATAGTATGTAAATACGTACTGTAATACACTAGACTTCCCAAACCACTTGTGGTTACTGTACGTATGTTACAGTGGATCAAATACATATGCTGCATAATTTGGTTAATTTATCTTTTAATATCAACTACAGCTACAACTAAAATTTTAAATATTTTTACCCCAATCAATGGCTACTATTTCAATTATGCATGCACACATTTTATCAGCCATTAGTGCGTTTTCATAAGCTAACACAAGATTAGAACCACATGGTTCTCCAGTTCCCTACTTCCTTTCCAGCTCAGCAACTCTCTTGCTCAACTCTTTTGTTTATTTTCTAACTTTCCTTCTCTCTTGTCCCAAGTGTTTTCAGATAACAATGGGTAAATCTGATGGCTAAGACATTGGTATTACACACTTGAATATGAACTCTTTAGCGGAAAATCTAGTAATTCTGTAAATGCGTTATGTTTTGACCACTGCATGTGTTGTGTTAACAAAAAGGCTATATATCCTCATTAAAACAAAAAAACAAACAAATAAACAAAACTAAAAAATAAAAGGTCTTGTTTATTTGTAGCAACATTGTTCCTCATCTTGCTTTTCCTAGCCTTCATTTTTTAAAGCAAAACAAAAAGATAACATCAGTAATTCTAAACAATATGAGCATTAATTATTGTTCCGTAAGACAATATATAATTAACTAGTTACAATAATTTACAAACAGCCATGACATTAATAAAAAAAGTTGAATATTCATCTTTGTTTAAAAAGGCTAAGGCTGATCGCTACGAATTGGCCCAACAAAAAATATTTTTTTTTCCATTTATTAATTTACATGGTTACAGTTAGTTAATAGTATTTATATTTGTACAGTACTATATATATTATACTTGTTCACAAATGCCTCCCACCCCCCACTTTTCTGAACATCATTAGAACATTATCATTAAAAACCCAAGCTAAAATTAGGAACTTAGACGAATCTGTGCTAAAAATGTATATGTGCATTCTCTCAGGGTTTGACATGACAGTCAGCTAGCTGCATCAAAGTGGTTCTTTTGCTCTGGAACTTGGGAATGCAAGTCATAAAAAAAAAAAAACTTTGCAATGGGGTTGTTATTATGTTAATTTGTCTCCGTGTTAGGTAACAGTACTCGGTTTTGTAATTTCACACTTGATTTGTGAGCAAGCACGTAAGAGACCTGACTTTTGACTATAAACAAGACATTAAAACGTAAATTTTTCCATTATTATTCTACTTTAAGTACATGATTTGAGCCATAAAACAGCTTTTCAACAATTTGCCGTGACTATTTAAATGTCTTCTTTGCAGAGACCCTTTATTGAAATTATTGAAAAGCCACCTCCAAGTCCGATTTATGTGCATGAATGACATTGGGCAAAGTGACTTTACAAGGGGTTTTATCTGCTTACTTTCTGATCAACCACACACAGGCTTTACATTATATTTACAACTTTTTGGCTAACCAAGTGTTTTTGAACGAAAGAGTTGCCTATGCTTTTATGCAGTTCATAGAATGGATATATGCAAACAGTTATAAAGTTAATCTGTTCTATTTTATTTTCTGTTCAATTATCAGCAATAAACGAGGGATCACTGTATTGGCTATTGGTGTACAACAAAATGTACGGGAAGAAAAGTAACACAGAGAATACTTTGCTAATGCTATGTGTCCCCTTTACAGTAGGTACAAGAAAATTGTGAATGTTATTCCATAGGGTCTGTTAGCAAACAACACTCATTTACCTTTCTCCTTTTTCTTTCGGGTTCTGTCGAGGTGATCTTTGAGCATGATGCGAACTTGTCTCTCGTTAGTCAAATCTCGGATGAAGGCATGCTTCAGCAGTACATCTGTTGTGGGTCGGTGCAGATGGTTCTTAACTAGGCAGCTATCAATGAATGACAGAAAGCGCTTAGACCTGTAAAGAGACGAAAAGAAACAAGTCAGAATGGACAAAATGAATGATAATGTGTAAAAATTTGACTGAAAACAGGATGTTGGGCTTCCTGTTCTTGCTAGTCTATGCAAACATAGTAGCATTTTTTTCTTTTTTGGCAATTTTAGATTAGCGCACATTAAAATATATTTACAATACATATACCGGTATGTTCATTTACAACCACACAACTACGAGAACTTCACACTCACCTGCGGTTAGTGAGAACAGCTACTGGGAAAATTCCTTTTAAAATGCTCAATTGATGGTCCGTCTTTTGCTAAGGCAATGTTTCCAATATGTGAATTAAAGCTGACAACATTTGATTGATGCCTAAATTTTTTCAGAGGAACATCCTAGAAAGTGCAGAGAAGCCGGGCAGAGAGAGAACTGAATCCTTTGGACTTTTAAAGCAACTGAAGGCTATCCTATGAAATTAGGTTTCTTATGACATTAATAGAGAGTGAAAGACAGCATGGTTCAACCACCAGTTCAATCTTTCGGGGTATATCCATTATGCAAAGGGCTGAAGGAGATGACATAAGAGTGGGAGTAACCAGACTGCAAACTTGCATTGACAATTAGTCAATTTTTATTAGTGTGTTAAAAGTATAACTTGTGCTTATTGTAAAATAGTTGATCTTTTTTAAAACTAGTCAAATTTGCCAAAATGTGAATTGCGTTGATTAAAATGTCTGGTTGGTGATTTTCAGCAACCATGACATTTTTAATTAGAAATTTACATACATTCAGAGTAACCTGCATGTTGAAAAATCACATTTATCTGTTTGTGTCTATATCTCATCAGCAACCGTTGTAAGGCGTTTAGTCCCTTTCTTATTCAAAGAAAGTGTAATACCTTTATGCGTGCGTGTGTGTGTATATGCATGTAAAAGCTCACCATTTTTTGGATTTAAGTCTGGGTGGAGGGTTGCGTGGAATTAGAAACAGAGCTCTCATGGGATGCATGTCACACAGAGCTACACACAGACAGGGTCAAGGAGCGACAGAGCAAAAAAACAGTCAAGACAAATCCTGAGAGGAACATACAGTTTATAAAATGTAATAATTCAGTAAATGTCTTACGTGGGGCTCCTTCTGCCATCTCTAAAGCAGTGATGCCTAAAGACCAGAGGTCACTCTGACGAGAAAAAAAAAGTTTAATCCAGGCGCAGACACTAACATCAGGTTGGACTCAAGACATTACACTACTTTGTGAACTGTCTTAAAAAGACGGCTCGTCAAAAGAGAGCTGAGTCACATTAAAAGGGGAAGAAATTATTGAATAAAATTACTTCAAAATATATTTATATCTATTTCCAGATGTGCTAGATAAATAGTATACCATAATTGATCTCAAGCAGTGACGTACTACTTCCAGTGCATATAAATCACCAAGAGACTCGTTAAAACTGTGACATGCGCAGTCGGTGCTCATTCAACAAACAGATAGTGAATTCCACCTCCCCCAGCCAATACCATTTGAACTGAGTTACCTCAAAAGCTGACGTCACTTCCTGTTGAGCTCAGAGTGGCTCTTGCCTTTGACAGGAACGAGCCACATCTGATATGGCCGCCACATCCATTTGACGCCCAGCACGTTGATGTGGTGGCCATATTGGATGAAGATGAGCCAGGCTCTGACAGCTACCTACTTTTGCCTTTATGTGCCAATCAGTGAAGTAATTTGACAATATTTGGACCCTACGCTGAGTGGGGGTGAGTAGCGGTTGCCAGCCAATCACAGGGCACATTTAGCAAAATAAAGCCATTCACAGTTTCACATTCTCACACTATCCTAAGGATAATTTAGAGTCTTCAATTATGCATGTATTTGGATAGTGGGAGAAACTAAAGAAGCCAAAGAAGATGCAAATAGGAAGGCCGGCGCCTGGATTTTAACTCCGTTCTTCAGATTTGTAAGGCATAGTTGAAATTGCAGAATTCTTTTATTATTCATGCTTTGTGTCATTTTTTTATAAATATGTTTTTTTATACCCTGTAATCATATGTAGCTTCTGGATTCTCATCACAGGCAATGACCTCAGGAGCCATCCAATAGGGAGTACCGATGAAGGTGTTTCTTCGACCAATCGTCTTGTCCAATTGTGCGGAAACCCCAAAATCCACTAAAACACACATATTATAACACATCATATAAATAACTACGTGATTATTGCACAAATGTAAGACAGTGCCTGCAGCAATCTGCATGTGCTCAATATGCCAATGTGCATGTGTCCATGTGTCATACCAAGTTTTACTTCGGCATTCTCTGTAAGCAAAACATTCTGTCCCTTAATGTCCCTGTGAATCACATGATGGGAATGGAGATGGGAAAGACCCTGAAGGACAAACATGAACAAAAATCACACATGCACACAGTCAGATGACAAATGAGGTCATAAACATTCACTGAATAGGGTAAGTATTTCAAGCTTCTTGAGATGCCTTTCCCCTTCAGGAAAAAATACCAGAGACTATTAGTTTAAGTGGTGGGCGCAATTTTCAAGTGTGTGTGTGTGTGTGTGTGTGTGTGTGTGTGTGTGTGTGTGTGTGTGTGTGTGTGTGTGTGTGTGTGTGTGTGTGTGTGAGTGCGTGCGTGCGTGCGTGCATGCATGTGTACGTACTCTCACTTCTTCAAAGAGGGTTAAATAAACAGAGGAAGCAAGTCCTAATTCTGACAATGACTTCACCGTGCGATGCTGAGTCCGTGGTGTGCTTGAGTTTAAACAATAAGACAACAGCATGGCTAACCACAGCAGAAAAACAAAACTGGTAACATCCCAGCCCTCTTTGTCACTCACTACTCAGAATCCTTCTAGTTTTATCAAGAAAGTAGTTCCCGGGATCCCTTATGATAATAATCACAACAGAAAAAATACAAATAAATTCCTTGTAGCAGGTGTGTTAAATAAATTTTTGCCGCAGGTCACATTGTACTAATTATGATTTCCCTTGCTGGAATGACATCGAACCCATGTAACCGCCGCATATTTATCACATACAGTATCAATAACAAACCAATAGATAACTCATTTAGAAATCTGTAGCCAGTGAAAAAAATATAATTGTTCAACCACCATATTTTGCAGACTATAAGCCGCTACTTTTTGCACAAGCTTTGAACCCTGCGTCTTAGACTCTTGCGCGGCTTATAGATACATTTTTCATGATTTTTATGATATTGTATGATTTGTGCATATTCGCTTATATATAAAAAATAAACAATAAAACACCTGCGGCTTATAGTCTGGTGTGTCTTATGTATGAACAAAACAGGATTTCCCCATATTATTTGGTTGGTGCGGCTTATTTTCGGTTGCAGCTTATCATCCAGAAATTTAATACGTTTCAATTTACTTTGTAGAGTTTGCAATGTCTCAATGTCATTTAAAGTGGAGACAATTTGCAGTTTTAGTGCTTTCAGTAAAAATATGAAGTTAATATACATGATTTGTCTTTGTGAGTTACATAAGATGATGCAGCTGACCGAATCTGGCACCCCAGGGGGCCTTGAGTTTGACATGTCCCCGTGTAACCAGGGGTAGGGAACCATGGTCCTACGAGAGCGATGTCCTGCCTGTCAGCTCATTACCAAGCTCTGTAGAAACCTGACAGGATCCTGATCAATTGGATGATGTGTTGCAGCAGAGAGAGACGGCAAACAGGCAGGATATGGCTCTCGTGGAACCAGGTTCCCTACCCCTAGTATAATTTGACAACTTTCAGTGATCATTTTATATGTAGCATCTATTGTTTAATTTACGGCTTTAAGAAGATATTCTTTCTATCATTTCCGCATATAAAATGCAAGAATATGCTGATTTCATCATCATATTTATGAAATTTTGACTAGCCCGGGGTACGTCAGCATTTTTAAGACCTGGTGGTCCGACACACATACTTGCCCAGGGCCATAGGGGCACCATTCATGTCAGACCGTGCCTTACACTGTTAAGGTCACAGTGGGAAAACATAAAATCACAAACGTGTTCTCTGGACATGGACAAGACATCGGTGTCCATCATCAGTGTTTTTGCATTAGAATCAAGTGGCCCCACAACACATCACAAGGCCTCCATTGCTTTCCCATTACAACAGGCACATGACAGGACAGGTTCGGCATGGATTCTACTGTGTAAACTTGGGCTGGGGTTAATTTCAGATGGCATGCCCTCACGCAGAGAAACTGTTTGGATGGATGGATGGATGGATGGATGGATGGATGGATGGATGGATGGATGGATGGATGGATGGATGGATGGATGGATGGATGGATGGATGGATGGATGGATGGATGGATGGATGGATGGATGGATGGATGGATGGATGGATGGATGGATGGATGGATGGATGGATGGATGGATGGATGGATGGATGGATGGATGGATGGATGGATGGATGGATGGATGGATGTTGCGCTTGTGTGTTTGTGTTACTTTACCCTGAGAACTTCTCGGCAGATGTAAGCAATCCAATCCTCTTTTAGACAGTTACCCTTTGTTTTTTTTACCAAATCAGTCACAGAGCCAGCGCCACAGTACTCCATCACCAACTAGATAGACAGATACAATCAAAAGTTGTCGTAATGAATGTTTTGCACCTTACAAATATATTTTGAACAGCAAAACTGAGAATCAAACATGACCATCAAAAGTAATGATATGTATTGCTAGCAGTCTCGTGTTCACTTGAAACAGGCGGTACATGATTGTCAATTACTAATGGCCAGAGAATGATTTTCAATTACTCACTGATTGACTCAAAGTCATGGCAGTTAGAGCTCACAAAGGACAGAACAGTACGGAATAGTGAAGGAAATTAGGAACAGCAGGAAAAGGTGTTATGTCTGGACAAGCAGAGGCACTTGGTTTTTTCTCATTGTCAATCTTGACTCCACGATCTTGATGATCTAGAGTTGTTTGCGGTTGACTAAGGACTGCTCCAAAGTTCACTGGGTGAGGGGCAGTTTTTGGAATAACAGCGTTTAAAATAAGGGTGTTAGGTAACACCATTATTTTTTCAGTAACATGGAAATCTAACTAATTACTGTTTCCATCGTTATAACGCCGTTTTCATTACTGAACGTTAAATGCGGTGCGTTACTATGAATTAATTGAATGAACTGCGTCATCCACATGCAACCCTGACTGCTCCACACACAAAGTGGAGACTACAGAGTTAAACACACTATGTTGTTGAAATGTTTACTTTTGTTGTGAACAAAATGCTTCAAGTGCCGGATAAACATTGTGCAATAAATATTGAAGGTTATCTACAAGTACCCTTCTGTTCCACTCATTTCAACTGACTTGTGAAAACTGCTCAGAAAAATCCAAATTGTTTGACATATAACAACTTATTTTTACAGTAACGCAAATAGTTACTTTCTCTGGTAACTAGTTGCTTTTATTATAAAGTAATTTAGTTACTAACGCAGTTACTTATTCGATCAAGTAGTGAGTAATTATAACTAATTACTTTTTTAAAGTAACGTTCCCAACACTGGTGAGGGGTCAATTTGCGACAGCTAGGAACCCTATCTGTCCACCAATTTCTTTTTCCCCTGGCGGGTAAGAAATGTGGCTCACTGGTCAGTGCTATGGGCTCCCAAGCCCGATATGTGACTGAGGCGCAAAAAGACAATTGAGAATCACAAACTGCGATGCAAAACCGCTTATTTCCAGCCTTGTTATACAGATGCAACCTGTAAAATAGAGGCATTAAAAGAAATATATAATTGTACTGCGAAAGAACAAACCCAGAGCTGGTGGTCCTGTCCAACAGGACCTTTCTTAACAAAAGCTCCATAATAAGTTGCGATGTTTCTATGGTGGGAATAACTCTTTAACATGTTGATCTCCAGCTTTATTTCCTCTTCTTCCTCCTACAGACAAAAAAGAGACAAGTTAGGATCTTTGCATTGTTTTTACAAATGTAAGCTGCAAAACGTTAGTGCTCTGTGATTTAATACTTGTGAAGAAAGACAGGTAATTTTTTTTAAAATTCTGATGAACTTGTAATTTGCTTTGAAAAAAAAAAAAGGATGTTTAAAGGGTCAGGTGTTATTTTTGTTACGCAGCAAGTATGAACAAAAACAACCAAAATTCTTTTACACTTCTGCATCTAAAGTTAGTTTTAAAGATCAACTTAGCACATCAAAAGGCTTTCAACAGAGTTTTGGTGTCTGTAGAGATTGTCCATTCAACCTGGTTGAAATTTTTGGTTACCGTTCATCTGAAAAAACACTTGAAGTCAGGAAGTCAAGTTCTTTCACATCAAACTCATCCAATCTTGCCTTTTGGACCTTGGCCTTGGCAAATGAATTAAGATTACATGTGAGTATTGGGCATGGATGAAACGTCTTATTATTATCTTATATATTGTACATTTATAATAGGACCGGGTCAGACGATAAAATCATGTAACTAATGTAATACTTTAAAATGATGGTCTGCTTTAAAATATGGTTGTAAATATTATCTACAGCAAGTTCAGTATGATTCCTCACTAAATTCTTTGACTCAACAGCTCAGTCAAGGTTAGTCATTTGTTGAGAAGGGTTGCACAGCAGTCCTTGTTTTTATTTACTAAATCCAAATGATGAAATCCTAAATCCAAGCTTAACTGAGGAAGACAAAGGATGGGGTTGGGAGAAGAGGTAAAGAAGGTGGATGTGGATGTGAACCACAAGGCAGGAAATAACTGGGCGCTTGTATCAGTTGCTGACCTCCTTTCATTTGCCACAGGAACAGTGGAGTTAGAATGACACGGTAGAAGTTGAACAAACACAGCGCATCCTGCTTGCGTCTGCACTGTGTGTGTGTGTGTGTGTCGTGTGTGTGTGTACGTGCGCGTGTGTGTGCGCGCACACGTGTTGAGACAAAGGCATGCTAATGAGTATGGTCATGATTGTTGAACACAGACAAGGGTGTGGGTGGGTCTTCACACTAAACACCAACATCAGCAAATGTTGACATTTGACTTAATGCTGGTTACGCTATTAATTAGGACTAAAATTTGATTGAGTTTTTTACAGGGATTTAATCACATTCCTAAAACCCAACACTAAATTCATAAGTTATGTATGATTTAATCCAGACTAAACTGCCAGTCAAAGCTGTTAATTACTGTATTTTTCTCACCATAAGGCACATTTAAAATCCCTTAATTTTCTCAAAAACCGAAGGTGCGCCTTATGTGTGGACCGAATTCCAAAATCTGTAAATGATGATGTGTGCCTGCCGCAACAGGGATGTAATATGTAGACGTAATATGTAGACCCGATGAACCAATCAGAGGACATTACATTATACGTAAAATACGTAGACCGGGGCGGTAAACTAATTCGAGAACTGTACGTAATATGTAGATTACGTACCTCCGCCGCCGCCATTAACAAATAAATACTACCGGTTTGTGTAATGCAAACAGCATTAGCCCTCTAAAATGGCAGTGACAAAGAGACATGATTATGAGGCACAATTCAAGCTTTCTGGAAAGCCGGGATCAATGCCAAAGAGCAACTCTCTGCTGAAATGGAATTTTATAAAATAATGTGTATTACAAATTATTCATTTATTTTCTCTCCGGAGAGCTGCAAAAATAAAGTACAAAATAAAGTAACTTTTAGATCATATAAGCTGTCAACTTTTTTCAGCTAAACTAATTTAAAGTGAAACATCATTGACGCACTCCAAAACACAATAAAATGTTTATTTAAATGTTGAAAAAAATCAGTTTACTTCTGTATAATTAAGACCAGCATTGAAAAAAACTCAAAGTTCCTCTGTCCTGTTTTTGAGAAGATTCTCTCAGGAGGGACTGACATTGACATGCATTGTTTTTTTTTCCCTTTTAGACTACACTCTACGTTATGTGTCCAGACATAACTCCTTTTCCCGCTATCTCTCCTTACTGTTTCTCTCTCTCTACTCTGTTGTAATAAGCCACCACTGCTCAAGGCAGGCCGAGACAAATTGACAATCATGTGCAAACGCTTTGAAGTGAACGAGAGAGTTGGCTCGGAGTTTGCTTTTCCGCCTTAAACGTTCGAATTTTGACAAGCAAACAGTGATGCAAGACCGCTTATTTCTAGGTGTTATCTCTACTGTCATCCAGATTTAAGTGGAAGGTGAGATTGTCTAACTTGCGGAGAACAGAAACAGAATTCTGACCCAAACAAAGTCTGCATTATAAATACGTCACAGAGATTCAGTAAATCTGTTTAAAAACTCTAAAGTTACAACAGAAGTGTTTTTCTCCATCCTTGTTTTGAATCAACACTTTACAGTATTACGGTATAGAGAATGATAGGTACCAGTATTCAGCTTTTTCTAGACTGATTTTCAAGTACTCAATGTTTACTTTTAAGTACTCGAATTGCGATAATAATAATTACAAGGAATAAAGATGAAATTAAATGTTACCTCTGTGACTTCCATGACTTTGATAGCCGCCATTTGACCTGTTTTGACATGGCGACCCTGTTAAGAAACAAGAACGACATCAGCATGAGCATATTTAACATATTTAAATCATACAATGTACTATGGACAACAATCAGTGTACGAGACACAACAATGTACACAATGTATTTATAAAATTATGTGAGGGATTGTCATGCCAAGTATCCCTTATGCATACTCTCCTTGACATTATTTCTATAATTGGACAGACTTTTGGCATGAGCATGACTGTGATAAATAAGGAAATGGCCTTCCTGTCTTTCCTGTCACAATGGTGTCTGTTAACACTGCTGTCGCCACAAGTTACAAATGCGAAATGTTCTACTTATTAACAACATGCGTAACACACACACACACACGCAACACAACACAACACACACACACACACAACACAACACACACACACAGAGCCAGAATTCATGAGGACAAGCACTTTGTGACACCGTCAATTACATCTCACCCAGACTTACACTCTACAGTTGTGGTAATGCTGAAGGAATCAGACACACACATCAAATATGGAGAATATAAATGCAGACACACATACACACAGAGTGTCAGAGTCTTCTATAAATATTGTGCCAGTGAAAAGGTTACAATAATATATTAATACATATTTGATTAGATACAGTCGAGACATTTATAACAGAGAGCAAATGGACAAATTAACAAACTCTTCCTACCTCAAACTCTTTCTTTCCCTTTGAAAAGCTGTATATCAGCAGCAATCTGTCTCTCTCATAAATAACAATCTTTACTTTATAGACGTAAGTATGGACAAAATATACAGTTGTGTTCTATTCTCATGTAGCTCCTTCATTCTCTTAATGTACATAATAGGCATGTCTCGTAACAACAAGAAGCCATGTTGATTCTAAGCAAACCTCATCTTCATCTAGTGGATCCATTCATTTTCTTTACCACTTATGAACCCAAAACAACTTGTGGCATGCTAGCATTGTTTTAACATGCTGGCCCAATTGCCGATTGGATTTTAGAAAATAGTGACCCCTCTCAAACTGTAAATCACTCCTTATCCAATGTGTATGTATTGTCCAGCAGGAAATTGGACTTTTTTGCCTCGTTGGACCGTCAAGGAGGCACCTGAGTTGCCATAAAAGTAAACTATATCAATATAAAGGTGTATTATCGGCTCTAATGCGTTTTTTCAATTTATATTTTTCTAACCCTAATCAAACCACACATGTATAGTAAAGAAAAGCCTTTTGTTAAATAAAATGTGGATTTTAACTACCGTAATTTTCGGACTATTAGTCGCGTTTTTTTTTTCTTCATAGTTTGGGTGGGTGGGCGACTTATACTCAGGAGCGACTTATATTTTTCACAAATTTTTACTTGATCATTAACACATCACTTACAAGTATCGTTGACCACTTCACATGCTTTTATATGGTCTCAGTACGGTTCGTTTTAAAGGGGTCTGAGTACGGTTGGCGTGTTCACATATGCACAAAAAATGCTGCGTCATCGATCTGAGTTCGTTTAGAGGGCTGAAAGGGACCAAGTGTGAAAACACCTTTATACTCCGGAGCGACTTATATATGTTTTTTTCACTTTTTGGGGCATTTTATGGCTGGTGCGACTTATACTCCGGAGCGACTTATAGTCCGAAAATTACGGTAATGTATTTGGCAAGTTATTTGCGGGTCAGTACAAAACAGACACCCACGTCAGCAACACACTCGGAATATTAGCTGCTTTCCTCTTCTCTAGTTTTCATCTCTCTCTCTACCTCTTCCTTCCTCCCCTGTGGTAGGACTTTGTGCCTCACCTCTGTCTTCCTTCCTTTATCCTGCCTTGCTTGCTCCCATGGCCCCCCTTGTGTCTTTTTTTTGTGCCCCCTTAAAAACAGAAATCAGTTGGAAGATGTTTCCTTAAGTCCTCCTTTTACGGGTCAGCAGGAAAAGAGAGGAAGTTGAGGTTTTGAAACCAAAAAGATATAAGGAAGTGTAAGTGATTCATGGTTAAGGATTGCATTATCGTACAGTCTGGCCTTTTAAGTTTATATTTCACAATGATGACGAGCACATCAGCTGTGGCAGCAGCATAAAGACAGGGTTCTTGGAGGTTTGAGTAAGTGAAATTTAAGTCATTTTTAAGACCATTATGCATACAAATGTAAAACGAACACAGTGTATTACTAGAAACATTCTAATTCTCTCAGATAATCTCAACGCATGTCATTTATTGAATCAGTCAAAGAAAAATATCAAACTCATGAACCAGATAATCAAAATACTATTGGATAATAACAGAACTTCCTGAGAACCATATTTGCAACTCAACTTGTACACACAACAGTACATTCTAACCCTACATATGTCTGAGCTCATCTCCTTAAGCACTGATCTCAGTTTTGAGGGCTTTCATTTCAGTAACCTTTTCTTTGTGCGCCCTTCTAAGGAAGGGCATTGGACTAGGCCAGAAGCTGAGCCATCTTGGAGGTAACCTTGCTCTCAGCTTGTTGTGTAAGGGCAACTGCTTTTATATTGCTTGTATATTTAAGATAAGACTGGTTAAAGTATAAGACCTAGGACGAACATATGGGTGTTTTAAAGACTTCTTAAGGCCTTACATTTCACTTTTTTAATTTTAGACTTTTTTTAAGCACCCGTGGGAACTCTAGAAGAGAAAGACCTAGTATAAGTGACCCTTGACAAAGAATAAAATGCTAAATGCACATGTTCTTTAGACGCATTTCACATTTCTTTAGGGGTGTTAAAGATTATGGATCAGTGACAATATCAGATGGTCATACATTTCTCTCTTTTCAACTTTAGCTACAAAAAAACGAAACAGTGCAACGTTGGGGTCTGCAAGGGAGTCAGAATTTTCACACAGAGACACAACACACAAACACACGTGCTCCCGCACACACACATGCACGCACGCACGCACGCATGCATGCACACACACGTGCACACACACACACGCACACACACGCACACACACACACACACACACACACACACACACACACGCACACACACACACACACGCACACGCACACACGCACACGCACACACACACTGTCATTCTCTTTCTGTCAGAGCAAGGGAAGTTCCTTTTACAAACAAGGAAACGCCCTGTGTGTGTGTGTATGTGCATATGCAAGCATGCGTTGAGAGAAAATAATGATTAGACGAGGCATAAAAAGAACAGGCACAATCTATTTAAAAGTGATACAGTATTAGATGGGTTGAAACTCATCATATGTCTTACATTCCATTTTTTTTACTTGAGCTGAAAATAGTGGGACTCTTTTAAATAATCGTCAAAACAAGCACCACACCACTATTGGACTGAAATAGAACTTCTATTCGGTAACATTTTCCTAAGAAGACTATCAGACTTTTATAAGAACGTTCTTTGTCCTATTTGTCTACTAGTTGTCCCATGTGATTATTACTGTTGAATACATAGCAGGGGTGGCGGAGGTCCTTGCCTTGGGTGGATGTGTGTCGTAGAAAAAACTGGAAAAGTAGGCCACAAAGGAAGAAGGTCAGTGTCTCATTTGGGAAATGAAGGAGAAAGGAGTACTCAAAACATGCTTTATTATCCAAAATTGTTTTAGTTGTACTTAATATATTATTATTCTTATGAATGCGAGATTTAACTGACGTGTGGAACACACCTCTGTTTTTACAAATGGGCCACCAAGCTTTACATGTACACCTAAATCTCAATTTTACTCGCTTTGATCCTACGCGATTTTCTGTCTAATGCGGTTTGGTCATTGACCCACATTTTTTGGGCATAAATACATTTTCAAGTTGTATTTTAAATGGATGATATAAGGACCGTACAAAGCTAAATGACTCGTGCGTTAACCTTAGCGCTAATTTTTCGATGATTTTCCGTGACCAATTTAAATGCGTTTAATAATAGGAAGCCAGGCTGTTTGATCTTATTATATTTATTTATCACAGTGTTATGGATTGTTTTTGATTCGGAAAGGGGGAAGTTCGCAGAAGAACCTCTTCCACGCAGTCACTCACAAGTCAATGAGCGTGGCCGGACACAGTAATAGAATAAGTGGCTGTGTTATTCTCGCTTCCATCCAATTCACATAGCATGAAAATGACTTACTCAATCCACCTGATATTGTCATATGCATATTGCTTCTCTTTTAATAAAATGTCAACAGACTTCGATGTGTGGGGAGCAAATGGACCCCTTCGTCTACCCAAGAAAATGGCTGACCTATATTAACGTAAAAAAGGACCCCTTCGGCTGCCTAAAAACATGCCTTTCTACAAAAACAACACGTTCTATAACAACGCGCCTTCGGGGTGAATGCGATTCTCACATTCTGGACCCCAAAGTCTGCGTAAAATCGAGATTTAGGTGTATGTATAACTGAAATAATATTGAAACTGTAAATAAACTTGGATTCTGTAGGCATTTTGATCTGTATCACAGTTCTAGCGGGTATTCCACAACATGTGGTTTTACCAACAGTGAGTTAAGATTATAACTTGAGGTTATCTGAACCCCTCATGACTAAACCCACGCAGTTGATTCCAAAACAACGGTTATGAATTAAGTCGATCAACGCTGCATGTTAGCATTGAGCATGTTCTTGCTAAACCAATAGACATCTATCGAAGGTCAAACTGCAAAACAAATTTTATTCGTAGTATTTTACGGTTCTTGAACAACAATTCCTCGAAGCATATGAGGAGAAAACAATTATAACCAGAAAGCACAACACCATTGTCTCAGCCAAAGCATGCGATTTAATTTGAGCCCTGAGCAACGGCGATGTGATTTTAAAAATTAGGTGGATTTTGTTCATTAATTCAAATTCCTCATTTCCAATATTAATGACAATGCTGTGTTTGATCTGTTGGGGCACATAGAACATAGTGAAAAGAAATTCTTGACTTGACTTCCCCTTTAACATACACAAAACATTTCTGTATCGAGACACAGAAAAAAAAAATCAAATGAATCATAAATTTTGAAAGACGTGTGTAATTAGTACACGATGTCAGTGGCAACAACCATTGTTTTTGTAATTGATTGTGTTGGCACTACATAGAACTGAGATGGCACAATGATTTGAAACATGACTGCACTAAGCTGGTGGCATATGGTACAAATAAAACGTGAATACAACACAAGTCATCACATTTAGTATTCAAGAAAATTCCAGCGAAGACTCGTGGCTTCAACATACGCATTGTCTTCAGAATTGGAGATGCCACAACAGTGTATCACTTAGAATGCTTACTAATGGAGATGAGAGTGCTAACATTTTATACAAGCAAACACTTTCATTCACTTGATGGGAAGCAGAAACAAAGTATTCCACATATCTTTCTTTGGTCAAGGGTAAGAACATTTGTTTAAGTCACTAAATTCTTGTGTCATACTTCCACATCCTGTTTTTACTGGTTCAGAAATCAGACAATTTGTGTCATGAGATCATGTGTGTCTACCCTTGTGTAAGAGAAATCTGTGAGTGCATATACGAATGTCCCATGTGCTTCTTTTGCCACATCCAAGAAAGCAATCATGACTCACCCAACCCAACCTATTTCGTAAGTCAGTCAAACTCATGCGACATTCACACACCTAAGGGTTGATGAACATATTCATTCTTTAACGTTAATTTCAATTCATACCAAATGTAAACCAATACAATTGCACAATTTTTAATCAATAATAATAATACTGATTAATAATTACTCTTATTATTTTATTACATCATATCCAATCTCGCCAATTTCAGGAGATTTCAGATAATTGGTGCAAAATGTGGTCCACATGTCAGTGAACGCTTAAACGTGAACGCATAAACATTTGAATAATCACTATAATGCCCTACTCATATCAAGAGTCCAACATTACTGAACATTGGCAGTATACAGTACTACTTTTTAAGCATGATAGACAGAAATTAATTTAATAATTAATTTCCAGCAGTAGCTCGGAGATGCTTGGTTTGCATGATCTATTATGAGTAGCATGTCGCTTCTGATTGGTGAGCTTTGTAGGAGAGGAGGCAACAGCGTCTATGTATGAAATAACTGACAACAATTTTGGTGTCAAGAGTTGTAAGAAAAAAAATAAATAAATAAAAATAACAAGATCTCATTGTCTGGGATCACAGCTTTGTATAAATAAATGAATACATTTGCTCTATGGCATCAGAATAGTTTTCTGAATGTGTGGTCCAACTTGCTGGTTGAACATTGATTCACTTAAAAAGACATTATTTTCTTCCCTTCGCAACCAATCACCACCACCTTTCACTGCTTGCAATGTTGCACACATACTGCAGAGGTAAAATAAACAACTTCACTGATATTTGTGATGTCGTTTAAATGTGAATATAGTGTGGCCACCTTCTGGTGATGAAATGACAACAGAGCCCATTCAATGTAGACCTGTTTCTACTCTTAAAATGCATCAGCTTCAAAAACAGTTGTTCCCAATAAACTGGCCAAATGTCAATGCACCACAATACTGTTTGAGTCCAATGCTGTAATTGATGATATAACACCATTAAAAAATATCTGATGTTTGTTACTCAACTGCTTCCACTAGGTCAGTAGTTCTTAACCTTGTTGGAGGTACCGAACCCCACCAGTTTTAAATGCGCATTCACCGAACCCCTCTTTAGGGAAAAAAATAATACATTCAAATTCAAGACATAAATGTTTTTTACTGGTGCACAAAATGAGCCGTGCATGATCATCACCTTGTTCAAAGAACAAAACCAACACAATGCATGAACTCACAACAAATTACATACTTGCAAACCAGTGTGCCTTTGCATAGCTGTTCAGATATGCGTTAACACGAATTTACACGATAAATCAAATGTGTTCAGACCTTCATAGTGGAGGCTCTGCCGAACTCCTGAGACCGACTCACCGAACCCCTTGGGTTTGATCAAATCCAGGTTAAGAACCACTGCACTAGGTAGAACTCACAATCTACTACTGTAACCTGCTGCATACTTCCAGATGAAGGATTTGAGTATGTTGAACCAGAAGTTCAATTTGTTTGCTGCAAAATAAGACATTATCATTTCATAAAACTTTTTTTTATTTTATGATGACCAAATAATCTGACTGTCAAGCATGATGTTCATTTTGTTGGTAATGAATGTCAAATAAAAAAAAACATGAATTATTCAGTTGCACGCACTATTTCTTTCGCATATTTTTGTGCAGGAGTCAGAAGCATTTGAACGGTACACAGTTCAGATGCTGGCATTACGTATTTTGCGACGTGAACGCTGATAATTTGTTTGTGTCTTCAGGAAATGCTGCATAAATGACACCCATTGTTCACTATTCAGACGTAATTTCTAACATATAATTTGTCATTTGTACCAGTTCTCAACTGAATATCTTTGAATGCAGGTAGTGAATCTCTTCAAATGTAAAAATAATTCATTTATTTTTTTCAGTGGTTGGTGCACAGGCACAATTATGATACAATGAAGTAGACCATGATATTAAACAATCTCTGGTGGACAAAGAAGCGAGTGAAATACCTTTATTTATTCAGGGCGCACTAAATGAAGGGTTGATTTAAAGCTTATCATTTTGACCTGGTTTTGAACAAGTTTATTTTGGGGCTCTAATGTCACACTGCTCCACCACACTTTCTGAGAACCATTCACCACCAAACTTTATTGTGACTGGTTGGCTGGTAGTGTCCAAATCAGATATCAGCCAATACCAAGATGCTGTACTTACACTCCAAGTGAATCAACTGCGCATCATTATTATCTTGTAATCTGCGAAATATTTCTGACATAAAAAAAACGTCCAAACAGGAACATTTGGCATTTCTGTGTGTTATTTGCTTCTACTTTGCAAAATTCTAGATTTAAATCAATGAATGTATTGGAACTATGTAGAAGATGGAATTTAAAAAGTGATGTGATTAATACTTTCAACACACAGCATTGAGATAAATATGGCAGTGACCACAAACCACAATACTCATGTGTGCATGCACAGATCCTGCATAAAGGAAGTGAAGCTGGTGTCTGTAGACTGCAGTTGTGTATTTTCTGTAAGAAGCTTACATGTGTCCCTTACCCTATAAACGGAAGCAGCTAAAATAAGTTTTGCTTACGGTAACATGGATATTGTGTTAACTGTTATGTTTCCGTGCTGAGACAGATCGTGATATGGTTTCTAAATGAAACAGGAAATTTTCAAGTTCTGCGACCAATCGAGTGTAGCAAAGAGTACGCCAGCGGGATTGTTTTTCCATTAGTTACAATTATTCAAGGTTGAATCAATTCATCTTCAGACTCAAATGATTACAAAATAGTCAATCTCAGAGACTTGAAGAGAGAATTTTTCCACATAAACTAACAATTTTGGATGCCTGTGCAAGCTAAACCTCCTATCCACTCTGAACTACTTTTGAAACCATAAGGGGGTCAGTTTCATGCATTTACATAAATACACAATTTTAAGACACATCTACTTAGGCAAACGCTACGTTGCGAGTGACGTCTCTTTCTTCACCGGATGCGAGTCATTGTTATTTTCACACACTGGACAGACTGAGATTGCATTTAATGTGGAATGTGAACGTTTACACACACACACACACACACACACACACACACACACACACACACACACACACACACACACACACACACACACACACACACACACACACACACACACGCACACGCACACACACACTCACGCACACACACACAAAAAATCGGATTCCACCAAAAAATCCAAATTGAGCATTAAGACCTGCAGTGTGAGAGTATATTAATAAACCAGACAGGTACAGATTAGGAGTGTTTTTGTCAAAGCCTTATTGACCATTGTATCATAGCTTGTGTTCGCAAATATGCCTTTGCCAGACAACTGGCTCTGTTGTTTCTAAAGGTCACCTGAGACACTTTAATGAGCAGGCTTTGTTCGATGATCTAGCATTAGTAAAACAGCACATAATAAATATCCCTGAGGTTGAGGATGTTAGGTCTTACTTCCAAACAAAATTTGTAAACAACCATAAGACAATAAAAATTGGAAATTGCCTTTGTCCCTGGGTCAGTCCTGATTTTGTCTGAGCTTGAATATCAATCAAAAACACCAACCACTGGTAAAAAGCAAAAAGACCTCACAAGAAATACATGACTGGCAGTTATACAGGTCATTCGGAAATAAATGTTGTCAGGTATAAAAGTTTATCAGGTGCTCACCACCAGCATCACCACACCTCTGCTCTTTCGTCAATTCCATTGTTGTTTTTGTCAAAACTAAATCTATTATGTTAATGCAACGCTTCTACAAAATACTTTGTCAAAGCAGTGTTTGTATTTGATGATTTTATATCTCTTATCATTTCGTCAGCTTTATAATGGTACCAGTTTGACCCTGTAACGCAGGAGTGTCAAACTCATTTTTTTCGCGGGCCGCATTGTAGTCATAGCTTCTTTCGGAGGGCCATTATGACTGTCAACCCAAATAAATGTATGAGCACCTCATATTATATACAGTAAAAGCTACAAAACCAACTGACAAATAACTTGTTTTCAAATCAGAGGAGTAAAAACCAGTCAAATATTTCAAAAATAGATATTATTAAAAGTGAAGACAATTTGCAATTCTAGTAATGACACACGGATTTCATGCACAATTCGTCTTCGCGGGCCACATAAACTGATGTGGCGGGCCGTATCTGGCCCCCGGTACCTTGAGTTCGACACCTGTGCTAACGGATTGATTAGATTTTTATTATTTGCGATGAAAACATTTGTTTCCCAAAATGTTCAACTAAGGTTATTGGACAATTATTGAGCATAATAGTCAGTCACTGTGAGAAACTTCCATTTGGTTGTAGAATAGCATTACCATGACCTCTTGACCTCAGCATTGACAAGACTAAACAAAGTACCATGGAACTCACCTTGTACACTTGACCGTAGGTTCCATTGCCTACCACCTCCACTAGCTCAAAAATACCAGCGGGATCCTGCAGAAAATGAGGTCAAGAAAAAGAACACATAAACGGACTTCATCAATACAGCTAAACAAAGTTGAAATGAAACAATGTGTACTGTGCTCCATAGTTGCGGCTCATGTTGCACAATTCCGTTGTTCCCGAGGGTGACTAAGGAAGTGGGGTTGCAAATCTGGATGACATTATCATTTACATGCACTACTCATGGCCCCTAAGGTTTCTTCGTTTCCTATCTGACGTTTCTGTGGCTATAAAGCAACTAAATGCATAACAACGCACAAATACATCTCATATAACAACTCATTTAAGTTAATTTGTTTGTTTCTGTCAACGTTAACAAAAATGCCTTCTGTAAGGCATCCAGACTGTCGACAATTCAAAGTTTCCTTGAAAAAGTTGCGCGTTCAAACCGTAAAGTCGCGTTAGACAAGTGACACTGCTGACAATAGTCACTCAAGACGTCTATCAAGTTGGCAATATGAGCCTTCTCAAACATTAAATACAATATACTGCAGTAGCCAACTTAAACAATGTTTGCAATAACAAACACAGCGACGACAAATTAACGCTGTGGTTAACAACATAAACTCTTAAAGTTGTGTCTTGTCTTACTCTCAGTGCAGCAAGATCTATGCTGTCCAAACTTCGAGTGGTGTTTTCTCTCGACATTGCTGCCAATGATGTTGTAAAGGCGTTGATGTCTGTGTTCAAGTCATGGACGGTCTGGCTCTCTGTCTTCGTCAAACTAACGGACTTGCCTGGACACCATTCTCAAGTTGTGCTAACGCGATCAAGCTAGCAGGCAAGCGCACCACTTCCCAAAGCACCTTTCACAATAATGCACAACAGGAACTACTATAAATTTGAAAAAGTGATTATTACATTCTTGAATAGTTGTTTTACCTTTTAATTTAGCTATCAAAAACTATAAATATTTTGTTTTCAATCACTTGTGTTTTCCAAATCTTTTACTTTGGTACCTCGCTGACCTATCATCTGTCTCTATAATATTGACATCCGCCTGCCTCACCTCACGCTACTCCATACGTCTTCTAACTTGATTTGTTGCTCCCAAACACTTTTTTGCTTCCTTCTTGTCATACAGCGCCAAGAAAAACGGAACAAAACCTCGGTCAACAGATCTCAACTGAAAGGAAAAACCTTGATGTCCCCCCAAATAATACTGATATATTCATGTTAAATCCTGGGGAAAAAAGCTCTGCCACTGTATCATATGACAATATTATTATGTAAATGAAAATCAGGACAAGCAGCAGGTCAACAAGCAGGCCCAATTAAAGACCACTTAAAAAGCCTGCAGGCATGTTCCGAAAAGAGGTCATCAATGATGGGACATTGTAATTTTCTAGGAATGGCATTGAGGTTATCATTTCAAAATGTGAACATTGACAGATTTATAGACAGTGTTGCTTTTTGATATGTAACTCTTTCGGAAGGTTGTTGTGAGAAACCATTACTACACCATGGGCGATAACTCTGGTTTCCTCCCACATTCCCAAACCATGCATGGTAAGTTAATTGAGCACTCTAAATTGTCCTTAGGTGTAATCGTGGGTGTGAATGCTTGTTTGTCTATGTGTGCCCTGCAATTGGATGGCGACCAGTTCAGGGTGTGCCCCGCCTACTGCCCAAAGTCAGCTGGGATAGGCTCTAGTGCACCCGCGACCCTTGTGAGTAGAAGCACTTCGGTAAAATATAGATTATACATGACTGATGCAAAAGAGTCTTATGACTTAATCAGTGAGTCATGGTAAAATAATAAGACCTTTTATGTGGTGCACAATTTGCATGTGAGTGTTTCTACAGTATGTGTCTGTGTGTTAGGAAGAATACAGGATCATGGCCAAAAAATGGCAAGTGACTCTTTCGTGCATCGTGCGTGTGTGTGTGAGTGTGTGTGTGTGTGTGTGCGTGTGTGTGTGTGTGTGTGTGTGTGTGTGTGTGTGTGTGTGTGTGTGTGTGTCAAAGTGAAGAATGCGCTCTCTGTGGTCTCGCACAGTAGCCCTGTTCACACCAGGGTCAGCTGCCTACACACACATGCACGCACAGGCACACATCTTTTGCAACAAATTAATCTATCAAACAGCATTCCAGTGAGTGACTGTTATACGTCGCATTTTCCAAGTTACCATTACTTTGACTTAATTTTTTTTTCCTTGTAGTGGAACATGCTTTGACCAAACAACAAAGGATCAACTGAATCCCAAAATTTACAAAACAATTCCAGGAATTCATATCAATTAAGTATATGACTGGGGTTTTGAACAAAAGTCCATTTATTATCATTTTATAATTAATCCCTATGAAGCAAAAAATGTACCCCTTATTAAGGAAAGAAAAACAATAAAAAGATTAAAAGAAATAATGGTATTAATATTTATTAAACAAAAAAGTCTCATTGAAATTTACTAACGAAAATCAAACATAACTTTTGAATGGTGGTTCAACAATATTATTATTAACAAAAAAAACGTCATGAAACAGGGATAGCATGTCAATGTGTTTACGTAGTATATACTGGGTTGGATTTACTACAAACAATGTAATTCATTTGTGCAGTAGGTTTGGTGCATTGCCACAGAAGGAGATAATGGGAGTAGTAAAGCCGCATTGACAGTAAGAAAGACTACTGTAATTTTCCTACCATTCTCTTTCATATAAAAACTTGAGACATTTCCTGTACCTGGTGGCCTCAAAAGCAGCAGCAAGGTCTGCTGCTGACCTAAACAATATCTCAAAGGCATTCGTTTCGTGTTTTTAATTGCTTAAATGTATTCCCATGGTTGTACTGCTTACATATTAGGTTGTCTGTGAATGTTGTTCACAGTGTTTTTTTTCCTTTTTTTGGCCAATCTGATTTTAATCTCAATGCCAATCAAACTAAACAGGGCATTCAGAATTAGTGATGTTTTCTGATGTAGTAGTTCAGGACTTGTTTTACACCTATTATAATTCACATTTATTGCTTGAAACACACGGTAGCAATTGGTCATTTTTGCCACAGGGTGAGCTTGAGAAAGCTGCTCTGATGTTAAGAAAATTGAGCATAAGTGGGACAAATTGGAAACATGCACGCCACACATCCTTTGTGGACGACTCAGAGAATTTCAGGAATGAATTAACCAATAAAGCGCTATTTCACAAAGAGGGCAACATATTAGTATCAAATGATGCAATGCAATTCTGCAACACTGCAAAACGACATCATATAAACTTCATCATATAGTAGCTTACAGAGAAGGGTGCATTGGGTAAAAGTTTATAAAAACAAATTTAAAGCCAAAACTACACACTTTTATTTAAAAAAAGCACTACCTCATTGGGTATTTTAAAAAAGTAAAATCAAGCAAAATATGATTTTCTCCATGGTTGCTCAGAATTACCAGCTCGTCATTTGATTCGACTCAACTACAGTTTATTTTACACTCACCACTAGAGGACGATGTTGAGTCAATATCAAAGTGCCTTTGGCGTCCTCATCAGACCCATTCATTCAAATATAGTATGTAAGCGACGTCTTATAATAATTTGCCAAACGTTTACCCACTTTTAAAATGATTTTCCTTTATTTTATACCATTTCTGATTGGATATATTGGGCATGATATCGACATGTTTCACATACTGTTATACTAATAACTGTACGGTAATAAGTGGTTAAATGATACTAATATTTTTAAACATGGGTTTTATTGTTCACAAGTCATTTGAAAAAATCGTGTCTTTTGAGCATATATTTTTTTGTCATACTCATACAGTGATTAACAATGTGTCCCTGAAAACTGTGGTCCAGCCTGTCAAGTGTTGAGAAAGTTCATTTTCTACATGAACTAGTTCAAAGTTCAGTTTGCAACTTTTAAAATGAACTGGTGCAGTTCATAATTGAACATTTATGAATTAAGTTCATCATTCCAAAAATGAAAAGTTCTAAGTTCTTTTCTTCCAATCAAAAAAATAAATAAATAAACAGCCATTCCATTCACACTAGTATCCAGATGCCATCACCCTACAATCTCAAATACATGAGAGATGCTTGAGTTGTCTTTTTCTTTAATGAATTGAAACAAAAACATGACTGTGGTCCAGAATGTGCAAACACAATCTGCTGTAGGTGCCAGACTGATGTAGGAAACAAAGAATGTACAAATGAAGTGCAAAACATTTAGTAACATTATATTCGCTTTAACTACCTTTTCATTTAGAGTGAATGTATTATTTCTTAACTTGTTTGCCCAAAGAACAAGAAAAAGTTTATAATTTGGGACATAAAAGTCCCAAATTAGAGTCAGAATTCTGACATTATTCTCAGAATTCTGACTTTAAAGTCGGAATTCTGACTTTAAAGTCTGACTTTAAAGTGGGAATTCTGACTTTAAAGTCAGAATTCTGACTTTAATGGGAATTCTGACTTTAAAGTCAGAAAGTGGGAATTCTCACTTTAAAGTCAGAATTCTGAGGAAAAAAAGTCAAGATTCTCACCGTTCATTGGCGCCCAGAATGAGCGTGTTCACAAAAACGATCACGAAGCAAAAATGTGCTGCATTCAGTTCTCGTTTGTCCAAATTATGAACGAGTTCATGAACTTTCATTCATTGAACGCGTTCAGGTACAATTCTGCCTGTCAATATGGAGTAACTTCCCCTTTAAGAAACTCACTGACATTTTCAGTGACTATGACTTATTTTGTCTTTTTGTATTTTGTCTGTCTTCAAAAGAGGCTGAAATAGTGGATAGGTAACAATTACATACGCTTTGTAAATTTTTGTCATATTTTACCGTGGTTGGATATTGTCTAGCCAAACATGACAGTAAAATGTCAATTGAGATCAAAATATTTTCAGAAATTTCAAATTAGTTTGAAAGTTCTGCAGTATACTCACAAACTGATTCGCGTTATGTGAAAAAGTCCACCATTAAATGTAATATTTGGGGACGTTTCAAAGGCACCCTCTGGTGATATCAACTGTGGCACTAATTTCAATTGAAGTCCATCAGTTTATTAAAATAAAGGAGTGGTTCCAAATATGATTTCTCCTTCACTTTGAATTTTTTTTTTTAAAATGTAGTCAATGTCTTTCCCTATTTCATTATGTTTCAGGTCGATGTGCTTGAATGTTCTGTGTTCGTTCACGTCTTGCCATGCAATGATCCTGTGCTGACATCCATGGAAGAAAAGCCATTTGACGCTAATTATATTTCCTGACAAGCTGTAATTGGGAAAAGGGATTTGCATGGTATGAACTTAAATCCAAGGAGGCGGTCATCCAGCTCTTGTACCTAGCACCACTGCAGCCAGGAGCATTGTTGGGTCTTCCAAATGATGAATGAGACAGAAAGTGAACAGAACATTTCAAATATGCAGTTGAAGAGGACGATGATGGTTAAGCATTGTGCAGAGAACTGGAATAAGCGTTACAATAGTCATTCAAAATATATAAAACAACTCATGATTTTATTTTTTTAAAATTATTCCAACCAGTATATTCAAAGAATATTCAACACAATTTTTGTAAATCAAAAGACAACCACTAGACTTTATATTGCCATTGGATATAACATCCATCCAACTAAATGATAATTATTGTATCAAATAATCTCAAATATCCAGAATTCATTGGTTCTATTCTGTAAAGACGATGACAGAATTTTTGCATAAATTCAAAACAGGTTCTCAGCTTAAATATCACGGTAATAATGAGAATAATCTGTTTTATTTCTTAAAGCTCACAAAGAACAATGTCACGTACCCGTGCCATTGGACACTCAACTTCCCTCAGCCACGCCTCTTTCATCACCATAATGACCTGTTACCTCGTGTATTTAAGCCCTGCCCGTGTGTTTCTCTCTGTCGGTGTCTACTGTTACTTCCCGTCTGTTTCCGCTCCTGTGGTTCCTGTCCTGCCCGTCCATTCCCCCCGGTCTCGTGTAGAGGCTCACGGTCAGAACCTGTTCCTGTATCTGGTCCGAGTGGACTTCCGTTTTCCTGCCCGCTGTCGGTGAGCCTCTGTCACGCCTGTGTCTAACCCTAACCCTAACCTTAACCCTAACCTTTCAATAAACCCTGGTCCAAGCTGCATTTGGTTGCCCTGCTCCATTTGTTCCTGACAAACAATGCTGTGGCACTCCCAGTTGACTGTGAGTGATCCTTCTTGAAAGTTAAACAAAATAACATGGAACAGAAATTGTAGGGGAAAAAAAGTCACTCCTGTCAAGATAGTATATGTGTACATTATTGAAGCTGTACAGAGATTATTGTAACAAACCAACATTTAAAACTAAGACAGGTAAAACTCACCAGTTATAGAAGGAAAAAACTGTCAACAAAGCCAAACAAAACAAATAATAACAATTATAACTTTTAGGAGAACCAGATTTTTCTTGCTCTGTCACCCTATCGATTAAACACCATTCTCCCATGTTAAAAGAAGCTGCGACAAATGATTATGTCATTTAATCTACGTATTTTTTTAAAAAATCTTTTTTGTTTATACACTATATATATATATATATCCAAACGGGTGATCATGCAAATAGAAAAAGCCATGTCCCTCGCGCCTTCAGATTGAGGGTAAAGGTTTCCCAGTTCATCGCTTCACGAGTTCAACCAGTTGAACACTGAAGTGGCTTCTCTTTTACATTGCTACTCTCTTTCCCCAACAAATAAATAATCTGGATGAAGTTTAAATTCATGTGTACCACCTGACTGGCTTTACAGTTGTTACCACCATCCATCCACTTTCTATGTTGTTGAGGCTGTTCTGGACGGAGGAGCCTGTTCCAGCTGGTTTCAGGCAATCTGGATTGGATACTACGGCAAGGATATTTCTTCAATTAACCTAACTTTTATCTTTTAGAATATAGGAGGCAACCACTTTACCTGAAGAAAACCCATGTAGGTACACGGAGAACATGTAAACTGCACAAAGGAAGGCAAAAGTCAAACCCCTGACCTTTGAACCGTGAAGTGTACATGCTAATCAGTCGGTCACTGCTGTAGCCATCATTTGCCTCTTAATTTCTTAATTTTCTTTAATTGATGAAATTAATCAATTGTCATCAATAAAAGTCTTCCATGGTTAGAATCTGATAGCCGGTATAACACTTGTATGCATTTAATACAATGGAATGGTGTCCCGAGGTTGTTGAGATCCTTCATCTTATGACCTGACTATGCGGGACATTGATTTTGAAAGATCAACCAAACATCCCAAGTTGTTAAGGTTCTAAAAAATATCAGATGTCCAGACCAACAATTTTTTTTTCTACCCAAAGTCCAACACTGTAAGGAGCATTAGGTCTACCAAGTCAAAATATATTGAGAATAGGGTTAAATATAAAACCTGTGGCATTTGGATTGTGTACGAATTTTAACAGCCGCTCATTAAAAGAACAGTATTATGACTTGAGTCCTGTCATTTTATTTTTCTCTTTTCAGTGCGGCCCTAATACAACCCCATGGCTGGTGGATGACTTCATAGTGTTTAAATACGCTGAATCTTTCTCAAGGACATTTACTATTCAAAACATCAACAGATCCAACATGTACATGCTTCTAATGAGGCTGCACATTTTCAGTGGCATATCTACCTGTATTGAAAGCCTTTTAAATCCAACTCAGCAGTTTATATCAGTCTGTAATTCAGTGCTTGGGGCAATACAAATATACAATCAGTTTAATCAATCAGTCTGTGTTGATCTGTAAGCAGTCCAGATCTTGTCTGGTCCATTTAGAATATGTGAGCAGTTTTTGTTCACAGCATGGGCTGAAGAGGCCGTAAACCACTTTTGTAGAAGGTCCAAAAACCTTTGTCCCAAGTCAGTGAGAATTTCTTTGTAAACCAGTAGTCTTTAGTCCAGTATCAGTAAAGCAATGCTTCTACCAGATATCAGAGCTTAGTTCTCTGCTGGTGAGTGGGACAAAGGTGCTGTTCAGGTGAAGATCGGGCTTCTTTCCAAGTGTGCTGCTCTGAGAAACCTAGGGGACACACAACATATCATAATAATAAGCAATCATCACCTTCAAAATATAACTTTGGCTGTAATCTACTGTGCATCATTAAAGGAGAGCATTGATGCTGTGTGGTATAATGAATGCATACAATGAAAAGGGTGTATCATGTCACCTACAGTTCGATGCAAGAAACTTTTTCAAATTAGATTGGCTACTTGTAGATTTTGCCTTCAAACACCGCCGTGATGGATGCAATAATAAAATATCAAAGCTTAAACTTACAGTTTGGATGAAAGAAAGTTTGTAGAGAGCAAAATGTTTTTGCTATGTGAAGAAAAAAATACTCATCAAACACTGTTATCCAAATGTCAAGAACATTCTTGAGGGAGTATATCAAAAGCAAATTTTGCAATCGAGGCATTCCTTGTACTGCTGATCAGGTCTTTAAATCAAGAAACATACCATTGATAACAGAGCATGTAAAAAAGATCTAAAAAGCCTCCAATATTCTCTCATGTTACATTAATATTCTATCATGTTGAATAAGACTCCTTTGTAACCAAATGAAAACTGTATCAGGAAGAGAAATGTATAGGGAAGTAAAGTACCACTAACAAGAAGAATGTGAAGGTGGCAAAGCATCTCCAGGGACAAAACTTTGAATTCCACGATGGGCTCCTCACATAGTAAGTCGTTGACAGCAAAATATTTATTGATACTATTCAACTAGGACAATGTAAAACTTTACTTTTCAACCCCTGCTAATTTGTTTGTGAAACCTCAAAGTAAAGCTGATTATCTACATTTCAATCCCATCATGGTTGTCCTGTTGTGAATGCATTTTGGCTGTGCATGAAGGCAAAATCATAAAAAAACGCAATATCATTTTCCAATTGCATTGGGACTGAACTGTATGTGAACATTACATAAAGTCATCTACACCCCAGGCTATCATAAATACAAAACATATATAAACGTGAATGAAGTTTTATTTCTAGATTTCATTTATCCACACAGACCTCTTCTGCCCCAGTCAACTGCCCTGAACCCCTAGGGAAGAGAAAGGGGGTTTAGTTGAAATAGGTTTCAAATCTGGGGACATGCACAAAAACAAGAGCGTTAAGGGTTAAGAAATAGGATAGGACAACTGGAGGGTAACTACCAACTGACACACAACAATCAAAGTGCCTTTTCCCCCACCTGTCCATTTAGAATTGTCATAGGGATGTTGCAGTAGACGTGGCGCCCCCCAGGGCCCAGAGTGGAAAACTGCATGGTAGACGGAGGTGGGAGGGGAGGCGAAAGGGCAGGTGGCTGCGTGGGAAGATGAAACTCGTAGCTACGGCAAAAGTGCCTCATTTGGGCTGCGGTAGCCATGTGACCCCCTCCAATAGGCAAGGTCATCTGGTTGTAGTCAGGGATCTCTGTTGCCAAGGAAACCTGCAGAAGAAAAAAAATCATTCTTTTAACTTTTGTCATGCAGTATGACTCAAAATGGATATTAAATTGACCCAGTCACAAGATGGTTTTGTTGGCCGTTGCATTTTAGGGAAAAAAAAACCCAACATAAGCGGCATATACTGTATGGAAATTCTATAAATGCTCAAGAGTCATTTTACAGTACCAAGAGGAGACATTTATAAGGAAAAAGAAACCACGCCCAAAAATATGATTAAAACCAAATATAGAGCATAGTTTGAGGAGACCCAAGCAAAGAATAGTTTGAAGTAGTTTAATTGCACAATTGACCTGATGATGTCCATGCCGATTCTCACTTGGAGCCACCAGGGATGCTGAGGTGGTTGTCATGGCAATGGTAGAGACAGATGTTTGTAGATCTCCAAAGAGCCCCTGCTCTCCTGAGTCCATCACCTGTTACCATGGATATTTTTTTTACAGATGACTTCAACATGAGACAAAGATTTGATTCAAGAAGTGTTTAGTTTTCAATCAAGAGACCATCAGCTTGAAAGAATGCACATCTGTTTATTGGCTTTAAATAGAGGTCAATACTGTTTTTTACTTTCAAATTGGTTGCATAAAATGCGCACGATTAAAGTGTACTTACGATAGCTAAAGAGTATTGTTTTCAATGCGCATTTGTGGCTTTTTTTCATGAATAGTATTTATTTTTCCTTGCATATTAAAATATTAAAAAGAGGCAAATCCATTTAATTGCTTGATTGAAGATTGGAGGTTGTACTATTATCATCAGGGGTGCTAATATTGGGGAACACAATTTAATATCAAATAATTATTTCTTAGTGTGGGCTTTTTTGCAATTGAATTTGAGGTTGGTTTTTCTTCTTTTTTTTTTTGGAATTTTCATCCTACATTCTTGAGATAAAAACTGAATTATTAGAAACGACAGAACACATCTGAACCAGGGGTGCCAGAAATTACAGAGGGCAGTGTAGCTGCTTTTATCGCTTGCATTGCTCAGGGTTATTTAGATAAGGGAATGACACAACAATTTGTCATTCTTAAAAAGTGGATTCTTGGGAAAAAAAAAAGTTGGAAAACACCACGTTTAAGTCATATGAGTACAGTTTTATAGTACTTTGCTGTCCATTATACTGTTCTTTGTTTGGTTCTACTCTTATCAGGGATGGAATGTCTTTTTTTTTTTTTTTTTTTGCCCTCCCACAAAGAAGCAAGAAAATGTATTTTTCTTAGCAGACAATGTGGCACCAATTTGACTATATTTTACTATTTGCTATATTAGCAATAGTTAAATTCTTTTATGGCTCATCTGTTTGTTGTTTATGTTTGAACCCAAGGGGAGCAAAAGAGCATAAAGTCTAAATTGTCATGTTTTTTAAGTCTGTTTATCCTTTACTTAAAAAAAAATAAAAAAATCAGCTGATCACAATTGGTGGCCGATGGATCAGAGCACACCTAGCAAAAATTGTTACATTCTTTACCTTTGGTTGAAATGACCTAATTATTCCACATTTGATACACAATTTTAAGTATAAATCTGTCGGTTGCTATTTTTCTTTGCTTCTTTCTTTCCACATTTTCTCAGTTTCAAAACATTTTGTTGGTGTACTACGAGGAGATGGAATAGATGAATGGCATTTCCATTTATTTCCTTGCATCCATTATCTGAAGCGCTTATCCTCACAAGGTTCGTGAGTGTGCTGGAGCCTATCCCAGCTGAGCGCTAGGCGGGGTGCGCAATGAACTGGTTGCCAGCCAATCGCGGGGCACACGTAGATGAACAACCATTCATTTAACTGAGGAGAAATGAGTTGAGATATAAGTGTTTTTATATACTACGTATACTGCATAATTTAATATGTATATTTTCATTTGGTTGTGTGGAGGACGTTTCCAATGCGTAATATGCGCCTTGGTTAAAAAAATGTTAGTCAACACGGCCCAGTGGTTGGGGAACTTTGCTGTAGTGGACTATTTATTTGACTGGTTATTTACCTGACGTCGGGACAAAGTCTCTCTTCGTTTAGCAGGCATCTCGTAGACCACCTGTTTCCAAAACTTGGATGACAGTTCATTGCTTTTGGGACCTCTCCATTTGATGATGGATAAAACCTGATGAGCCGTGGCAATATTTTACTCTCTTATACTTTTGATTGACAAATAATAACATCTTTTGCTCTGTTCACTGTTTTATGATTACCTTGATTGTATGTTTAAGTGCTTCCACCTCTTGGTAGTTGATCACACTCTTCAGGTCTGCACATTCTATCATGATTACCTAAGCACATAAAAAGACTCAAGTTGAAAATTTGACAAGCGGTAACAACTCTAAATAGGACTAAAAATGTGTATTGATGTCTTTGACCCATTTTAATTTAATCCCTTAGCAGCAAAATGCGCTGAGACTGCTTGGTTTCTTCCCATGAATCGCGGTATCTCTGTGTTCTCTGCATTATTGATTCCATTCATCCATCCATCCATTTTCTGTACCGCTTTGTCCCCACGGGGATCGCGGGCATGTTGGAGCCTATCCCAGCGGTCATCAGGCAGTAGGCGGGCGACACCCTGGACCGGTTGCCGGTACACAAAGACAAACAACCATCTGCACTCGCACTCACACCGGGGTAATTTGGAGTGCTCAATCGGCCTATCAAGCATGTTTTTGGGATGTGGGATGAAACCGGAGTACCCGGAGAAAACCCACGAAGGCTCGGGGAGAACCTGCAAACTCCACACAGGGAGAGTCAGAGGTGGAATCGAACCGGCACCCTCCTAACTGTGAGGCGGACGTGCTAACCACTGCCCACCGAGCCGCCCGCATTATTGATTCATTTTTTGTAAATAAAAGTACAAAACTGAATAAATATGTTCCTTGAATCTATGAATTATAGAGGGGCCTCAAACGCTTAAATTCCCAAGTTTTATCTGTGTCCCAGGTTGGATTGTGTTTGACCTTGGAGGGTCTAGTGTACAGTACAGAATTGCGTTTAAAAAAATCATATATATATATATATAATTTATATATGTTGTGTAAAGTGGTGACTTGTGTCTCAAGCTGTCGGTTTACCTTGATTTCCCCAGTTACCAGCATGGAATGGAGGCGTGTTTCTATCTGAAAGATGCTCCAACCTCTCTTGGCCACAAACTCTGGTGTCAAAACGATGATCAACCGTCTGCTCTGCAGCACACTACGAGCAAGGTCCTCAATGTATGCTGAGAGAGAGGAACAGAGATGAAGTGATGAAGGTATTCAATTGTCAACTGCATGTGTAAAAAGAAAAAAGAAAAAAAACAGTTGAGTTGAGATTTTGATAGTGATGTCGCTGCGCATATATGTGTTCCTTCCAAACAACTCAAACTGGGTTGAAATTGTTCCCATACTAGTTTGCCAGTGGCACTGTGAAACATTCAGGCACTCTTTTGCAAAGTTCCAATTTACAGCAATGTCTTTTTTGGACAGCATGACTTGAACTCAAATCAATTTATAGAGAATCATTAGTGACCCCTCCCTGCATCACACAACATAACACATTTTAATTGCGTGTATTCTGAGCGCTCTTTAGTGCGAGGCAAACTCAAAATTGCTTTGTGTCTTTAGCCAATATTTTCAATCTCTATATACTGATTGGAGGTTGGCTGACTCCTGACTTCGATTAGTTCTTGGCGGAGTCATTAGCCTTGGGGTTCCAAATACTTTTTCTACCCTACACTGTGAATGGTTTTCTAATAAAAACATGGAACCATATAATTGTTTGTGGTATCATCTTAAGCATTCTGTTGTGACCGAGATGAAGGTCAGATCACATTTTATGACCAACCTATTCAGAAATGCAGATCACTCAAAATATTTCAATCCACCTTTTATAAGATGGCAAAATCATAAAACCTTCCTTTCACGGTTCATCTCTTGATTAATTTAATGTACTGTAACAAAGTGACATCTGCATAATTATGCTTTGACAACTCAGTGAGAGGATTTTACTTGATGATGAGTAAAAACACCTAACGGAGAATGGCTCTATACATCTTTTTTAACACCCGCATATAAAAACACACTTGCTAACTGTAAATAAACATTACCTGTCTTCTTCAAGAACGTTTACTGGTTATAAATTGAGGTGCCTTTCTAAAAAATGTAATTTTTTGGGGGGTGGTGTGTTTGTAACATCCGTAATTGATTTTCAAAACACTAGACCCCTAGAGCTGTTCGTTAAAACAAGATTGCATGAAATGCTAAAATATTAACATTTCCAGCAAACCCACTGCAATTTCACACTCAGGAATTAATTAGCACAAATAACATGGAACATTAGTCAAATTAAGGATGCCTGCGTTTTATTTCATGGTTTTCCTCTCCATTTCTCCAGTCAAATTATTTTAAAAGGTTTTTCTAAAAAAAACATATTTACGTTCCCATCTAGTAACAGATCCAGAAATGTTTGGGTAAGGGTTGGTTTTAATTAGTTAATTTAGTTTTAAGACCACTATTATTTGACCCTTACTTAAGCGACCAAGCCTTGACACAGACGCTGTGTCCAAATTCACAGGCTGCGTCCTCCATTATTTTTCAGTTGCATAACATTGCTTCCAGTGCAATTGAAGTCACATTAATCCTGTCCAAATTGACCACGGTTTATGAGGTCCACGGAGGAGCCTTTGAAGGCATAAAAAAGACCCAGCCTGCTGATTGTCTTTCTAGATTTTGGAAACCAAGTGTGGGTGGCTTGCTCTGGAACTGACGTCATCCATAAAGAGTAGTTTTCAGAATTTGTCTTCAAATTTATTAAAACATATTGCCAAATTAATCAGAATGGAAAAACAAAATCGCAACAGTGGTTTGTGGTTAAGAACTTAATGATTTAACAGTCTGTGTGGATTTTAGGGTATCCAAATATTTCTATAACTTTTCTGTCAACTTTTGCTTTTTTGACTGTTTCCAAGATCTGTCCTCAAAATGTCAGTTTGTAAAATAAAACAAATAGCCACGTTACGAGCTGTACTGTCAACGATAGTTTGTCAGATGACACAGGAAAACATTCAAGCGTATGATGAAACAATACACAAATGACAATCCCTAATGCAAGGTGGAAGAAATCATTTTCTGTGAAAATGCTTTAGTATCTCAAAAAGATTGTGGCATCTCCATCCCCTGTAATAGTTTTTGTGTGAGTGAGGTCAGAGCATTGATGGATAGAGCAATAACAGTCACATTTCCCCCATGAGTTGTACTGAGAGTGACACATAACCCCAGCGTGGCCCCAGTGGTCGTCTCCCAAGTTCGATCCCCGGCCATTGTGACCATGTCAAAGCATTGAACAAAATACTGAATCCCCAGTTGCTCCTGATGCTGCGTTATCAGTAGGTGAATGAGGAAGTCAGAGTAAAGTCTTTTGAGGGCCTTAAAAAAGAGCTATAGACCATTTACCAAAAAATTGTATGTATGTGGCAGTATTTTGTGTTTGTGTGGGGGTGGTTGGGAGGGGAAGTAAAAAAATGATGCTACGATTCACAACATATATAGTACGTGTGACAATACACATAATATACATGCAGAGAGCTAGAGAGAGAGAGAGAGAGAGAGAGAGAGAGAGAGAGCGAGAGAGAGAGAGAGAGAGAGAGAGAGAGAGAGAGAGAGAGAGAGAGAGAGAGAGAGAGAGAGAGAGAGAGAGAGAGAGAGAGAGAGAGAGAGAGAGAGAGAGAGAGAGAGAGAGAGAGAGAAAGAGAGAAAGGATGGGGCAGGCTCAATGACTACTTACTACTGCTTGGAATGAGATCTCTGTCTGGAAGAAACAGCTTGTATCCATAGTGTTTCTCCAAGATGTCAGGCAAGATTTCCAAAGCAAAAGTTTCCTCATCACTGCTAGTTCTGCAATCAAAAGCAACGACATGTTTATTTGTGCTTTTTTTTTTTTTTTTTATACAAACACCTTGACATACCGTATATGATAAAATATCCATGTATTGTAAATACGATGTGATACATTGATGTAATTTTCACATCATAACACCAGCTTGGTTTGTGTGGTACACTTAAAATGTGACCACGGGTATATATTTTCAGTGACCGAACAGCATGGACAAATTACTACTATGATCTTCCTACAGCTTGGGAACTGTAATAATATCTGGTTCAGTTCAACTCTCCTCAACTTAAGGTTGTGGAAAACACATCACACTGAACACACTTGGCATTCCAATAAATGACAAACATTTCTCTAGTATTTACGGTACTTCTTGGCATGTGGCTGTTGGGATTAATTTGATTGAAGAGGAGGTTGAAAACAAGAATAATATCGGTTAGGAAATATTTGATAATATGGCATTTTGGTAATTTCTTACAGTATTACATAATGACTGCTCAACCAATGAAAAAGCAGTGGTGTTATTTCACTCATAAGGAATCATCTTAGCATACTTAGAACCCTGGCTGATAGTACCTTGCAGTACCTGGTTTTCTCATTTTAAATGCTTCAGTAGCAGGAAGAGGGGCAAAGCCGAGTAAAAAAAAAAAAAGAAAATAATTACTCTCAAATGAAATCATGCGTTTTAAACCATGAACACCACCCTGTCTGTCAGAGTTCTTTTTGTAGAATTAATTTGTCATACTCAGGCAGCTCGGTGGAGCACTGGGTAGCACGTCTGCCTCACAGTTAGGAGAGTGCGGGTTCGATTCCACCTCCGGCCCTCCCTATGTGGAGTTTGCATGTTCTCCCCGGGCCCGCGTGGGTTCTCTCCGGGCACTCCGGTTCCCTTCCACATCCCAAAAACATGCTTGGTAGGCCGATTGAGCACTCCAAATTGTCCCTAGGTGTGAGTGCGAGTGCGGATGGTTGTTTGTCTCTGTGTGCCCTGCGATTGACTGGCAACCGATTCAGGGTGTCCCCCGCCTACTGCCCGTTGAGGGCTGGGATAGGCTCCAGCACGCCCGCGACCCCCGTGGGGACTAAATGGTTCAGAAAATGGATGGATGGATGAATTTGTCATACTCAAGAACTCAAGGATGAAAAAAACAAATTTGGTGCAAATCTGCTTGAATTTTTGGACAAGAGCGTTTCAGTGACCTCAAATTTTCAGCTACTGGATAGTTTTGTACAGTTTAGCTTCATTTGAAAATAATCAGTTCACATTTTTATGTATGTTAGCATTTTGGAACACAACAGCCTCTTAATTTGTACTTGTCTTGTTGTTACTTCTTATACCGTATACACCATATTTCAGAACAAAATAGATTTTTTTTTTTTACCTAGATTGTAAATAGACAATTTCTGAGCTTATTGCAATTCCTTATGTGTTTTGCTAACATGCCTTAATTTTTGTGCTTAGTAAACCCAAAGACACGACTTACCTGCACAAAGAGTCCAGGTCCACCTTGGTGTAGGACAGATAGGCATCATACTCCTTATTATCTGATGAGACACACAGAGAAAGAAATTACCAATTGGTTTCTACCAGGACATAAGCATTCATAATGCAATTTTAGGTGAAACATTACTGAGCTTAAAAAAGGCAACGATAGTATTTGACAATAAGTTGTGATTTTCAGGTTATGTTTTTAAGTATTTCACAATTTCCCCATTAATGTAAATGTATGTAGAGATAGAATTAAATAAAAATCTAACAAGTATGATACATTGCAGTTAACCACAACCAATAATACATGTGGTGTCAATCAAAACTGAGCATTAAATATCTTGTAAAGACAGACTTGTTGACACATCTTTTGTTGTTCAAAACACTTTAAGAAATACCTACCATCTTCAGTTTCATCACTGCCAAAATGTCTTCTGTAGCATAGCATAATTTCCAGGTTGTAGCATTTATAAAGGGCCGTTAGGACTCCCAGCAGCAGCAATATGACACCCAGACCACCAGCCAACTCCAAACGATACATATCTGCAGTCAAAGAAATAGGAAGGACACAGTCATATCAGCGATTCATCAATTAAACAAAAAGAAATCAACGATGCAGACAATTCTCCAAAATATATAATTCACCAATTTACCAAAAATCACCATAATGCAACCCCCCCCCCCCGCAAAATACCAGTAGAGAGCTATTAAATGTCTATACAATGTATAAACAATGTCTATTGTATTACTGTTAATGTTTGCACTTTGTATGATGACTAGAGAGGAGTCATTCATTCATCAGCATTAATTATGCATATGCTCATTTTGACTTTAATTTCTTTTGTCATTCAGGATATTTAACATTCCTGTCAATAAAACTGCAATAATTTTTAAATGAGGGAAGAAAAAACCCGTCAGATGTGTTAAATGTGTGAGAGGACAAAATTCACCAGGGTATTCATTCAATTCATTCATTAAATGTCTGCTTTCTTTGAGAATTGATTTGTCTCTCAGTACATCCATTCAACAGTGAGATTAGATAATGTAAAACAAAATATTTTCATTGCGTTTTTGTGTCTCAAATATGCAATGAGCACTACAAGCTTGGTGTCGCCGAGTGATTCGAAATCATGTGCCACGCTACATAAGCATGATGTGACAGATCATCAGGTGTGCCTTCATTGGTCTGAATGTATTTACTACAAAATCTGTCTTTGTTCATCTAGCTATGCTAGTGATGTACAGTGAGTGGCAAAAGTACTACCTGCTAGTAGATAGCCAGAATATACAAATAACCTATGTATTCAAATGGAAGAAAAATAGCTTTGAGTTCATCGGTCAGACAAGAACATAATTTTTTTTCAGAAATTTTAATTTTCTGTGACATTTTTTATCTGCCGTTACAAATATTAGTTTGCTAATTATAAAGTATGTGCTTTTGTCACGGACGAGGCAGGGTAGCTAAATGCAACACTTTGGAAAAAAAAGTTGGAAAAAACTGACTAATACCATTTAAAATTGAGCAGCCACATAATTTTTGATTGATTGTGCAAAATAAATGTTTTTATTTACAACATGAGTTAGCTAAAACCTTAAGGAATTGATGTCATGGACTTCCAAATGATTAAATATCTGTCAGATAATCATACTTGAAATCACAAAAGTTCAGCCTCAACAAGTTGCCTTTATTATCTGTGACTGATGACTTCACAATAGCATATTGCACCACTGCATACAGAGTCCCACAAGTTTACAATTGTTAGAGTGTGAGTTTGAATGATGATTGTGTCATGATAGGCAGGATGGAGTGGAGTGGATTGGACATTGATGGAACGGGGTTGGTGAATGACACCATTGTAAATGGGATCTATGACTATCTTGCGCTCCGTTGAACACAAACAAAACGCACACACATTGCACAGAAGCAACTACCCTGACCACTTTACAGCCAGATAAGCACTTGGGCTTTTGACCACATCTCCTCCGTCTCTGCACACACAACTCATCTTATCTTTTACAGTCGTTGCAGAGAATTGTATGCATTCACTATTGAGTATGCTACAAAAGAAAAACTGGGAAAGACATTTTGGTAGCTAACTCAGGAATGATATTCGGCTTGTCAAAGTTAAATAAGATGTCTGACATTGCCTTGATCTATGTGTTACTAATCCAAATACAGTATCTGTGTCCTTTTAGATACCAAATGTGCTTTTCAGTCGTAGTCTGGTTCAACAGTTCAAAGAGGATGATTTTCAATCCCTAATGTGTTTCTCCTCTTCTCCTCCCTGCTCCGACCTCCTGCCTGTTACCCAGGAATTGATCTCAGCACAGGACATCTTAATTTCTAAAAATGTGTCAGAAGAAAACATGGAGGTTTAAGAGCTCGTGCACTGGGATTTGCTTTTGATGAGCGTTTTTTCATCACGCTCACACATAGACGGACAAAATGCGACAATATATAACAATTGTGCTCTGGAAGATTTTCTGGTACAATTAGTTGAATTCTCTGCAGCATGAACTGAAAATAGAGCAAAACATTTATCAAATGGCAGAAGAATGACTAGCAATACATTAAAAGAGCTTAGAAGACAATGCATGACGCAAAATAACATTGTAGCTACGAACACAGAAACATTCAACATTTACTCCATTACTGGATGATTAAAACCAAGAAATACACTTCTTCCAGCAACAAAAATAAACATTTAATAAATAAATTGTGATTTTTTTGGGGCTGTTTTTTTTTCTTAGTCACCAGATTTAATTACGTTCGAGGGTCAGCATGTGTTTTCTGTAGCAGAAATGGGCTGGTGCATAAAGAGTCTGACTTCAAACCCATCGAACTCCTTTCGGGATGGCCTAAATTAGAGATGGCGAGCCAGCACACGTCTGTCTCACCTGAAGAATAAAGCTGTAAAGAGAAGAACAACTCAAAGTCTTCCACTTTCCCTTCCTATAGGTGTGATGGTCTGGTGTCCCAATACTTCTGACTTTGTACATTAAGCTTTGTGAATTCTGGAATTTTGTCAGGTTTTGCATTAGTCCAGCTGTCATTTTGTGCATGAATATATGTATCACATTACATAGTGTTTACCAACTTCCACCAGTAGACGTCTCTCCGATGCTGTGACATGTGACTTCCACTCAGAACACACACACACGACACTGCAGAATATAATAGCACAGTGACAATAAAGATGCAGGTAGGGATGCAATTGGTAGATTTCATTAATTTCAAAAATTTGCACTAATGTTACGTAACCCCAGATTGCCTCATCATATATATATATATATATATATATATATATATTTTTTGAAATCCAGTTTCTTTCTACCCTGCTTGCATCACAGCCTTCCTATCTCCTCCTCCATCATCCTCTCTTTACTTCCCTTTTCCTTTATCTTGCCTTCATCTAACTGTCGCACATTTTTCCATTACTAATGAATTACTTGTCTACCACTGCTGGTGCTCAGATAACATTTTTGCATTTTTCAACATTTAGAGAGCCACACTGTCACCTACTACCAATCCTCGAAGTATAGTGAGAGGAAAAAAAGATAGAGAATACAAACTGGCATAAATAGCTGCACAACATGCTATATGTTTGTCTATCCACACTTCATGGTTTGTGGTTGTCTAAATATTTGCAAAGTTGAACAAATTGTGCTCATATAGTCATTCGCTAACTTTTAGACAATTTATCCTTTTCAGACATGTTCAGTTTGTTAGCTTCTCGTATATAAAACATGATACATAAGCACAATAATACAGAAAATAATTTTCCCCTATGGCAAACAGAATTTTTCTTTCATAGTATCCTCCTCTGATGACATCACACAGAAAAATACACAAAATCCAAATGAGGTGATGACAAATAAAGCAAAACTCAGAATAAGAACATCACAAATATTTAACAGACTTTATGGTAATCAAACATGTTCCAGTCTGCTCGTCTGTTTGTCACTGTCTCCAAACCTTCTTTTTTTTCTTTCTCGTGAGACTCTTATGGTTTTGGCTAAAGGCAGCTCTTTCTGCTGAACTACAAAGCCGAGCTGTGCGCGCGTGCGAGTGCGTGTGCGCATGTGTGTATGCAAAACACATAAAACATAGATGCATTCGGCAATTACCAACTGGGTGACTGGTAGAACGCACTCATAATTCAATCACACATAGTGTGTGAAATCAAGCTTTGATAATGTGTCCTAACTTTGCATAACATGTGCTTTATTTCGGCTGTCGTGTTGCGTTCCGACGCTCTGATATGACCTTGCTACGAGGCGTTGCACCAGGAGGCAAAGGAAACGGAGCTTGCTAAAAAAATAAATAAAAATCAGACCTCACTAAGCGTAATTGAATTGTTAAGAGCATCGCGTCTCTCTGCCTGACAAAAAGAGCCTCCTTACGGACTGTGCAGAATGAGCAGAGGAAAATCAGAGAGGTTATTTTGAAAGGCACCAAAAGGAGGAAGATGGATATTCAGCTGCAGAAAATGCAGCTGAATAGAGAGAGGATGAGAACAAGCCCTAAGACAATCACCAGCTGCAAATGACTGGACGGTTGAGAAGCAGTGAGTGAATGATCCGAACCTTTTCTTCAGTACCCCTGATCAGACAAGCACCCCTGCTCTCGCACAGACAATGCCGCAGCACTCTATCTTGCCTACCGTCCCCCCCCCCCCCCACACACACACACACACCCCTTGCTACACCAATCTGTTCCTCTCTCCTAACCAGGTGAGAAAAGAGCTGTGAAGCATCAAGGAAAAGAAGGCAGCAGGTCCAGACGGACCCGCTGCAGTTCGCCTACCAGCCTGGCATTGGAATAGAGCATGCTGTCATCTCCCTCCTCCACGGACCTCTTTCCCACCTGGGGAAGCATGGCTATACTCATGATCATGTTCTTCCATTTTCCAAGAGGCTAAATGGAGCACACAAGTGTTTTCTCTTCAACCTGGACTGGCGATGTTGAATGCCACCTCCAGAAGTTCTCTGATGACTCTCCCTCATCAAGAGTGAAGATGACAAACAGTAGAGAGAACTTACTCTCGAATTTGTGGGCTGAACAACCTACCCTTCATAGTGGGAGTTGTCTGTCAGGGCCTGAATTAGTCAGGTCCCAAAAAGTTGATGCTAAATTGTGTGTTCACTGTAACAGATTGTGTGCACTATTGGTGGGTGTGTTGCGTATGATCTACTCATATTTTACGCAGACGTAAAATGGTGGCAGCTAAAGTGCATGTTCAATCACAGATTGTGTCCACTGTTGGCCACAGGTGTAAAACTTGGTGCAGATTTGTGTATTTACAAGAAAAAAGTGGTAAGAAATTATTTACAAGTGCAAAATGAAGTTTGAAGTGATGGAATTGGAAGTGCTCGTGGAAGAGGCAAATGAACATAATGAGGTGCAGGAACAACAGGTCTGATATTTTTTCTTTTTTTATGAGGGACTAACTCGGAGAGATACTTACATTACACAAAGATCAACTCAAGCAGCTATTTTTGAAGTATGTATTGACACTTGTTGCTACTGCTTTAAATTCTTCTCCATCTGTAACTCGATAGCACCTGCCTGCATCGTCGAAGCTCTCCACTGTAGATGTCCGTCTTGCCCTAACAGCAGCATCTGACGCTGTGCTCTTGTGTACACACCGTGATAAATGCCTTGCATTCTGTGTTGTGGCTTTAGCTGAAGTGTTTCAAAAGGTCTGTTGTTGCCACGGCTCCTTACAATCAACTCAATGGACATCTTGGCTGTGTATCAAGCTGAAACAGCTCCACACATGACCCCATTATCTGGTGACTGACCTATAGAACATCGTGCTACTCCTCTTACACATTAGGAAAAAATATCTCTTAATAACCACATATTGATAGACAATATGTCAATAGTTCAGTGAATTTAAACTCTGTTCCTCTTAATGAAATACATTACCACCAATGACTGAAGTATCCAAAGCATTGATATTTTGATCTGAGAATCTATTTTATGGTAGAAAATTCTGGTAGTAGAGGTATCGATATTTCATTTTCATAACTGGTGAGTATTTGCAGCAGCATTCTGATCACAGCAATTATTTGCTGCCTTTAGACTAATACTGTGGAACTGCCAAACTATGACTGACATTGGTATGTCTGGCCATTAACTATGCTCAAAGGAAAAAAAAACAACTATCCTGAATGGTATTGATGTTCAGCAAGTCACATCATAAGGAAGGAAATGTAATTACAGAGCAAAGCATTTTACACAAGTAGTGTATTATTTGATGCAAAGCCTGAATCTCCCAGTTTTGTAAGTTTTTTATCCATCCATCCATCCATTATCAGAGCCACCTATGTCAAGGGAGGGGCACGGGAGGTGTTTTTATCATTGTTTTTTTTGTTTTTATGTTTTTCATTTAACACCATTGGTAAATATAGAACATTCTCTGGCAATGAGATTATGCCCCAAAACAGTCTAAAAAAACTCCTGCCTTTATGAAGCTTATCATGCATAATTTTTAATCTGTCAAGGGTTCAATTTTGTTGTTCTTCTGGTATTATTTTTATTATTACTATTTTGCCCTTGTCTTCTTTTCATCACACACAGCGCAAATGGTAAACACCAATGCAAGCAAAATCCATCAAAAATAAAAAATAAATTTGTCTATGTGGAGCTCCAGTTCTGCATCATGCTAATGCCCAAGAACACTCCTGACCACCCCCTCCACACACATGCACACACAAACACATTTTTATACACCCTCGTTATTACTCTGTTAAACAATTATGACCTACCCCCATGCCCCTCCACTGGAAAAGTGAGTCGGTGTGTTCTTACTGAGCACTTGCACAAGTGTGTCTTTGTGTGTGTGTGTGTGTGTATGTGTGTGTGTGTGTGTGCTTCCTGGAGTCTCTTGGGTGCTAGTTAAGTACACTAAGATAGATTTGATACCCAAGGCAAAAGACAGTAGGACGCGTTTTCAGTTCACTGCCTCCATCTCACTTTCATTTTTCTTTTGTTTTTTTTCTTCTCTTTTAGTGTATTTCCACACCTTCAGCTTGTGTATCTAATCAACTATTTCTTGTTCACGTCATTCTGTTTTCACTTTTGCTATGTGTATGTTTATTTTGATCAACCCATACCCCTGCACATTTCTATTCAATCGCACGTTTTTTCAGACCTGTTATCCAATGAAATTGAGGTAACAACGAATGCCCGCTCCTCTGCATCTTTATTTGTCTCTACTTTTCTCTGTCTCTTGCTTGTGGCCACAAATTCCACGAGGCGTGTCGTAAATGTTTTACAAAGGGAACTCTCATGCATTTTTCAGTTGACTCTCAAAAGTGGCAATGATGAGATCATGTTTTTCTTATCTTATATTCTCCGGTCATTCCAGGCATTATTTGCTTCGCTGTGCACTTCCTGGGCATCACCTGTCAGTCCAAGTTGTTTTTTGAAAATCTAATGTGGCATTCCCTTCCTTACAAGAGGGGGGGGGGGGGGGGTCGTTTTTATTTATAATCATACTACTATGAGTGTAATACTACTAGAACCACCACCAGTCCCACTACCAATATGTGACCATTTTTTTTCAGAAACGAGTTGGTGATGATAGCGTTGTCAGCGGTAATGACTTTGGTGTTGATGTGGTTCTGGATGTCATTGGCAAAACAGTAGTATAGCAGTTGAATGGAACGGTCCATCCATCCATATTCTGCTTTGTCCCCACGGGGGTCGCGGGCGTGCTGGAGCCTATCCCAGCCGTCATCGGGCAGTAGGTGGGGGACACCCTGAACTGGTTGCTAGCCAATCACAGGGCGGGCACACAGAGACGAACAACCATCCGCACTCGCACTCACACCTAGGGGCAATTTGGAGTGCTCAATCGGCCAACCAAACATGATTTTGGGATGTGGGAGGAAACTGGAGGAAACACCACGCGGACACAGGGAGAACATGCAAACTCCACACAGAGGTGGAATCGAACCCGCACCCTCCTAACTACAGTGTTTCACCGAGCCGCCCTGAATGGAACGGTCCCTCAGAAATTCTGTGGGGACGTGCTTCGGGAGTATGGGGTACCTAAAAACTGGGCTATTCGGTCTCTGTACGACCAATATCAGTTTGGTTCACATTGCTTGCAGTGAGTAGGACTCATTTCCAGTGAGGGCTGGATACGCTTTGATTCTGTTAAGTCAAGTCAAGTTTATTTGTATAACCCTAAATCACAAACAGTCTCAAAGGGCTTCACATAGACAAAATTTGACAATTATTCTCAAAGCATGTTCATAAGTATTATGGACAGAATTTTGTGGTGTAGTAAAGGCTTTGAGGGGGTCTGGTTAGATGCACTTAGTACTGCCTCTCTGCTTTTTCCAGGGCATATGCAATGGGTTCAAGGGCATAGCCAAAATCTTTTGTGACAGAACACTGCACTGAGGGGTGGCCATAGGTGCGCACGCACACCATTCATATATGTGAACACCCTCTGTAACCAAGAAGTCATTGTTTATCATAAAACCCATAGAAAAGGTTTCCCCAAAAATGCACACATAAATAGAACCTTGCACAGAACACTCATAACAAATAAGAACAAGTCTGAGTAAAATGCACTATTTTGTTGAGCTTAATTAAACATGTCATTTTCTTTGTGGTTGCTAAGATTTGGTGTAATATCAAATATGGCACTTTTAATTAGCCCTGTTCCACACCGAAATGATCTTGCCTGGATTTGAGTATTTTCTGGACTATAAGTCGCAGTTTTTACCTAGTTTGGCTGGGAGTGCTACTTATACTCTGGAGCAACTTGTGTGTGAAATTATTAACAAATTATTATATCATTTCACATGTTATTGTCACACTAAACCGCAGGCGGGCGCTCTAAGCCTGTGTTGATAATATCTGCAACTGACGATGAGTCTGACGTAAGCGACGTAGAAGAGGAAGCGCCTTATCTTCTACCTCCGGAGTTAGCGGAGTTGTTTAAAAGTGACACAAAGGATGAAGATTTCATTGGATTTAGTGATTTGGAGTGACAAGGATGGTTTGGTAAACTTGTTAGCATGTTATTTATGCTATAGTTATCTGAATAACTCTTAATATGTTATGTTAACATACCAGGCACATTCTCAGTTCGTTGTTTTATGTGTCATGTAACGTTAGCATACCGTACAAATATTCGGCCTGTTGTTGCCTCTATTTTATTTTAATTCTAAATTGCCTTTCAAGATGACTGTTCGTGGTGTTGGATTTTATCATATAAATTTCCCCCAAAAATGCGACTTACACTCCCGTGCGTCTTTTCCTTCTTTATTATGCATTTTGTGGCTGGTGAGATTTGTACTCCGGAGCGATTTATAATCCCGAAAATACGGTATTAATGAAAACAAATTCAAATAAAGTATTGACGCTTCTGTTTTTTTGCGAGTGCACGCATCGCTCGCTGGGTTCCATTGACTTGATTGAGAAGGTCTCCATGCAGCCGCACAGTTGAGCCTCGCTGCTACCTCGGCATGACTGCTGTGGCCCAAGCCTCGGAGATGGTGTCTTTGGGCGGCTGCCAGAGGGTTTCGGACAGTGTAGAATGCAAAGGACTATCGGTTGACTCGGAGAGGCAGCCAAATGAATGATACTCAGCTCTCTATTCAGTATGAATGAGCTCTGGTGGCGAGCTTTGCGTGAATGATCCTCAGCTCTCTATTCAGGATGAATGAGCGCTGGCGGCGAGCTTTGCGTGCCATGAAAGCTTCTGAGCATTTGATGGACTTTGCTTTGCTACATCGCCACATTATGCAACAGCAATTCTGAATTGCAGAAAAAACAGGGGCCTAGACTCCACACTTGTTAAATATTATGGCATAACCCAATCTACACGCTGCGAGTGTGAATTGTGCAGGGCAGGCTTCCACAGTTCAGTTGATCCCACCCTAATCCCTTAATTCAACACCATTACAGTACAGTCATCACTTGCTATCAAGGTTCACTTTTTGCTGCTTTGCTTCATGGCTGATTTTTTTTTTTTTTTTTTTTTACTTGTTTTACAGATTATTCACTATATCAGGGGAATTTGTTGTGATTGTTTTTCCTAATGGACTGTTACTGCCGAGCATTAAATGCCAGCCAGGAAAAAGGAGTGCATAAAAGACACGCAGAGAATGTCCAAAGTTTAAGAAGATAATTTTAGTTAGTAAAAGAAGATAAAGTGCAATGCGCCTACTATAAAGCACAACTGGCTTCTGTCACACAATTTAAGCCACTAATGTAAATAAACGCTGTTGCCAAATTAAAATAACATACTACGACTATTTACAAGGGCGGCTCGGTGGCGCACTGGGTAGCACGTCCGCCTCACAGTTAGGAGGGTGCGGGTTCGATTCCACCTCCAGCCCTCCCTGTGTGGAGTTTGCATGTTCTCCCCGGGCCCGCGTGGGTTTTCTCCGGGCACTCCGGTTTCCTCCCACATTCCAAAAAACATGCTTGGTAGGCCGATTGAAGACTCCAAATTGTCCCTAGGTGTGAGTGTGAGTGCGATTGGTTGTCTGTCGCTGTGTGCCCTGCGATTGGCTGGCAACCAGTTCAGGGTGTCCCCCGCCTACTGCCCGATGACGGCTGGGATAGGCTCCAGCACGCCCGCGACCCCCGTGGGGACTAAGCGGTTCAGAAAATGGATGGATGGACTATTTACAATTGTAATCCCTCCACCCGTAGAAGGATGCAGTTCCGAGAGCACTTTCAATGAATTTTGTGAACAAAGTGAACGCATGTACATATTTACACACAACCTACCATTTGCCCAACTCTACACTGTCACTTGCATTAAGCCATAGATAGGCACAGAAATTACAGTACTGTAGAATTCGAGGATGTGAGGCTGGCAAGCTCCAAGGGACAAAAATAACATACCTGCAAAAAAAATTTATTGATGTTGGAATGCTGATTCTTCAAGATTGTTCTGTACTCTAGTTTTGATGCTTCCGTAAGAGTTCCCCCAGCAGTGGATGTTGGTGTGGATTTGGCTCCACATCTCACCATTGTTGATACTGTTGTTCATTAGATTATAAACTAATTGATGCTAAATTAACAACATTTCTGCCGGTTGATGCCAAGCATTGTTAAATATTATGTCCCTCCATATCACATTGATTATGTTTCTGTGATGTGCAGATGTATATAGGTGCATTGGAGGGCTCTGTTTTAAGATAGTTTCTCAAGTTTTACAATAGATTATTGTGGAATAAATAGGGACAGCTGGGAAAGAGTTTTGTACCTTTCTTCAGCAGTATAGCACTCCCGCGGCGCCTCCCTATGTGGTTCTCCACATAGCAGGTGTAATTAGCCAGGTCAGTCTCCTCGATGGCGTCAAAAGTCAAGGACAGCTGGACTTCCTTCTCGCCTAAATGCTCCCTTAAAATCCTGGATAAGCAAAAATCGAAATTCTAAATTACTTTAAATGTTGACTGGAGAACATGGAAAATGTTTCTTTTGGTTTGTTTCTAATGTGGGAGAACAGGGTTGGAAATTACATGAAGGATACAAGGAATGAAAATATTCACTATGTGTAAAACTCAAGAAGAACGTATAAAGAACGAAGACAAATAGGCAACAGCGAGGACAAAAGAGGAAAAATGATATAAGAACATAGAAAGGAGTAAATGATGCATAGAGAAATGGAGTTGAGTTGAGTGCAGCAGAGTAGAGTGCATTAAAAAGTAGGCCAGATGGAGCAACTAGGCATGTGTAGAAAACAGTGCAGCAGGTGCAAAAACCTTCTGTCCTTATGGTGGGGTCAGATACTGCATAAGCCTGCAAGGAGGAACATGGCAGGAGGCAGACTGAACTGGCTCAAGGGTTGACCCATCTTTTGGAATTTGATTTAGGGTCAGGCTTAGTAGCTATTTCCACTGAAATCAAAGGCCACACAGACAGTGCTTGCTGAAAGAGCACATTTGGTCCAGGAGTTGACCCAAAGTCTCACACCGCTCACGGCATACCTTTCTTAATGGCTCTAGCAGCGGAAGCCAGATGCCTGAATAGGCCAATTGGGACTGTACCTGCCAGCTCCTAGCTCGTACGGATACTGCATTTGGACTGCTTTCGAATAACTACATGCAAGACTTGTACAGAAATCATGAAGCTACACACATCTTTAATACACCAGAATTTAATTAGATTTTTTTGGAGTGTAAAAGCAATTATGCATTATTGATTTGCAACTGCATTCGTTGATAGCATCTCTGCCAATTTTTTAAACAAAATAACGTACTCTTGACCAATATTAGTGCATTTACAGAAGTGTAGCTTCTGTCAGTGAAAATCTGAGCAATTCATTTTTGTGTAAAATGGTCAAGTAATCCAGAACCCCACTGGTGGCATTCTAAATTTAGTTGCAAAGAAAGACTGGTTTGACAACTCACCCTGTATAGATGTTCTTGTGATATAATATTGGCCATGTTTCATTGAGCTTTCATGAACAACTTTACACTTTTCTGGTATTGTCCATTGCAATCTATGCAAAAGACTCTATCTTGAAAACAAATTATTTCTTCATATTCTTCACACATTATCCTGGAATCTCTGCGCAACACCGCAAACAACTAACAAGAAATGCATAATGCACTCACTCTTTTGGGTTATGGATGCATGGCTACAACTGATAATACACACATGAGTGCCTTTTGTGTCATGCTGTGAGTGACCTTTTGTTTTAATTGGCTTCATACATCATTATTGAGACTCCTAAATGGATAGGAGATGGAGGTGAAGACCTTCACCTTGTCTCTCTGGGGAAGCCATTGTCGGTCAAACATTTGACCAATATTAACTAAGAAATTTGGTCTAAACATTTGTGAACCTCTGGCCTATATAACAATCTGATAGCAACAAACTCTGTCATCTACTATACTTTCCTAGAATGTCTGTGATGTGTGTTATCTTTTGATTACTGAGGATGCAAGAAGATATTTTTTACCCAAAACATGGGTTAATCAATACTGCTTGCAATTACTTCAAATTTTCAAAGTCAAGGTGGAAAGTCTTGTTTATAATATGTTGTGTGTGTCCTCACAAATCTTATTAATATTGTCCATGTGCAATATGAATTAAGCAGCAAAATCCATCTGTTTCAATCCATCTCAGAGGGCAGCCATTTTGCCACAACATCACAGTGCTTTAGGACTCAGGTCACGACTGAGACAGGCATGTTTAGACTAGTGAGGCCACATAAAACAATATTGTTAAGAAGATTTTTCACGTGACCTTGTCTGTAAGCACTAGTCTTTAAATTGAATCCCATTGAACTTGTGTAGCTGATAAAAAAATCCAATGTTTTTTTTTGGGGGTTTGCAATTGCATTTCAGTCGTTGCAACAGGTAATTAATTACTCAAGCTTTGAGATTAAGCCTGTTTGACACAGTCAATCAAAATACTCAAGCTTAGATAAAAGCTAGCGAAATGAACCAATTGTTAATTTGCATGACAGAGTTATTGAATTAAATGTGACTAGAAATCTATTTATATTTTAATTACATTTCTTTATCTTTTGTGTATTTCTTTCCTAAATAACCCATACATAAGACCTAGAGACTGTGCAAAAACCTGTGGAACAGTCATGGTCTTGATTGCTATGTGTCCAGCTACTTTACTGGCCTGCAAAATAACCACTCAGTAGAACTAATTCACAAAAATAGCCTTCTCTTTTGATATGGATAATAACATACCCACTTGATTGTAATCGAGACTCGTCTTAGGTTTAGTGTTTTCTGTGAGGCTTTCATTTGTGGTTTCATATGTGTAATGGAGCTCTCTCATATTAATTTAACAAAGTCAAATTTAAATAATAATCTGAGAAATTTCCTTTAGGCTTAATATTACAAATATAGTAGATGTGTAGTGTACTCAAATCTTTCAAGATAGAAACTATTGCTATATAGTTCCAGAGTCACAGTATTAGGGTCATACAGGTTCTTTAGGACAGACAATTTCCTTATTACAAACTCACCACAATGTTTCTGCCTCATCTATGTTGGCAATACACAGCAAGTGTGTGTATGTATGTGAGCGGAAGTGATATGAATAGACGTGTGTGTGTTTTACACCAGATTTAACTATTACTGGAACTACATTGTAGTAAAATCATCTGAACGAATTTATCATCATGAATCATAAAGCCTTACTTCATAAACCTTGAGTTTTGACAACAAATGGATCAATCAGCTGATATGCTTGGATAAGAAGCAAATTTGTTTGTCCTTGCAAGGCGAAGCAACAGTCAGTGTGTATATATTCAATTCAAAATATTGCACATGACTGAACATCGAGAATGCTGAGCTGCAAAAATTCAGAATTGCTGGACAGCACTGGACTGAATAACTTGAGGCCTTCTGTGCTGTTGGCAACAGTGCTCTATAAAAACTATATCATTTTGTTCTTCCTTGATTCAACAAATCCAACTCGTCAACTTGGATTACCATGTATATTCATTATCTGTGCATGGGTGTTGTAAGGGCAACAACTTCTGGTTATCAACAAATCCATACAATTATTGAAATGTAACCACTGCACACTGCTAACTAGTGTGACAGCAAGATTGGGGGACCTAAACAACACAGCAGGAATTTCTCTATTCAAATGTAATATGTCAGATTTGGAACACTAGATGATTGGATCATTTGTAGCCAGAGGACTAGATCAAGAGATGGAGAATTCATCAGGCAAAGGTTAATTAAATACCACAGGGCATGATTAGTTTCAAATTTAAATACTCATTCGGCTCTTTTCTTCACGACTATCATGAGGCAGAACACTTTCCTGGTTTAGTCGTGAATCCGTTTCCAAATATGATGACCTGGGTTTCAAACCCAGATTATGAAGTATGAAACGAGACACTGGAGTTAACCTTGACGAAAAATGTTAAAAAGAGTACTAGAAGTAATTTCATCGTGGTCAAAATGCATATCCTCATTACCACTGGGTTGATGAGAGTTGGGTGAAAACAAAATTGAAGAAGTATTTTGGTCACTAAATTACAATTTCATTAGGAAAGACTGGAATGGTGGTAGAGTGGTATAGGGAACTGAACGGATGATAGACAAATGCAAGTCCACCTCAATAAACTGTAAACTTGAATCATTTTATAGATATGTGTAACTGTGGCGTGCTCATGAAACAAATTTCACCACACCCAGATGTGTGTGTGACGATCATTGGGACTTGACTTTTGACTTTAGGGACCAGGCACTGACAGAAAAGGTCTGTGAGTAATAAAAGAAGCTGTTTGGATGGATGGATGGGTGGATGGATGGATGGATGGATGGATGGATGGATGGATGGATGGATGGATGGATGGATGGATGGATGGATGGATGGATGGATGGATGGATGGAAAAAAGGAAGGAAGGAAGGAAGGAAGGAAGGAAGGAAGGAAGGAAGGAAGGAAGGAAGGAAGGAAGGAAGGAAGATTCAGGTACTTATCAGCGCTTATTTCTTATCAAGCTCCAAAACAAGTAAATCTACCGGAAAAACAGTAAAAAGGTGGGATAATGGTTGCAATTACCTGACATCACTTTCTTTAATGTGTCCAGCAAGTTCTTCAACAAACTTCTCTCCTTTCATCCAGTAGATGATAGGTCTGCGGTTTTCCCCACTATAGCCAAAAAATGCCTTGCAGTCCAGACTGAGAGGCAAACCTGCAACACAAAACACAATGTTATCACGACGCAAATAAACCCTAGAAACACAAATGTGCGCAAAGGATGAGACGGAGGAACAGGACCAAATTACTCTTCTGGCTCTGCTATTAAAGTATTAACCCCAGTTGCCTGAACACAACAGAATGACAGTTTGGAACCAGAGAGGATTTGATTCATTATTAACAATTAAACATTAACATTATTAAATTAATGTTTTATTATTGAACAAACTTCAGCCAGTTTGAGATGTGGTAGACTTTGACAAGTTCATATTTGTGAAATAAGCGGACAAGCATGATTGAGTTGAAGGTGGCATGTCTCTGGTATGTATTTTTATTCATCACTTCACTTTGGAATGCATCATTCTATCGGCTGTCAAAGGAAAAAAGGCAGCAGCCTTGGATGAGTGCAGCCTGAAGAAAGCTATTTTGACAAATAAGGGATAAATAAGAACAAAGAACATCCATTAAATAGACTAAATGAAAATGGAGCGAGACAGTATCAAGTTCAACTTCAAAGCTATAACGTAGTATATAGAAGAACCTGAAAAATTGAAAGGCCTCAACCAGCCTCTGCCTTCTGAAAGTCAAAATATCCAGAGTTTTAGATGTATAAAGAGATTTAAGATTAGATTTAAGATTTATTAAATCTGTGTATCTATCAATCTACCCCATTCATCCATAGTATGTACACACACGCACGCACGCACGCACGCACGCACGCACGCACGCACGCACGCACGCACGCACGCACGCACGCACACACACACACACACACACACACACACACACAGACACTCTCTCTCTCTCTCTCTCTCTCTCTCTCTCTCTCTCTCTCTACCGTTCAAAAGTTTGGGGTAACTTATAAATGACTATTGGAGCGGCAAACGTTTTAATTCAATATGTACAACGGTGCATAAAGGTCCATTTCCAACAACTGTCTCTCCAGTGTGTTCTAATGGTCAATTGAGTTTGCTAATTGTGTTAGAAGGCTAATGGATGATTAGAAAACCGTTGAAAAGCCTCGGACAATTCCATTAGTTTTCATGGAAAACACTAAATTGTGTGACTCCAAACATTTTAGCACATATATATACGTGTGTATATATATATATGCTACTCGAATGCTCATTGGTTGAATTGAATATATTGAATTTTACCCGAAAGAATAAAGAGGCTTGTTTTGGTTTGGGATGAGACTGCATCTTGAAGCACATTTTACTATATTGCAAACTGACACATAACATTGTCACGAGAGATAATGTTTTATGAACACAATATAATGTTGTATCAATATCCTTTTTTTTCCTTACCCTAATTGGCATTTACCTATGACTTTGGAGTCACACCCAAATTACGTACAAGTACTTGTCTATAGCACCATGTACACAACAGGTGTCAAAGTCAAGGCCCGGGGGCCAGATACGGCCCGCCATATCATTTTAGGTGGCCCGCGAAGACAAATTGTGCATCGAATTTATATGTCAATTCCAAAAATTTCAAATTGTTTTCACTTTAAAAAAATACAAATATTGTTAGCAATTTTTATTACATTTAGTTTTTTTTAAACAATTTTTATTTTTATATATTTGATTTCAATATTTCATTTTTAAATATTTGAACAGTTTTTATTAGTCTCTGTTTTGAAAAGTAGTTATTCATCAGTTTGTTGTGTAGCCTATACCATATATACAATATGAGACGTTCATACATTTATTTGGGTTGACAATTGTAATGGCCTTTTTCAAGCAAACTATGTCTATAATGTGGCCCCCGACAAAAATAAGTTTGACACCCCTTTTTTTTGGAGGCGTGTCATACTGTTATCTGCTTTTAAAATGTTGTACAATTCAGGTAGGATAGTGGTTACAATGTGTTAGTGTCGACTATCATAATCGATTAACACCCTGAGGATGTGTTTTCAATATATTCTGGTGATAGAAATAATATCGTTTGGTTCCCTTGGGGATGTTGAGTGGTTGAGTACAGCTTGTTTGTCTAATCAAAATTACAACCCAAGATATTTGATGTTCCTGTTTACTGCAGTGATTGAAGCAATCATTTTCTTTTTGTGGCTGGAACAAAAGGGTGTTTAAAAGAGTTTGAATGAAAGGATGCTGCTGTCGTTAATTTTAGTGAGGCATTGTAAAGCAAGCTGGCGCATCATCATTTCACACTAGGCTGATTGCTTCATTGCAAAAACACATCCACCTCGTTTATGAGCATTGACACTGGATTGTCGGGAAGTTTAGGGACAGGTATGAAAAAAAGCTATCTCTTGTCGTCAAAAAGAATTTAGTCTCTAGCTTTCGTTAAGCCTGACTGACTTGTCAGTGCTTTCATGGAGCCTCTATGAAACATGCACATAAAGAAGCACCTGAATATGAGCATCATTACAGATGTGCATTTTATCTAATGCTACAAGCCAAGCATGAGAAAGTGCTGGTTATCAGGCATTCCCATCTGCTTCCTTCTGCTTGCAAAGCTGTGTTTTGAGCTTCATTGTCAGATTCCATTTCCATTTGCGTATTTATTATATTCAACCACACTCGCCAAAATTGAATTTATGAAATGTCATTAGATTATAAACTTTTCATGAAGCTAACTCTGCCTCCTCTCTCTCTCTCGCTCTCCCCCCCCTCTCTCAAAAAGACAAAGTGATGGTTTGCACCAAGGAAATATATAATTAAAAGGGCTCACAAACAGCAAACTGACTTTTGATGATAGGTTTAATACATTAATGAACACGTTAAACTACACGAATGTAGCCCAAAAAAGAGCCGACAGACATGTCACAGACTAATGTAATGTATCGTAGCCGATTTTTGGTTGTCTAGATGTTTCGTAGCCAGTGTAGTGTGATGTACTCAACGATTGCTCGGCTGGCGTCCGCATACAGGCAGAATGTTCTAAAAAAATCTTTTAAGGAAATACACGTAGATGCAAGCAGGCAGGATGTCCTGACATTTAAAGTAATCTCCTAAGAGTATAGCTATGCATAGATAGAAGCAGGTAGAATCTCCTGACAGTTTAATTGACCCTTTTAGCATATATAGATATAAGCAGGTAGTCTGTTCTAAGGAAACATCACACCAACATCTCAGAGTGGCTCCATGGTCTCTTTTTTCTTTTTTTCTCTCTTTTCTGAATATAGAAAAAGAAATCAGATATTGAAGGTGATCTGCAAATCTGCGCACCCAGGAATGCATAGGCTAAACATGCAAAATTGCTACACAGTTCATTTTGTGTGTTCTGTGGCAATTGTGTGCAAATAGATGAATTTACCATCTGCATTGTGATTCATCAAACAGAAGATGAAATACGACAGCTGATTTTGCACATTCCAGTGCTGCATCTAAAATGCAGGTGCAAACCAGCATGCAATGCAGTGCCAATGTAGCAAAGGCAACATGAGAATTGGCAAGGAGACATTCTGCTCATGTAAACAATAGACAATATAAAAAATGTACATTGATATGACAGAATATTTCTGCGTATTATAGAAATAAATAGTGGGGTTATAAAATAATGAACATTGAAAAATCCAAGATAAAAATATGAAGCAGCTGCAGAGTAATATGGCTACATTATGAGCTTAACTCAGCTAACTTCTCCTGCTGATGTGAGTTTTTCAGGATCGTGTGGTAAGAAACACAATTACAGTGGTTCTTTGACTTACGAGACATTCCATGATCATGATTGCAACTCAAAACACATGTATTCCAAATTATCTCTGCCTATTGAAATGAATGGTAATGTCATGTTCCAGCCACTCAAAGAGTTAATGCCTGTGCTTATTGTTGTACACGACTGTCAACCTGCGTTGCAACAGTTTGTGTTCAAATAAAAGTTCTTGGATCTTTAACACGCAAATAATTTGATCCACCCTTCTGGCTCCTGTGTGGGCAGCAAGGATTCTGTTCCTTCTCAGTGACCGTGTGAGCATTAGTGGTTGTCTGTATCTACACATATATGTGCCTTGTGATTGGTGACTATCGTAAAAGGTGAAGTCTGCCTTTTGCCGGATGTCAGCTGGGCTATCGAGCTACCCGCGACCCTGAAAAGAAAAGTGATATTGAAAATGGATCAATGAATACCATCTACTGGAATGCAGAACCATTTGAAAACTTTGACTTTGAGAACCTAGTTTAAAGAAATGAATGCTTGCTTTTGCTTCCAAATACCTTTTGACATTTTATCAAGGCATCATGCACATTTTTTGCTTGAAGCTGAACAATAATGATAAAAAATTGCATCGAATGGAGGACTGAGATCCCCACAATGTAAAGAAAGAACGATTCTCATTGACAAATAGAGCTACGTTCAATTTTCTTCCTGCACTTAACGTAATATGTAGGTTTTTGTACCTTTGAAAGGACCATCAAAAGCACCCAGAAGAACACAACATAAAATATCTTGAGTCAAGTTTCTTGTCAGAGGGTTTCTTGCTGTGAGGCAAATGAAAAGAAATTGAAAGACATAGTGGACCAGTCTTTCAATTTCTTTTTATTTCATATAATTTATGATTCCACCCCCTCTGCTTCTCTATGACCTACTTATCACCAAGATGAACATTAAATAAAGGTTATTGAATTTTCCTTTTTTTTCCCCAAGAAATTCAGAGGTATCAAGGGGGCTTTGAAGGAGTTGGTGGAGACATGTATGTTTTAATTAGCCATCTCAATAAAAAGTCATAGTAGAATTTACACTTTTCTTCAATATGGTTTTACAGGAAATATAAATTTTGCATTTTGACTCATGAAAGTGATACAAAAGGCATGAGGATAGCAGATAAGGCAGTGAATAATGATGTGGGTCGCTGGTTTATACAGAATGTATGCGACAGGTTTCAGGAAGTTCACAATTACAACCAACTCCACACAAGTTCGTCCTGGCAAGGACTCAAACTCAGAAACTCTTGACTGTGGGGCAGACTACCACACCGTGCTCCCTCTGCCTTGATACAATTATAGGCTATATACATACATATGTACATACTAGATGACTGTACAGTCATCAAAATGAAATTGTTCAATTCATTATATTAGCAGTTAGTGACCATGGTTTTGTCTTACTGGATCGATCGATGAGTTCAATGAGAAATCAAATTACAGTATTCTTACTGTATTTTTACAATTTCAACATTAAACACGCAATCAAAAAGATCCATCACAAGAGCTGTCTTTACAAGGATAGAAAGTCTTTGTATTTGAACCTATTAAATTTTGTAATGCGAACAGCAACATTTATTTTTAAGAATCGGTTTACATGAATGAATTTTCCTCCACAATTTACATTAATAGTCACATCCTAGAAGAGCTGCTAATTTTTTGTGTGTAATCCAACAGATAAACAAACAACAAACAAACTAAAACAAGCAAAAAAAAAAAAGAAGATGACTTGTAGTTCGACTTTTTAAAAAATACATAGATCCGGTTGAAACTACTTAACTGATTTCTGTGTGGCAAAGAATAAATCAGTATATTTGGGTATTATAACAGTAAAATAGACATAATCAGTAAGTAAAGTGTTATCCAAACGCAACAATTACTTTATGCTGTCATTTTAGGTACTGTATAGTATTGAGAAAATTGACAAAACCTGAAATACAGCTTTCCTTTATCTTTTTTGTACATTATATAAGACGCTAAGAGGATAACTGTAGGTGTGCATCTGAGTACATTAGACGAGAGACTAATAACAGTGTAGTCTGACTTTGGCTGCATTGAGGGTTAGCAGGTATGTGCCTTTCTGTCAATACAATGTAAGATGATAAAAACCACAGGTTGTCACAAAGCCACACACAACCTTCTACAATCTAATATATGCAACTTATGTACTTTTGCCCATTAGGTGCTTTGAAAAGATTGTGTGTCCATACATGGGTGTATGCTTACATGCATGTGCGTGTGCGTGTGTGTGTCTCTACTGTCGGAGTTGTAAAAGCTGAGCTTTAGGTCATGGAATTTCTCATTTTATTTACATCCTGCCTCCAACAAATGGTTTAAGATGAAATCCTATCTTATTCTCTTATCCTCAAATGCTTCTGTTTTAAATCCTTTCTGTGTAACATGGCAGCGACACCTCTCCAAAATTGCATCATTTTTGCCAACTGCAGCTTCCAGAATTGTGAGTCATAATCCTTTTTTGTGTTCTATTTATCTTATGGAGTGACTGTGCTGTTTTTGTAGAACAGAATTATAAATAGAATTAGAATAGAATTATAAAATGAACATTCCTCACTCACAGTAATTAAATAACTTAATTGTTGTCTTTTTTCATTTTCTCATGGCTACATTGAAATGTTGAGTACCTGTATTAAAAAGGAAATAACCAACAGCATATCCTCTAAAATCTAACACCTCTTACTATGTCTTATATTTCAGAACATATTCTGAAAAAAGCACATTGGAGAGTAAGAGTGAGCAATTATCACCAGTGACTATCTCGAGAATTATCTCAAACCCATTTTCAAAATATAAAGAAATTATACTTTATGAATAATTCATCATATTTATAGGACAGTATCTCACTGCAAAAAGGCTGTTCAAATATTTGGCAGCACAGTATTGTTGCAGTGATAGGATTTAATAAATATGTGATGGAGAATCATTTCTGCAAATATTAAAATGTTTCTTTCAAACCGGAAATGAAGCTGCCACAAAGGAGGAAAACGAGATTTTACAATTCTACCCACGTCATTCTACCGCCTGTCATTGATTTTATCAGTTCCCACACACATTCAGGCTTTTTAGTCTTTGGAGCACAAACATTCAAAACCCGAGGTGATTCTTAATAGCTCTCCCAGGAAAGACAATCAATTCTCATTCCATGCCCATATTTGGCAATTTCCCGACAGATCTAATTAAAAAAGTTCCTTGCTCTTATATACATACCTATTCTGGACATTTGATTGGCTAGGGGACTGGCCTCGTTAAGAAGTGTTTTAAATTAACAGATGAAATTAGAAAGGAGATTAGTGGCGATATGCTTGACAAGGTTAATTAAATGACCAGTCATAAGGGCTTTGTAAAATCTAAACTGACAGTTTAAGAGCGATAGAGCAGACAGAGCTGTTTTTTTGGCCTGTTGTAACTTGCAAGTCTTTTTTCGCACTGACGAATTGCGCAAAGCTCACCACTATCAAAATAAACAGATCATATGCTTACTTGCAATTTATTTAACAATATAATATATAAATATATGTACGTACTTGTATTACGAGTCACAATGACATCAATATCCCCCAGAATCATTTGCTCACCAGACAGAGCAAGCAAGCTTATACATAAAGACAAACAAACCCAAATACAAACATTTATGGATTTTTTTTCCACTTATTTTTATAAATTTATTTTTATATTTTTCAACTAGTTTAGCCTTGGTGAGGGTCTATCAATACTTGAAAAATGTGTACTCCCAGGATCAGCACAAAAACAAGCAAAACCAGCATATTCTGAGTACGTATTCTGGTCTATACTGTTTTGTTTTTTTTCCCCAGCAGAGATGATCAAAAGTTCCCTCGTTATACATATATGATGACATTGGTAAAACAACATTGCTAAAACAACAATTCTTAAAAATTAGCGACTTTTGTATAGTACTACTGGATATTCATGTTAATTTAAAAACATTGAATGATTTTGTTCAATTGTTCAACAATGTTTTAAAATGTATTTCTTTTATCAAAAGATATTCTAATGAGCATTCTTGTAATTTGATAAATTGATGTTTAGCTTTTATTGCACTGTTACCTATTTCTAATTATTTGCTGTAGTTTTGTTTCAGCATCAAGGAACTATAACAGCTATTGTAGTCGTATTGAAGTCAATATTTAGGTGTCTGGTCAACACTAAACGTAATACTGGGTTGCATGCCCATCAACCTCTGACTGATGTCAAGACTGTTCTGTTCAGTAAGTAGTAATCCATTCACAAGCAAGTGCAAGACTTTTTTTAGAGGTGAAACTAGGAGAAAAAGAGGAGACCGAGCAGGGTGTGGCTGTGCAGGTTTCTGATATAATAACTACTGACAGGCATACTTGCAACATATGTCAAGCAAGTGCAGTTGTTCCGGCTTTTGTTGGTGCTATATGGCAGATATCCAAACTCGCACAGCCTCGCTCAAAGTCACTTCATTATTCCTTTCAGACACACAAACAGCAGGTCACATACACATGCACAAACTTGTTAGATGGATTTTTAAAGGGGATTATTTGTTAATAAAAATCTGATTCCAACTCCACAGGATTATCCCGCAGAGAAAGTCATCATTTGTAAAAGAGATTGACTGAGAGGATAGACAGAATGAAAATAATTGGACACTAATGGAGATACAAACATCACAGAGGACAAAACAGCAAACACCCATAGTGGCAGTAGTTTTGGTTTTCATGCATCCAAACATTACAGATTCAGGAATAAAACTTTCAAAGTTATCTGTATATACTACTACAGAGTAGTGAGTGTCTCATAATTCAAATGGTAATAGTGTAGTTATTATGAACCATCATGAAGCTTCAGCAAAAATCTCCTTAGAGTCAGTAGTATTTACCAGTTAAGTGGTGTTTTGGGAAAATCAGTCAGCATACAAAGTCAGCAAATATCAGATCAACAAAATTTCAAAATAGGCAAATGTGAACCAAATAATGTTTCATGGTTTATTTTAATATGATCTATTTAGTCATACTTTTGCAGTCAAATGCACATGTTAGGATTTGATTGAATCTTAGGGGCCTTAAGGGACCTAAAAAGAGAAATCATTTCTTGAAAATGTGGATTTAGGGTTGACTCCAAAACTAGGTAGCAAGGGTAACGTCTGAAGGTTTCACACATGGTGCTTTTGACTGAGAGCACTTCTCCGAATTAGAGTCTACTGCTTGCTATTTGTGTCCAGAAAAGCACAGTAAAAGTGAAGGTAAAAGTTATTTTGCCTGTAGATACTTCTCCTAGCACTGTCATCTTTCAGGTTGCAACTCCATCCAAAATAGTAGATGAAGAGAAATGTAACAAAGTGAATGCACAATAAATAATACATTTTGAGATTGTCATTGCCAATCTTTGGCAACAGCAATTATTGACCCTCATTTCTCTTGCACCTTTTGTCTGTCAAACTCGTCCTTCTATCACAAGTAGTACTAAGTAGTAAGTATTTTTCTCTTATTTGTGTAATTTCAGTTGGAAGTCTCCGCTTGACATTTAGAATGCTACTCTAAATGTACTCTTTGAATCTCACGACACTTAAAGTGCTAAAAGCCTCATCAAAATAATAACATTCAAATTGGTAGAGGCCATGTGACTCAGTGTGTACTGCACCGAGATGACTCTTTTGCAATTTTTTGTTAAGCAAATTCTCTTTATCCTTCCAACTTCATTTGCATTCATTTCATGAATTATTTTATGACTCTTATGTTTTGTAGTTACTTGCACCCTTTGTGTATCTTTTAAAGACATCATGGCATGACAATAATACATTTATAAGTGGGCAAATAAAGCAATGAATGTTTAATAATTGAGCTGAATTATTTTGTGTATTGGCTTAGTTAAGGGTCTGCGGAAGGTGAACAACTGCAAACAAAACCAATGCCATGGCTTAAATACGGACCATGAAAACTTCAACTTGGAAACGTTTGATGAACACCACTCCAAGTTATCTCTTGAAAGGGAATACTGACATGGGATAAACCGTTTGAAAGAACGTGAATGAGGAGATACAGTAGAATGAGCTGAAAGGAAGACAGTGGAACTGTTTGAGATAGTGGCAGCAGGAGATGGGACACAGACAGATGAAAATAAAGTGAGCTAGAAGCAGACACCTCACAGCAACAGAAGGAGACAGACACTGAGATAAATGCTATGGGGGTAAAAGCGAGGCAGATGTGGGGGGTACAAAGTATACCACCTTATCTTCACCTGTTTTTCAAAGTCAAACTTTCTCTGGTACCTTTTACACTTGTGTGTGTGTGTGTGTTTATTTTCCTCTTCAATATACTTCATGGAACGATGACACAGGGTGAGAATATAGGAATTTGTCCTGAGGGAGTAGCAACAGACTTGAGAAATAGGCTTAAGTGACCCCAGAAAATAAAGTGTTTATTGTGTAGCCAGGAGAATAATCTGTTCTCAACCTTTCTAACACCACACCACACACACACACGCACACACGCACACACACACACGCACATACACACACACACACATAAAGAAATAGAAAGTAAATAAGAACTTTGCCTGCGAGCAACTGGCCAACTTGCCAGCATGTATTAGACAAACTGCGGTTGATAATTTTCTGAATTTGGTCTACACTACTATATTATTCATTGAAAATGTTTAGCATGCACCGAAATCTAATCCTACAAAATTACTCAATAGACTTCCTTCCCTTCCCTGAATTTACAAAAGCTTATGTTACAAATTACGTACCAAAAAAAAAATATGCTTAAGTAAACATCATATTGTATATTAGAGCCCAGCTTCGCAACATATACAGTAATCCCTCGCTGTTGAAAAAACAAAACAAAAAAAGTCTGTTTGGGGACTGGTAAATTTGTGGCATTCTAATCAATTTCACTGGAAAAACTGTTTTGCTTTACAAATAAACTGAGTTACAACCTTGGTCAAAGAATAAATTTAACTTGCAAGTCATGGTACCACTGAATATTCATGTTTGCATAATCATTGTATTGTGACGTACAATATCATTAATGATGAAAATATATGCTTATTTCAAGGTGAAACAAAATGCAATGCATCATTTAAACTGAGCGATGTGAGGAAACATGATGTTACATATATTGTTAAAAGCTGAGGGAAATACTGTATGTGTAGTTTTCAAGCATATTGATTGCCACGATGCCGCCTCAGTTTTACAATGCTAGAGCTCCGGAGTTTAACAATTCCAACTTCTGGCTAAGAGAAATGTAATCCCATAACAGGAGAAAAGCACATCATAATTGTAGATGAATTTAGCAAGCCTTCTGAGTGACTTATGACAAATAATGCTCATTGAAAACCATGTTCATTTTTATGCCGCTAAGATTGTTAAACAAATGCAACTTGGGCTCACCAGAGTGTTTTTGTAATGGAGGATGTCCCTCTAAGTCCCTTAAGCGACCTTCATTATTCATGGCTCTTTTTATTTCATTTGAAGTTCTGTGTATTCATGTCTCAAAGCAATCTTTAATTATGTATTTCATCTGTCTCCAACTCGCATTAGTGAGACAACAATGAGTTAAAGGAATGGTGTTGATTACCCATGGTGTTATGGAGGGATGGAGAGCAGAAAAAGGTGGAAATACAGGAGATGGCGCAGATAGAAGAATAAGACAAATAGAGGAATAACCAGGATGGAGAGGAAATGAGAGTAATTAAAAAAACAATTAAGTGAAAATGTAAATAACAATTGGAAGGGAACAAAATGTATAAGGTAATTGTGCTTGCACATGTAATGTCTCTAAAAAGGAAAGCTGTGTGCATGTGTGTGGGATGCAAGCTGCCCAGCGTGCACATACAGTGTACATGAATGTTTACAGTCTTGCTGTTGGTTGTTGGTGAGCCTGTTTGATTCCCATTAAAAGGTGCCCCTGCTGCAATCGGTGTATAGGGGCCTCGGGGCCTATTTGCCTGCTACTACATCAATGTGGAATTAATGGAAACACATAAACACCCATAGTAGTACATACAAATAAACATCTTTCTGTCGACAGTGCAAAGTGCACAGCGCGAGATGCAGTCATCCGGTGCTGAAGCAGAACACGCAACATCCAATTTAGTACACAAGGAAATCTGAAACAGACTTAATGAGACCCTGTTTCTTTCACTATGATTACAGTACATAGCTAACATTTCGTTTTGAAGTTGCTAGTGTTTTATATATATGTATATAAAAACTCCTGTATATGAGTTGGTACTCACCAGGTGTGATCTCAATAAATGTGTCTTGTCTCTCCGGGGGAAAGAGGACTTTTGGTGGCTGGGTGGTCTGGAGAGCTGGAGGAAAGTGGATAGAGATAGATTATCAGCATTGTGAGAGCCTTTATCAGAATTAAAAACATTTTAAATTTGGTCAAAATATTGGAGTTCGCTGGAGGAAGACACTACACTATCACTTGTTCTCGTGAGAATTTAATCTGATTTAATTTGAATGATCAAATAATGAGAAGAGTGCGGTTTTCATGAAGTGCGGTTGCTGGTTGGTCAGTTAAATATTTAACTGAGAGAACAGTGTCACGTTCTAGTCCAAAGAAGCACCAATTAAATGTCAGTAAAACCAAGGAAATTAAGAGTTGAAATACGATTGGCACCCACTTTGAAAAACATGATTTCAACCCATAAATAAAGGATAGCCTAAACCATGTTGCTCTTCCTGTAATTTCAATTATTTTTTTAAGTTTGCTCATTTTCAAACGTGCCTTTAAATATGAAGATTATGGTGATCTTTTAACCAAGGTCACACAATCAGAGTTCACAAGACCATACTCTGCTTTCATGATGAGAAACGGCTAATGCCTCGTATTACTCTACACAAACAACAATATTGTAAAGAAACATATTCAAATATAAATTTACCTGATAAAAAAATAACTTTAAAGGAACTTGGACTTCTGTGACTTATTACGCTAAATAACGATTACACTGGCTACCACATTGTTAAACAGTGTAAATGTAGTAAAAAGTGGATGGTGGTCGACTGGTTAGCTCATCCGCCTCAAAGCGCAGAGGCCGTGGATTGGATTCCAGGCTCTGACCTTCCCGTGCATGAGTGAGTTTTCTCCAGTTACTCCAGTGTCCTCACACATTCTAAACGCATGGTTGGTGAATTGAGCGTTTTAAATTGTCGTTTGATGTGATTATGAGTGTGTCTGGTTGTTCGTCTATGTGTGATCTACAATTGGCTGGGGTGCCAAACAGGCAAGTAGGCTCCAGCACACACGCAACTCTCATGAAGAAGAAAAAGCAGTTTGGCTAATTGATGGATAATCAAAAGCTTCGAAAACAAATATTTTATTTTGACCTTATTTCAAATGTACATTATGTTTCAATGATATTGAAATATTGGCGAATCTATTTTTTGAGTTAAAAATTTTATATCTAAGGACAGAGGAGTAGTCATGAATCTCACTGCATGCCGCTAAACTCTTAACAATGAAATTTCATAGCACTTGTCCTCATTAGGGTCACAAGTGAGCTGCTGCCTATCCCAGCTGACTTGGTGAGAGATGGGCTACACCCACCCAGCCGTTGCCAGACGATCACAGTAATCCTGGCTAATACTTAAAGACTGTGACAAAAGAATGTTTTCTATATTCTCTAAGTGTTTTCGTTGTTGGTGATGTAGAGGGATTCTATTACCATATCTCTCCTTGGGGGTTTGTACAGGGAAATTGCATATATGCAATAAGGCTCATAGTGCTAGAAAAATTATGTACATTCCAAATTCATTGGGGAGAAAATATAAGATGTGTTTCTCCTTCCCCACACCCATGGGTTAGAAATTAAATTATTCACAAAACTCTGACAAACTTTACTTATGTATACACTTTTACGGATGGGGACAAAAAAGTAAGATATCCTACCTGTTTGTACCAATGTTTTAAATTAACATTTGATTATGCAAGTGTTGTGTTACCCTTGATAACGCTGGCCACTCATGTAATCTACTCCTTAATTGTGTCTATTGACTTGCACAGTTAATTACTAGAACCAGGTTAGAAATGTCTCAGGGGACTTTTACTTCATATGGACTTTGCTTGTCAAATCAAGTTTGACCTTTTCCATGCAGGCAGTGCAGAACAGTCCAGCACATAAGGTCAGACAGAGCAATAATCACCAGAGTTCACAGCTTCTGCAGCAGTCATTGCAATATACAACCCCTGGCAAAAATTATGGCATCGCCGGCCTCGGAGAATGTTCATTCAGTTGTTTAAAGCCAGAAAGTTGCCATTTGAAACGACTTTAGTTTTGTTTCATGTCTGTGAACTGTTTTTTGTCTACCAAATTAAACAACTGAATGAACATCATCCAAGGCCGGTAATTCCATGTTTTTTCCCAGGGGTTGTAAAATGTGATTTTTTTTTCCCCTTGAACTTTACATTGTGCAAAATATATGCATTTGTATATGCGTGTTCTCAGATGATTTATGTGCAAGTGTCTAGCAATTTCAAAGCACTGAAAGTTACTTGTACATGACTGAAGAGGACACCAGATGCTCCAAATAGACAAAAACAAACAATCTGGTGCTGCATTTGCCTCCTCAAATACACTTTTTATGTTGTGTTTTCAACTAGTCTAAGAACAAGTGTCTTCTTGCAAAAAGGGGGACAAAGGGCATTAATTAAATTTTACAATATTCAGAATCCTAGGCCCAGCTTCCCAGCATGATGTTAATTATTCATGTTCTCTGGCATATGATGTTTTCCACAGCAAATGAAATTAACACTTCCTTTTGACCTTCTGCTGCTTGACATTCAGTGAAACCAAATGTACCATCTCGTTTGACACTTGTGATATTACACTTGTTAATTTTTTGACAAGAAAATTTTGTATTATCATCATCTTACATCAACCCCAAGGCAGGACCGGGAAATATTTACACTCTGGAGAGAAACTGCTGCTTTGACAATCAGCCTACTGTTTTAAGTGAGGTGGAGAATTGCTGAAATATATAACTCTGTTTGTTGTCTCTCACAAACATACACCATACATTGTTTTTGAGCTCTTCTTTCCCGACTCTTTGTCAGCAGATGAAAAGAAGTACTTGACTGATCAAACTGCATACAATCCATTCATTGCATTCAAGTCAGTCTCATGTAAATCTAATACATTTCAAGGTTTTGCGTGCAGAAAACTAATTCAGTAAGATTGTTGGCTGTTAGCAAAACTCACAAAATATTGTCTCACCATGAACGATTTAGCCTGTATCGTCAGATACTGTACTACAACCTGCACTGGATTTGACCTTTGACAAATGACAGGTAGTAAAGGCATTATTTAGTTTTGCACTTTGGTGCGGACTGTTTGTTATGTGAAATTTATAGTCTCAATTTCCATACCTCTATAGGTTGCCAGTGCAAGTAAGCAGATTGCTTGCATGCCTTTGTGAACTCTAAGCAATGCATGGCGGGTCTCCAGACTGCCACTAAATTGTACATGACATACTTCTGCTCTACACTTTGGATCAAAAGATTTTTATCATCAAATCAACGGCACTTCATGTAAAGGATGTGATGACACGTGGAGAAAAAAATTCGACCTGCACATTCCCAAGACCGAGTCGGAGGTTAGCACGTCCGTGGGGTAGCCACGTGACACTTACTGGGACTACCGAATAAATTAAAAAAAGCAGTGATTTTAAATGACGCCTGATCACCAGATTCTCATGTCTACTAATAATGCACTGACAACTGCTTGCTAAAGCTTACGTCATTGATAATTTAGAACGCATACCAACGTGTGTGTATATATATATATATATATATATATAGATATAGGCGGCTCGGTGGCGCACTGGGTAGCACGTCCGCCTCACAGTTAGGAGGGTGCGGGTTCGATTCCACCTCCGGCCCTCCCTGTGTGGAGTTTGCATGTTCTCCCCGGGCCCGCGTGGGTTTTCTCCGGGCACTCCGGTTTCCTCCCACATTCCAAAAACATGCTTGGTAGGCCGATTGAAGACTCTAAATTGTCCCTAGGTGTGAGTGTGAGTGCGATTGGTTGTCTGTCTCTGTGTGCCCTGCGATTGGCTGGCAACCAGTTCAGGGTGTCCCCCGCCTACTGCCCGATGACGGCTGGGATAGGCTCCAGCACGCCCGCGACCCCCGTGGGGACTAAGCGGTTCAGAAAATGGGTTAGGGTTACCCTAACCCTAACCCTAATATATATATATATATATATATATATATATATATATATATATATATATATATATATATATATAGGGGTATACAACGGCTCCTTGCTGCAAAGAGCATTGTCATGCAAGAGAAACCATCTTAATATCCCAACTTGGCTCTGTGTGATTTTTCTCTTTCCCAAGCTCAAGAGGGCCATCTAAGGGAGCCTGAATTTGTGGATGACATCAAGACTGCAGTAACAATGGAGCTGCAGATCGCTGTGAAATCCTCCCAAAAGTGCATAAACGTGTCACAAAAAATAATGCTGGGAAATTACATTAAACTCCAGGGCGATTATGCCCGAGGGGAAAAATATTTAATTTGTAGTTTGGATTTGAAGTGTATTTTTTGGAATATCAGTCCTGTAATTAGGGGGAAAAAACAACAACAATGCCAGCTGCTTGATTTGGTGGTGCATTGTCCCTCTTCCCCTAATGTAATGTTGCCACTGAATGAACCTCTTTAAAAAATCATTACCAAGCTGCCTTGACACCAGAGCTCTCACCAGTCATCTGATGTTGCGCCAAGAATATCTGATAGATGAGTCATTCATAACAGCAAAAAAGTCTCCGATAAATAGATCTGATTTATGGCAGAGATTATGCAAATCCATTTTAAAAGGTAATGTTAATATGAGGATCTGATGTTTTGCGAAATAGAAATTAGCATAGTTCTGATGCAATAGCCACTCTTGGGAGACAGATTTGGAGAGACCTTAAGGGTGTTTGAAATTGAATAAAGGAAACGTGCATTTGAGCGTTTAATGTGAGGATGGCACAAATGCTGAGTTACCTAAAGTGTACCTCTATCTATTTTCACATTTCTCAACACAACATGCGCGTGCCCACACACACACACACACACACATGCACATAATCCTGGTGCAACGTCACTGTCCTTTATTCCACACATTTGGTGGATCAAAGGTATAAAATGCACATTAAAGTTTGAGAGGGGAGAGACTATAAAGCTCCTGAAAAGAAAGGAACATGATATGATTGGATGGTGTGAATAAAAACTGTATATAACTTGCTTTGTAGCCATAAAAAATGCGCCCAATTTGGAAGTTGTGTATGTTAAAAAAGGTGTGAGGCGTGTTAAAAGTTGGTTTAAAATTACTGCGCACAACAATAAAACAAGAACGTTATGGAAAAGGAAATGTAAGGAGAGTATATGTTTTCAGTATGTCATCCATAATGCTACCCAGGTTAAGGATACAGTTGTAATCTCTAAATTGTATTCCACTAAAAAAATCAATTTGGAAGTCTTTGTGTAGGTTTTAGAGACTGAGACTCAGATAGACTCACATAGCAACATGATAGAAAGGTTTGGTGACAAAACTATGAAATGGATCATCTAATTTGGAATCAGATTTAAAATATGCTTCAATGTAATGGAGGCAATTCAAGCCAGCTGCTGATGATTCTCGCTGGATAAATCGATCTTGAGAGTCTAACAATGACAAATCCATTTGGGCATAACCCCAGTGATCTCTTTCTGAATTGCAGGCTGAAATATTCCGTAGGCACATAGTGGGGAAGGGGAGGGGTGATTAGATGAAGATGAAATCAAATAAATTAAGAAATACCAAGACATTTTGTGCAAAGAAATGCAATGAATGTAGTCGGGAAAAAAGATTGTATTTATAGTTTGAAACGGCCAGCCTATTTGAACCACACGGGGCATTGCAGCATGTGAACGGGTATGTATCTCCACTTGAAACACATTTCATGATGACAAATGAATTGAATATTGACCAGGAAGAGGATTTAATAGAACTGATGCCTGAGACAATTCTTTCATAGAAATGTTACGGTTTGAATAATTACCCAGCGTGCCTCATAACTAGGGTGATACTGGGCCCAGGGACAGAATCCATCAATCAGGGAATGCGTGTGTGCATTTCTGTATAGGTTGCTTTTATCTACATTTCTATTATATATAATATGGTTGATATTCTCACATTTTTCTTTATTTCTCAGTGCTTGTAAAAGTGCAAGTTTCAGCCACTTGCTAAAAAAAAAATCATTCATGAGTCCAAATTCAAGAGGATTAACAACCATCCATTCGTCCGTCTGTTGGTCCATCTGTCTATCCGTTTGTCCATCCATCTATTCATGTGGTTTTTACGCTGCTTGTCCTTATTAGGTTCACAGGTGGGCTCGAGCTTATTCCGGCTGATTTTCAGCGTGAGATGTGAGACACCCTGGACTGATTGCACATATACAGCAGACAAAACACAATCCATACTCACGTTTACACATCTCATCAATGTTGAGCGTTCTTAACGTGCATGTTTTTGAAAAAGCTGGAGTATCAGAAATCAAGCACATTAAAACGCCACACTGAAAGGCTGGAGGTGAGATTTAAACCCAAAACCTTAGAACCGTGAGGCTAGGCTCCTTGTTACATTATGAAAAGAGACAACTATTGTGAATTGCATGACACATTGATCATCTACACTGAAGGCAACTCACGGCCACGAGTCCTTCCTGGTGCCAACGCCTTGAGCATTATTTCTCAATTAATCAGGTGCGAAAAGCAATGAAAGAATTATTCACTGTTCCTTCCCACCATTAACGTTCTCTCTTTGTAAATGAAGGGGTATTTAATTTTGAATAAAAGGCTCACACCCTGAAGATGGATGATGATGATGTGTGTGCACGGTCAAAACTGTATGTAGGTGATCCCATTAAACTTAATGAGTATGACCTCACTAGGATGTGTGTGTTTGTGTGTAATAAAGTGAGACTTTATCACTGCCTCAACAATGCTCAAGCTTTATCTTTGTTCCTATAACCCTCTCCACCATCTCTCTGTTATTGTCTTTGTGTGTAAATGAAAACGGAATATGGTCGAGACAGTGACAGTGCATTGACTAATGGCAGAACGAACAGGCTCATTATTAAAGTACTTATCAAGTCTCAGCAGATGCTGTAACACACGCTCTTTCCCACACACTCAATCTATGCCCAATGACATCTATGCATTTGTCATCAAAATCTACATCATCCAGGTAGCACTCTTTTTGAAAGAGAAATGCCCAAGGACCTTTGTAGGCCATAGGTTGTTACATGGTTCTACCCCAAAATACACAGATTCATGTTGTCCGTCCAGGGTCAGGTCGAGGGAGCAGCATCTTTAGCAGGAAAACCCAAACCACGCTCTCCCCAACCACTCCTTCCAGCTCTTCCAGAAAGATCCCAAGGCGTTCCCAGGCCAGCAGGGAGACATAGTCTCTCCGGGTCGTCCTACTGGTGGGACATACCCAGAACACATTGCCAGGGAGGCATCCTTGAGGAATCCTAATCAGATGCTGGAGACACCTAATCTGGCTGAGGATCAGGTTCACGTTGTCCTTCCATCAATCCATTTTTCGTACTGCTTGTCCCCATGGGTGTCATGGGTGTGCTGGAGCATATCCCAGCAGTCATCGGGCAGTAGTTGGCACACAGACACAAACAACCATTCATACTTGCAGTCACACCTATGGTTAATTTGTAGTGAATGTTTTTGGGGTGTGGGAGAAAGCCGGTGTAGTTAAAGAAAAGTTTGAACCTTAGAAATGTAAAGCATTAACCAAACATCCTTAAAATCCCACTTTTTGTTTTGTTTTGTTTATATTGATTGTCAGGGAGAACTATTGGGAAAAAAAACACTTGACACTTTTAATAGCCTGACAATTTTCCCAACCGCTCACTGGGTTTTAGTAAAAGACAGCAGGGAGTGGAGTGAGCGCTCTGAGATAATCGCAGATAGGAAAAAGATAATTAACTTAATCTCAATGGATGCGTGACTTGCCTAAAGCCTCTATACTGGAAATAGTGTGTTCCGAACCTGGCTGTCAATGGGGCCAGCAGCAGTTAGGTGAGAGTGATATAAACCTACTAATTAAAGTCTCTAACTACACATCCACACTTTCCTCCTTTGTCCTACACACAGAAAAATAATTTAATGTTGCTTGTCAAATGCTGAGCTTACTCATATTTGGCATGGCTTTATGAGTGTTTATTTTGTTTTCTTCTTGATTTTCCCTTTCCACACTTGAGTGATGGATAAATTCTCCATCTGTCCATCAATCATTTCCACTATCTGGCCTTCCAGCTGTCAATGTTTACCAAGTGTCAAAGAGGGGAAAAAAAAAAAGACTTCGAGTGCTGCATTGGAAGGGTGGAGACTGGTTTCTTTCTCATACATCAGATGAGCGACATGTCCAACTACAGAAATGATTATGTGAGTATAAACATTTGTATAGGAATTAACTTTTAGAATGTTGTATAAACAATAATAGTTAAGAAATATAGTTTGACCATAAAAGCTGTACTATTATAAAAAGGCACTTTTGTCCATTGCCATTGTGAAGTAATATGTACAAATGATGATAATGACAATTTCCATCCATCCGTCCGTCCGTCCGTCCGTCCGTCCGTCCGTCCGTCCGTCCGTCCGTCCATCCATCCAGTAACGTTTGCACTCATGCGTCTGTTGTGTTTGAGCTGGAGTCAAGCTGACTTTGGCACACATAAATAAACACAACCATTGATAATCTCATTAATGCGTTCTTAAAGGGCAGGGGATATGTTGTGTCAACAGGTGACTTTAAAACTGAGCAAACCAAAACTGCAAGTGGACTACGCCTCCATCATTGGCCCTTTTCTGTTTAAGGGGCTGTATCACGTTATTTTAAGGTTTCCACAATTAGCTATAGGCATACATATGACCTTTGGCACAATAGCGATCTAATTTCTTATGAAATGTGAGTTAATTTGGTGGCTATTTTTTATAACCCAGAATTAAGATGCCTGGTTCACTAAAATGCCGCCTCCATTGTACTCAAGGTCTGTTCAGCGACTGCTCAAGTAGAACATCTCAAAACGAAATTGAAAAAAAATCATTCAATGCACCAAACAGCAATGACTAGTACTTGAGAACATTTTCAGGGGGTAGCCTATGTGGAAACATTTTATTTTATTTATTTATTGAGGCACCAAAATCTGAACTGCTGCATGTGAACTTAAGTTAAAGTAAGTTGAGCTGAGTTGACTGCAATCAGACAGTGCTCACATCTCAAGTCTGTTAAAAATCAAGTCAAAGTTAAGTCAAAGTTAAAAAAAAAGAAAAGAAAAAAGAAAAACAACGGCTTAAATCTCGGGAAATCTTTGGGTTTTATTTGCTGTTTTTATCACTTTTTATATTTTTCTTTTTAAAGTGCTTCAATTATGTTTATTTTCCCCTTTGTACATATTTCAATGTCCTGTCTGAAATACTGTGTTGTATGTTGCTGAGATGTGTCAAATAAACCTTTTTAGTGTTTGATTTAGATTCCGTCTATTGAGTGTATTGTTTTAATACATAAACTAATCGAAGGTCAACCAGCATCCCAGTTTAAAGAAAAATTATGTCGATACATCAGCTGATATGCAGAGACAGAAGCTTATGCAACACGCAGAGATTTCCCTCTTTTTGTATCCCCATGCTGTTTGATTTGAAATGGAAAAGTAGCAGCAATTGCAAAACTATTTCACACTATGATGTGTGTGCATATAATAATGTGAGATTGGGTCTGGTTGTAGAGCCTTGGCGACAGCATATTTTTTGACATGCTCTAATCTTTCATAAATTTAATACATTTAGTCATAAGATTTAATAGCCTATTCCCTAAACGATGTGTTAAAATGGGAAATGAGAACAATTTAAACCAAAATGGAATTGACATTGCACATAGATCTGCTTCCTGATGTGTCCTGTCCTGTCCTGTTCCCATGCTTACACCTCATTCCATGTAATTGAGTGGGGAGAATAAATCCCAGTTACAATTTTGCCTAATACTATTTACATCAAAATTTACACCTCATAAGAAAAAAATGGGAGATCAAAAAGCACAGTCATGGGACAATATGTTCAACAAGGACAAAATAAGATTTTAAACCAGCAGTGTCTCAGCATTTACTGTCAAAGCCATTGCTCAATTATTGTTTAAAAACTAAATCTACAAACAAACAAACAAACAAACAAACAAACAAACAAACAAACAAACAAACAAACAAACAAACTGTAGTTTTATTCAATTTGTTGCATCAAATAGTGTAAAGGAAAATGTGAATATTTGGTTTAAAAAATTATACTTGCATTCCAAATTGATATATTGATTCAAAATTATTGGAAAACAGCTTACAGTTGGGCTCGAGTGAATGTATCACCATTAAATCTACTTGCAGAAACATCAGAGTAGCTGTGAAGTACTTTATTGATACATTTTGTTCCCATTCAACCAGGATGGATCTGGATAAGACGAAATGCAATTCCATTTGCACTTTTCTACCTTTGAGGTACTTAAAAGAGCTTTAACACTAGCTCCTCATTCACTAATCGAGCAACAGGAGCACCAGGACTAACTGGAAATTTGTTATCTTGCTTTCCCAACACTTCGACTTAGTCTCACGAGATAAGGATCAAACATACAACCTTGGGGTTGGAAGAAGATGGCTCTACCATTCCTCTCCGACAATTATTTAACAGGACCTATCCACTGAACATGTCAAATTGAAAATTCCATTTGAAGACTTACCCTTCTGGTTTGAGTAGCTCATACAATTAGCGATTCCAAACGCTTCGCTGCTGCTCACATTGCAGTGGGGATTCTTTTGATGGGCAGAGTCAGGGGAAGAGAAAGGAGGGCTTGTTTAACAACTACTAAACTCAATTTGTTTTCCTTTTATCTTGCATCAAGCACCACCCTGAGGAACACATTTTGTTGTGGTGATTTCCAGACACTCACAGGTTTAAATGACTTCAGTGATATGCAAATGCTATTTGTATCAAAACGCCTTGTCCTGTTTCCAAGCTGTCAGTTTCCTCCATTTTTGGGTTGCGAGTGATGGTATTAGAGAGATGATGTGACAGCTGCATGATGAGCATTCCCAATTCCCAACAGACTCCCCCCAGGATCTTTTCACAATAGATCAAGTCCAAACTTAGTTTCCCCCTCAGGGCTCAGTCCCATTGCTGCTCTTAACTCCAGAATGACACAATATGAGATTTGGGACTTTGCATGCTCCATCCCTGAAGTGATGAAGTTCATTAGGAGAGCACAAATAGCTTCTAAAAACTTGTACTAAATACTCATCATCTTAAAAAAAAAAAAAAAAAAAAAAAAAACTGGGAAAATGTTAAGCACTGTAATAAAATAGATCATTTTGTCTAGATGTGTTTTATATAATACAATGTTTCACTAATCTTTTATTGGCTACCTGGAACATGGTTGTCTTTTTGTATTAAAATTCCATTTTTTTTTTTAAACTTACATGCAGGATCCACATTATCACACATCTTTAATGTAAATTATTGATCGGGGTAAATCCTGCACCTGTATTATATAAGCTTTATACTCTGTGCTGCTGTTGGTTGTGGTCTGAGCAAAGGAGAGGTCAAGATTGACTTTCTACCACCAAATTGTCATTCCGCCAGGTGAATCTGCTAGACACTCCTTTGCTGTGCCAGCCCAACCAGCTTGGCAGAGAGCAGTCTGCCAAACACATGCAGTGAGCCTTGTGCTGATATAATAGATAAAAATAGGGTCCTTAGACTTGTGTCATTGTCATTCACTAAACACATGGTTACTATATAAAATTACATTTTAGGAAAGACCCCAAAGAAAATTGTACAGAATTGCTCAAATCGTTCTGAGTGAAAAAAAGAGGTATAATGTACTCATCATACAAGAAAATATTTTTTTCGTAAGGTCAATAAACTTAAAGGTGTATTTATTTAGCTATTTTATGAGTTCAAAAAAGACCTGCATTCAATATTTGCCTTCCTTTATTATTTTCATAGTATCTCCACCCATCTGTCCATTTTCAACACGCCATAACCTGCACTTTCCAGACCTTCTCCATTAAAATCGCATAGTGCCATCTAAAAACTACACAAATTTCTGGCAAACAGAACATTTCTGTTGACAAATTCAAATTTCTCTTAATGACTATATTAAAAAAAAAAATCATACACAATTATCTTAATTTCTCACTTGAAACGGAGATGTTTATGATGACATAATAGTATACAGTAATTCAATATTAAGGCTGAACTTTGTTATTGGTTTTACTTGTATGTGTGTCACGCAAACTTTGCTGGCTGGAGGAGAAGGTAAACTTTGTCATGGCTCCATGGCGGTGGTACACAGACATTGTCCTTTGAGCTGCTGGCCTCCAACCAGTTTCTCTGTTGTCTTTACAGCTAGGCCAAACCTAGTTGGAGTGTAATGGAGCCAAACTCATTCACAAACTGGCTGAAGTCAACCAGATAATGGCTATTCTCTCTCTCTCATGTACTACTTCAGAATGCTATTTCAATTAATTGAGATGGATACTCAAGTGCTTCTTGCGCTATATTTAATATGTTATGCTCCTGTCTCTCTTGTAAAGCCCTCTAAATCACTCACAGACACTTCAAAAACAATTCTGACTGTTGCATGGGTGGTGCAATTGCAGCCCATCCATCATTTACAAATGAAACATAATGATCTAATCGATTATCTGTAGTTTGCATGAAATTATTTCAAAGTACAAAAAAAACATACGTAATCAATTTATAGTTAACAGTACTAATTATACGGTCAATGACTGTGAATTTTTGGGGAGTTTTTCCAGTGTATGTTGTTTAATAACAAGTTCTATCCTATTGTCTGTATCCAAATAGTCTCGAGTTGCTGTTTTTACGAGGAAATAATGTGTGGGTTTATCCCTGTAGAGCTTTATAGTATTGCATATATCATACCACGTGCTGTTTGTGTTCGAATGAGCAATGTAGCGCCACATCATGCAAACAGCCAAAGTGAGCATACAAGATGTGTGTCTTTGAGGTGCACTAGCGAAAAGAAATGCTAATAAGCATGCCAAATTGAACATATTGCATGATTAGACTGCAAGACGACCACTTGGCACCTCCACCTGTAGCTCAGATAAAGGAGTTGAACTCACACCAAAATTCAGAAGAGATCAGTGCTCACGTATTCTATTATTTTCGACAAAATTCCAATTAAACAATTATATGCAACACTGATCTGATTACATCCAGAGATTTTCTATGGCCACACTCTTATTGACAACAGTTAAGGCAATTTAGGAAAAAAGTCAGAGAAATAATGCAATATTCTTAAATATTGTGATCATATGCAACCAATTTAACCTTACAGAATCAGGTTTCTGTTTTTATCAAGAATGGATTGACAGTTATTGCATCTGTTTGACATTGTCCAAAAATTCCTACTCTTCTTTTGTCTGATTTTTTTTCTAATGCAAGTTCAATATTATATGACTACATACACAAAAGCCCCTCTGCTGGGCTGATGATGACGTTCTTGAGGGATTATATGATGAAGGTACGACATGTGGGAATGGCTAAATATTATGCTCTGTAACAGGAAAACAGTTTTATGATGCAACAGGGGTGAAACATATTCAAAAATCCAATAACCCATTTAAGACTGCAAAAGGGCAACCAGACAAGACTAACATAGTGATACACTATTATCCAATTCCTCTGCAAAGATAATAGTGGGAAACAACCTCAGAGAGTTCAATGTAAATCTTCTCTTTGTTATTTTTTTTTTTTATTCTAACTGAAAGCACAGAACATTATGTGCTTGATGCAATAAAATAAATCACCAGCAAAGTGGATCAAAATTAGGCAGCTGCACATTTCTCTATAAAACGAAGTGCTGCATAAACAGATTAACAGCAGGTTCATTCTGAGGCATCAAGGGCCAGTGATGCAACAGCACTCATGTTGGCCCATGGAATTACACGTGAGCAGTTTAAGGCATTATACAAATCCATTGATAATATAGATCTTTATTTCATGAGACAATTTTCAGATCCAAGTTTGCGTCTAGTTGTTCATTTGTTTTTCAATGTACAGTCAAAATTTGACATGCTCCCTTCACTATGCAAATTGATCAAATTGGCAATCAACACTTTCTGCAATCAGTAGATAACTAGAACAAGGCATTAGATGAAAGGAATGGACCTGTCTGTAAAGTTAACATTGGCCTTACTTGTAACACAAATACAAAATCTGCACTAAATTTTCCTGTCCATCACCTACGACATAGATCCTTTCAATTCTGCATCTGGGTCAATTTAGGGCATCGTGACAATTGCTGCTGGCCTCTACCAGAGCACATTTGTGGGCTACCTCTCCCAAGTTTTAAATGCATTTATGCAGGATTGCCACATACATCTAATCGCCACAGTCAGGATGAGTTCAATCAAACAAAAAATGGCTTCAATGCTGGTGCTAGCTTCCCCAAAACTATTGGAGGAGTAAATGTCTTTTATGTAACACTTTTAAATCGATTACTTTCAATCTATAATATTTATCAAAGAGGCATTCTGACTTTGCAGCCAGTTACAGCTACTGTTAACTTTCTCCGATATCTGTACGTTACCCACTTTTATAACATTTGTATTGGGTTTTTTTTCGTGATAAATTGTTACTATTACAACGTTTTTTTGGTGCTAGCAGATTTACCATAGCCATCTACTCAAGTTCAATGGAGCCAGCCTACGTGCTAACTGTAGGAGATATGGAGAAGGACTCACCAAGGGAAGGGAGCCGAAGTGATAGGATTGAGCAGTACAGGAGATTTAAACCATTCTTTCCATTGATCATTACGGGGAACATAATGTCGGACGAACTCAGGGCTGTTGTAAACAGCCAGTGGGCTAACAGGGAGTGTAACCTCTTCTGTTCTATGGGGGCATGGCTGCTTCCTTAGACACAACATTGATTTATCCCTCACTTGTTTGTGCACTAGTGTTTCCTTGATCCTATTGATACTTGCCTCGTATCTGGAAATTCTCAATGCGGTGTATGTTTTAGGGTGCAAATCATCAGTGCAAGCAAGAGTGCAAAGTCTTTTAAACTCGTCGGTCTCCACCACTTTTATACATTTTGTCAACTGCATGCACAATTTAGAGTGACTAGGGAAACAAATGCTCCGCCCCCATTGTTTTTTTTTTTTTACTTTGACGGATAGGTCTACCAATTGCCAGACGCATATTTATCCAGATTTACACCTAATTCTGATCAAAAACTGATAATCAATAACAATCCAAACATGCTGTGTTCTATGGGCTTGAATACTTTTAAAACATGGTTTTAATTTCATATTGATGGTGTCGGGGAGAATCCCATGTGTGTTCAAAGCCATCACTTTTCAGACCTAAGAAATGGCACATTTGTTCAACCACTACCATTGCATTGTGGAAAAGAGAAAGCCATTTTCAACACTTTAGATCGGTCAATAATTAAAAAGTAATAATAAAAAGTCACACCCACATGTCTGGACTGAACAAAAGTAAAGATTTTTGAAAAAACTATGAAATGGGACTTATGAGGTTTTGGCCCGATGCTAGCAACATGTATCTGTGGATGAAATAGCGAAGCTTGTGGTAAAAATATAAGCGACGTATTCATACATTCAAATAAAATAGAGTGAGCTCCATCTTTCAGTATACGTCCACATTTGTTCGTCTTTATTCTCACCCTTGTACTCTTTCTCTAGCAACCTGTGTCTTCCTTGACTGACACTAATTTCAATGGATCAAAAAATGTGATATGGTACAACATGTTGTTTGAGAAGCCTCTAAATGCAATAAGGGCTTGCACAGGAGACCTTATGCTAAATCGGCCAATGTGCGCAGGTGAGTTGCCAATTGTAATCTTCAGCGACGTTCTAGTCGTATTCGGTAGCATAGAATGATGTGTGGCAGCCCTTACTCGCACAATAAAGTTATTTTATCACGTCATAAAACTGAACACTCAACACAATGTCGATAAAAATACAATGCAACATGAAAATTGGTTTGTGCAACAATATTTCAGAGCACATTGAGACCATAGCTCAGCTCAATTTGTTTTTTAAATCCCTCCGAAATTATTATTTGGAAAACAGCAGAGGGCAGCCACCTGATATAAAGCTCATCATTTTTGGAAGCTGTGGAGATAAGAGGACGGCACGCCTCTGTGTGGTGTGTGTGTTTATATGTTGTGTTTTGTAACTGTGTACTCCGTTATGTTGTGTAATTATGTTTTTACAATAACATTCATGTCTTTTGGGCTGGTTTGTATCAGTGGAATTCCCCTTTCTTTTTATTGCTTGTAATTCACTGCAAAGCATGTTAGATATTGATAATACAATTACTGTACAGTACACATTAAAAGATTACAGAAAAGAAACCAGAAATGCACTACTCTTCCATCCCATTCCTTGGTCTACCATCTTTGAGTGTCCAAAATATTGCTATGTAAATGTGATCCATTATAATTACTATAATTCATTTGCTTTACATGGCACACAATAAATATGATTTTTTTCACTGTATGTACGTAAATGGTAAAAATCACTTAAAGGGATTTGTACTTGTAGTAGCTGTTGTATGCAAAATCCAGATGCAAGTAGTATGTAAATACAGTTTGCAAAATAACCTCAAATAATGTTCCTTTCCGGAACAACCAATATTTCCATCTTTTGGAAGATATGGGATTTATGGTAAGGGTTCCCCTAATCCCCCTGATTTGTTCTCATGCATAGCTGTTGGGAACGCATGTGATGTTAAGTCGTTGACTGGACCGCCCCTTGCACTCATCACTTGCTATGGAGTGATACGCCACATTGTCTGCCTATGAATGGAAAGCCACCTTTTATTATATTCCTTTTTTGAGGTTTTTAGATGACCCAACAGAAAAAAAAAAGCCCACTGCCTTTCAGGCAAGTCAAGAGCGCGACAGTGCTAACCCTCAATTTGGGAGTAGCTGAGGTACACTTTAACAATACCAGTGATTTCCTTTTCTTTAACAGCTTTCAGACCCATTGATCTTGGATTCCTCTCAATTACTATAATAATGGTTTTAAATATACATTTAACAAAACCATCGTGTTAAGAATAATGGCAAATCAAGTACACTACGTGATATTCAAACATGCTGGTCTCGTACTAATGCAAGTAAGATGAAAGAAACAAAGAATCAATCACCTGAAAGAAAATCCACTATAAGCCTATGTAAAAGTCAGGTAATATATTCAAAATAGAGTATTATGTTTAGCTCTAAGGATATTCTCATGTTGAATTTTAAGCCCATTAAAACACTTTTATTGGGGTCAGAAGGATGCGTCTCACTCACACACACGCACACGCACACACGCACACACGCACACACGCACACACACACACACACACACACACACACACACACACACACACACACACACGCACACACACACACACACACACACACACACACACACACACACACACACACACACACACACACACTAATCTGTGGTTAACTAGCTTTCAGTAGAGACTGAATTAGGTTAAAGAAGGTAATTACTCAACCATCACAACCATGCTGCCAATAAATGTGTTTGTGTGTGCATACGTGTGTGCATGTGTGTGTGTGTTTTAATCAATGTGTTTTTTTTAAACTGCACTGTGTGTTTTTGAAAACATTATTGAATCGTGTTTGAATGCTTTGCATTGTTATTTTTAAGTCATGAATATTGCATGGTAATATTCCTGGGACAATGCCCTCATGTATATGCATTAGAGTGTGTCATTACGGATGTGTGTTAATATATTTTTTTTAACTCCACTTGGGTGTATTGGGAAATTAGAGTTGCAAAATTAATTGTGTTCGCCCTAAAGGCCCTTTCCAATATTACTTAACATTGCTTGAAGGATGCCTAGCCTGACAGCACATTAGAGAATGAGAAGGCAAACCTCGATGTAAAGTATGACATTGAGATTGTTATACTCCTCTTAATTGATAACTTGCATCGTTATCATGGAATCCGCCTTTTCAGTTTTGCTTTTTTGGGGGAGCGGCAGCAATTTTAGCTGACCCAATTGTTTTCTGTTTTTGTGTATGTATGTATCTCAAATGCTTTCAGTTACGTATGAATAGTGTGAAACAAAACACATTAAAGCATCAGAAGCTGTTTGCAGCCTGCCGTCAATCATCTTTACCAAACACAGCAGCTATTACTCCTGTGCACTGAAGTGATGTGTCAAGAAGGGAGCCTAACACACACTGGCCACTGACTTCATCCATCACTTTGTATCACTGACTGGACCTCAACACTGAGGTGAAGGCAATATGATGATCGATACAATTTGAGTTACTGATACTTTCACATGAACAACATAAACATTGAGTTAAAGTAACAAAAACCTTTGCCATTAGGAAGATCAAATGATAGCAACAAGAGACTGGAGTAGAGTTCTAAAATCTCTCACAGAATCTGGATTGGTACTCAAGGGTCATGTAAAAATAAGGTTGCATCGTGAGCATTTAATTCTTGAAGAGATGGGATGGAGTGTACTTGAGCAAGCTACTGAAACCTTAATTGCTCCCGAAATCATTACAAATCACTGTGGGAATGTGAGTGTGGTATGAAGGACCTACAGTATTTTGATAAACTCCCTTTAGCCACATTAAATTCATATTTCCGTCATTAAAAAGTGTGACAATTAAGGGGACAATTAGGTAAAAACATGACAACAGTGACCGAGTTTCTTGGCCAACGGCAAAACAGTCAGGCGAAATGTCTCAATGATTTGACAACTCAGTAAATTGTTGATATATGACGCTTGACTCAGCGTGTTATGTTTAGTAACTTTGTGGTTGTTGTTGTTCAGTTTGTTTCTGTAGCAACATTTCATTGTTTATGCACATTTTAACCATGCGGACACGAGTCACTTGAAAGTAAATAGACATGCAGTCTAAATGCATCATGAAACATGTTCAAAAACAGAACTTTTATAGGTTAATCTCAGTGAGTGCGCATCATATTGGTTACACAGATGTGAAGCAATTTGGATCAAAAACGCATCATGAAATATCCTCTTTAAGTACACGCTTTAAACAGATGGAAGTGTTTTTTTTCTCATTTATTTTTTGCTCTGAGCATGAACTAACAGCCTCACACACGGCTGCAGCTGGGCAAGACATGTAGTGGTTACAACTCGGGGCAATTTTATATCTCTCGCATCCTGTAGTCGAAAGCCACCTAGGGCGACACACAGAGGCAAATACATAACCCTTTTATTTGGTTAAGCAACCCAGAGCAAGACTTCTACATAAAATCTGTCCAACATTTATCAAGCCCGTCCCAGCATTATAAGAGATGGATGAGATGGTGGAGCATAATGCAAGGGAATAAGGCAGTTGCAGACGCAGAGGCCCTAAGGGGGAAGGAGAGAGTCTCGAGTGGAGAGAGATGTGAAGACTTTAACATGAGCAATATAATGGGACAAAACATGGCATTGAGAAAGACAAGCAAAACATATGGTGAAGAATTACTAGACCCATTTGTAACTTGTCCCAATGAAGCATTCTACCCCCAGATACTGCATTTCTAATTCTGGACACATAATCCAGGAACATTTTTTCTTGCCTGAGCTCAATCTTACAGTTATATTTAGAATGCCACATTATAGAAGACAATTCTCGGCATTTTATGACACACTCATGTCTTACTAAAAGGTTGTAGGAATTTTTGCATTTGATGAGAAACAGCCCACTCAAACAAAAGATGAAGAGATTGAGCATTTGATTAGTACTCGGTTTGTATGGGGAATGGGATTGCACTTAAGAAATATCTATCTATCTATCTATCTATCTATCTATCTATCTATCTATCTATCTATCTATCTATCTATCTATCTATCTATCTATCTATCTATCTATCTATCTATCTATCTATCTATCTATCTATCTATCTATCTATCTATCTATCTATCTATCTATCTATCTATCTATCTATCTATCTATCTATCATAATATATATATGTATTCATACATACAAATAATACATAATATATACACACACACACATACACACAATTAAATATATGGTTTACATATATATGTGAAACCCTTCAAGAATACAAGATACCAAGACAAAACTATTCTAGCAAGACAATAGAAGGGAATATTACAATTTTTGCCTTACTTGTCGAGAATTCCATCCCAAAGAGATGTGATGAGCTGCAGGTTAAGTATCAGTTAAATGTGACTCAACGCTGCTATAATTATTTGACTTGATGTCAACTAATGAGTCTGTGATGGGTCGAAAGGTCAAGGCTTCTTTTAAATGCAACTGATGTACTGAGTTGCTCTTTGCCCAAATGATGATATTCCCACTGTGATGTCGGGAAATGGCAAATTTCTAAATTTGCTCACAGTAACATTTTCACAACGGCAGAAAAATAGCCAACGTCTTTTGACTTGCAGAATGAATCATTCAGGCTCATATTACTCTGATTTATCCAAAATCAGTATTACGTTTGTATCATTGTATGCCACAGCTCAGAAACCATCATGATTTTTTTTTCTGCTATACTATTTTAAGTCTTTGGGTAAATGACGAAACAGTCAATTATCACCAATAGACATTACACACCAACTATAGTGTACAAATCAATATTTGAGTATTTTCTGCTCTTGCCACTGCTGGGTTTGCTGTACTGCTTGCCAAAGTCAGACCAAATTCATGTGGATCAATCTGGCAGTTAATTGAAAAGGTGTCAGAATTTCTCATTTTCAGTGTCTGACAATCTGATGGAAAGCAACATGTGGATGAGAGCAGCTGGAGTAACAACTGTGCATGCACACATGCGCGCACACCATCCTGTCCATTTTTTCCTCTCTGTTGGACTTTGACAAAATTCTTTTGAATGTTCCATTTTAGTCTCATACAGGAGAAAAGAACAGAAGAGAAATTCATCTTGTAAAACGCCTACCTCACTCCCCCCGAATCAGGCACATACTCACTAAATCATGTGGTCCACTGAAAACACAATATGGTGATACTATACAGTAAAGAACAAAGACAGGATACTATAATTGGAGAGATGAGAGTCATATGGACAGTGGAAATGGTCATTCTCGTCCTCTTTTAATGTGCCTTATATCTCTTTGGTGGATGTGATAATCACTCTTCCCTTGTTTTAAGGCTGTCCCTTGATGAGTAAGTTTTGGCAAAATGTGGTTGCAACAGATATTTTTGAAATTGTGCTACAACAATCGTTTTTTAAGATGAATCATTTCATTATTTCATGGCCCGTTGAAGGAATATTAGCTTAACAATGTGCTGTTGTTATTTCTGCACATTAAAAGTATGTACAGTAAGGAAAGAAATGAAAATTATGTTTATAGTTGGAATTTCAATGTGTATAAGTGCAGGAAGAGGCACCTCGATATCTGAGAATACTGTCTTGTAGTGTTTCCTCAATAAATAAGCATTGTTTAACTTGCTTGTTTCACTTCTCGTTAAACCGCAATGAGAAACCTTGTCTTACTGCACTTATGCACCCTATTTCTCCATACTCTACCATTAAAAGTGTGTGCATCATGAATGTTCTTTTGTGACGCGCATTTACAAGAATTCCCATAAACAAATGTGTTTTCAGGTTGTTACCACACAATTAACTCTAAGTTAACATTTATGCACATAATGGTTCTTCCATTCTTTATGTGGTCTGTGTTAAAAAGTCAATAAGATGACAGAGAGGAAAGGGGGACGACTAAATCAGAGCCCCCCAAAAAGAAGACAGGACAAAGGCAGTGAGGGGTACTTGTAATTGTCTGTAATTAATTGTCGGCTCATTATTCACATTCTCGTCTAACATAACGTCTCACTCCATGGTCCCAGACAATAGACACAGTGTGTGTGTGTGTGTGTGTGCATATGTATACTGTTTGAGTGGTGAATGTTGCAAATAAGTAGTTAATGAAATGGGTGGTTATCAAGGCAAACAGGCTTCATTAAGTCCAGTTTAATGACCTATGTCACATTTCATCTCCTCTCTTCCTCATGTTTCCCTCACCCACATTTTTTTCACACTCTGCTTTCAGGGTAATTACACCAGCATTGTATTTCAGAATATCTTTCAGTTCCTAAAAACACAAAAAAATGTGCACCCTTATGAATTATCAATCTGCTGATGCCTATGAATAAATGATCAGTAACGTTACTGAATGTGATGTATTTCGACATGATAAGCTCCCCTTCAGGTGAGGTTTATCAGACTCTAGCTAGTGTTCAGATGGCTTAACTACCATGACTCCAAGTACCGTATTTTCCGGACTATAAGGCGCACCTAAAAACCGAAAATTTTCTCAAAAGCCGACAGTGCGCCTTATAGTCCGGTGCACCTTATTTATGGACCAAATTCCTAAATTTAAACTGGCCCGAAGCATTGTGTCATGAAATCAATCATAAGTGGCCCGCTGAAGACTATGAATCAAAAAGACTATGGCTCATTATTTTGTGATTATAAAGTAATTTGTTGCATCTGAAGTTGAAATAAAAAAGATAAAATGGAGAATGATTTGATTTGGATTAAAAATCTCACATGATGCATTAATGGTGCACTTTATAGTCCGGTGCGCCTTATATGTATAAGGACAAAGTTTTAAAATGGGCCATTCAGTGAAGGTGCGCCTTATAGTCGGGTGCGCCTTATAGTCCGGAAAATACGGTATTAGCAAACTGCAATACTTATGATACTATGCTGAAACATTAACGGGACTATTGCTACATGTCTGCATTTGTCACATGTAACTGTTGGTCACGTTGGGTGATGGAATGACAATTAAAGGCTTTGATCATGTTAACCAATCACACTTTTTCATTATTATCGGCCGATAATGATTGGCCACCAATCGATAGGCGCATCCCTACTAAAATGTCATGTTTTTGTCAACTACAATTAGACTAAAATAGTCATGGACAATTTTGATGAAAATGCTCAGAATTTTAGTTGATTAAAACTTGACTGGACTAAAGAGTAGGAATATAACTAAAAGTAATTGAAACTAATAAAAATTAAAATCACAACGTGACACAAAGACTTGACTGAAACGATGAAAAGCTGCCAAAAACAACACCAGTGAAGGTGACCTCTGCTGTTCCTGGCGAACCTTACATTATCTGCTCATGGAGGTTTAATTCTGTACCTTGTTTGGTACTGAATATTAATTTTTGACATATTGTAGCATTCCCAATAAAAAAAAACAAAAAAAAAACATGATTCCTCAAATCTTATTTCAACCTTGTTTTCTGATATTTTTTACATTTCACGCTGAAGCCATTTTTCAGTCATGCATTTAAATCTTTTCCTGACTACATTAGGAAGTCAGCGCGAGCGTTGAGTCCGCTTGATCAATTATTCTATACATGTTTTGATCCCGAAAGAAGCGAACAGACCGTACTATTGTCTGAAAAACACAGATCAAAACAAAGAGGTTCACCTGAGGTTAACAGCATGTTATTTAGTCTATAGTTTCGCAAACCATGCAAGCATTTGCATAATTGCCCCAATTGTTTTCCCCAAACTTGTTTTTGCTGCACTTTTGCGGTTCTCTGCTTTACTTCTTTGCAGAGGTATCGATGTGTGAGAGACAGAAGGGTCCGTAAAAGAGTGGCGCACGCAATTAAATTGACCCCTGGGATTTCTCAGGTGTGTGCTCGTGTATGCATGTGTGTGTGTGTGTGTGTGTGTGCACGCTAAGAAGGCTGAAAAACAAAATGTGTTTGTGTATTCAACACCAATGGACAAATTAATCTTGTGTGAATGTTCACAAAATGAACTTCTTGACTTTTCTGTTTTCTCGACCAGTGGCTGAATTTTGTTAACTTGTGTTTCAAATTGAAAGAAACACCGCCCGACCCACCCACACGCACACACACCACACACACACGCACACACATGCATACGTACGCACAATGAATAATAAGAATAATGGGAAACTAATTTGTGCCCGTTTAATTAAATAACAGACTATCAAGCGGTAGTGGTATGGTGCTCTTCATGGGCGATGGTGGGTACATTTTCTTTTCTTTTGTTTAAAAAACAGCTCGTTTTTCATAACTTCTAAAACTGGTTTCTCATGTATCATCACAGAAATGTGTAATCTCGCAAGTTAACCTTTCATGGAATGAAATACATGCATGAGGGATGATAACCTTGCTGGAATGCACATTCACTTTTTTTTTTTTTTTTTTGTAAAAACAAAATTGTTGCATGGTGGGGCACTGGTTAGCACGTCCACCTCATAATACAGAGGTTGCGGGTACTTCCTGTGTGGAGTTTGCATGTTCTTCCCGTGCCTGCATGGGTTTTCTCCGGGTACTCCCACATTGTAAAAACATACATGGTAGGCCAACTGACCACTCCAAATTGTCCGTAGTGTGACTCTGAGTGTGAATGGTTATTTATCTTTGTGTGCCCTGCGAGTGGCTGACAACCAGTTTAGGGTGTACCTCTCCAACTGCCCAAAGACTGCTGGGATAAGCCCTCGTGAGTAGAAGCGGTTCAGAAAATGGATGGATGGATGAAATATGTTATTCGGAAAATCATCATTAAACCGGAACTTCATTTATATATAGTTTATATAAATATTTTACAACTGTGCATGAAAAATACAGCTAGGCCCTGAACTGAAGAACCATGAATTGGAATGCAACCTCTGACGACGCATGCTAAAATGGGCTTCATGTAACTTTAAAATGTTGGCGTGAATAACCCCGGAGCTCTTTACTTTTAAATAAGCTCCAATAACATCCCAAACAATGACAGCATATTCTGTTCGTTGTGTTGTTTGTCTCTTGCCCTTCCCTGCCTCGAGTAGTTTGTGTATCCGTGTGTGTATGTATGTATGTGTGTGTTTGTTCTTGAGTGAGTGGGGTGGAGAGAGAGAGAGAGAGAGAGAGAGAGAGAGAGAGAGAGAGAGAGAGAGAGAGAGAGAGAGAGAGAGAGAGAGAGAGAGCGTAATCTCATTTGTGATCCTCTGTCTTTGGAGAACAGAGACAATTTCACAATGAATTAGGAGGTGAGTCTCTAACTAGGTCACAGGCCAAGTGTGCACGTTAACACACACACATAGACGAACACTCTCATTACATGGTGTGTCCAACTGTGTGGAAGTGTCAAGTGAAGGAGTGTGGGAGCAGAAAAGTGGCAGAAAAAATGTAAGCGAGAAAACAGAAGTCAGAGAGAAAAAGAAACGTGGGGAGTAGCAAGGAAAAGGGAAAGGTACAAAGGGAAGTAAACTGTGGGCAGTCAAGGGATAATTAATGGATTTTGAGACCTTAACATACGCGGACAGAGTGATCTGGTAGAGAACGTGTGTGTGTGTGTTCGTGTAAGTGTGTGCGTGTGTCTGTAATGTAATAGGCTTAAAATATTCCAATGAGATTTTAGAACATTTTGCTCTGTGCTGTAATCCCCTCTATGTCTGTCGCGCTATCGATAGATGCAGACAAACCATTATTTCAACACAGGCATTTTCACCAGCATTACATTTAGCCAGAATTTGGAATAGTTTATCAGTGCGCAGTTTTGTTCAAGACACTTCTGAAAAAAGTCTTTTTGGTTTGTTTATTTTGTGATTTTAAATAGGTTATGTGTAGCGAGTGCATGGAAAGGAGGAATAGAATGTCTGAGATCCTGGGTGAAAATGTGCTGGAATAAGAACAACACGATTTTATAAAAAAAAATTCTGTCTATGTGGAAAACGACTAATATTTACAAGTTAAACAGTGGCTTTAAGATTTTCATTCCTTCAGCATTATGTTGCATATTTGAACAGAACAGGAATGGGAGAGTGACTTTACAAATGTATTTCAATACAGCTACGAGTTACCTTTTTAAAACATATAGTTAATCATTTAGTTCAAGTACCATAATATCAAAGAGACATCTGGAAATGTTAGATTTTTCATTGTTCATTGATATAGAACTTTGCTAGAAATGGTAGATTTTTCAATGTTCATTGATATAAAAAACTATTAATTTTAATAATATGCAAAAAAAAATCTATCACATCAATGTATTTTTTTATACAATCATAATAATAGTATATAACATTGTCACAAATAAGCCAAGAGAAGAATGCTTGCAGAAAATTTCTCACCATGTCAAAGCAAAGGATAAATTATTGTAAGACTCAGCGGGTAATTTCTCACTGCTCGCCATGGTAGAAGTCTTTTAGGGTTAAGGTTGGCTAACCCTAACCCTAACCCATTTAGTCCATGATTTAAGTCTGTCCAATAACAAAGCATTCATTAAAATCAATTTATTATGTGGCCAGTTTAAAGTGAAGTCAGTCTTTGCTTGATTATCATATGTGATAAAAACAGATCAATTAATGGAGATTTTGTGTATTAGCTGTGGTACCATCACTGTAAAATGGAAGTCAAATCAAAGTCAAGCATAGGAACATTATCCAACGTGGTATGTAACTGGTTCATTTGTTTTGTTTACAGTGTTTGGATAATATGTTGTGTCACATTTTAAAGTTGCAAGGGCAACGTTGCGCATGCAGCAGACTGTGTTCTTGCTCAGATTTTCAGCATCACCGACTCGTGGCATTGATGCTTGGCGCAATCTTACTCCCTCAGCTGAGAATTTGTATTTCACATATAAAATATCATCAGGAAAAGTCACCTATCGTGGAAGACTCTCTCCGTTCGTAGCAATCCTCTTATGATTCTTTATTGCACACAAAAAAAAGTCCTAAAACCTAGGTATACTGATCAGTCCAGACCATTTCAGTTGACATATAGAGGGGTTCAACAGCGAAAATTGGGTTCATCCTGAACCTCAAAATATAACCTGCTCCCAACCAGGTTGTGAGTTTAGCATAAATTACCATGGTGATCTACCGTATTTTCCGGACTATAAGTCGCTCCGGAGTATAAGTCGCACCAGCCATAAAATGCCCCAAAAAGTGAAAAAAAACATATATAAGTCGCTCCGGAGTATAAGTCGCATTTTGGGGGCAATTTATTCGACAAAATCCCACACCAAAAACAGTCATGAACGAGCAACAACAGGCTAAACGATAGCAACAACAGGCTAAACGATAGGTATGCTAACGTGACAAACACAAACAAAGAGCTGAGAACGGGCCTGACGTAACATATAGAGTGATTAAGGACAACTATTACATGAAGGACAACAAACAATGAATAAATAAGAGTGTTGAATAAATGATAAATAAACAAATAATAATAAATAATAATAATAAATATTAGAGGACCAAAAATGGAGCAAGTGTACATACAGCAGACAGTGGACTTGGATATGGTGCTTTAAAGTGTTAATTAGTTTATTTGATGTTTTCTCTATTTTTTATGTTTTGAATATGTTCAAGATAAAGATATAAAAGCATGTGAAGTGATCAACTATACTAAAAATAACATGGGAAGTGGTCAACTATACTTATAAGTGATGTCTTAATGATCAAGTAAAGATTTGTGAAAAAAAACATATATAAGTCGCTCCTGAGTATAAGTCGCCCCCCCACCCAAACTATGAAAAAAAACGCGACTTATAGTCCGGAAATTACGGTAGTCTTAAAGAGAGCCATCTATGTAATGCTGAAGATCCTGGCTTTATTTGCAACACAATTTGCTAAGCCATTAATCTCGCTTCGTAGAATGCCCCTCTGATCTTATCCCCACTGAAGCTTAAGATAATTTGAGCAAAGTTGTTTCAGAAGTATGCATCAATTTTGTAGCCCTTCACACTACTCAGTAGGCAAAAAGACACCCTGGTTCATAGACATTTTGGGGAAAGAAATTTTTTACAGCCCTGGAGTGCAAATCGCAAAAAACAAGCATAAAAAAATGTCGCAACATTTAAATATAAATACAAAAACCACACGAATCACAAACAAATAATCAAGCAAACAAGAAAAAAATAGAAACAAGAAAGCAAGGAAACTCCAAAAAGGAATTGCCAACAAAAACAAGCATACAAGAAAAATGAATTCCAAACAAAAAAAGCAAGCAAACAAAAAGAGAAATGCAAAAAAAAAAAAAAAGACTAAAGTGACGGACTTATTTCATGGGCCACAGTCATTCTCCCTTGTACTACAACAGTACTGAGCAAGCCTCTACAGTGTCAAACCTTTTGAACTTCCATGTTGTGTATTTTCTGGAGTTTGACATTCTGGCAAATCAACAAACACTACTGCAAACACAAAAGATTAGCCCACTTCCTTGAGGCACAGCTGCTAATTAAACACTGAACGTGGATAAAGGAAATCAGGGGTAAGTCTTACTGAACATATTCTTGATGCCAAACGTTGGGACTATTTTCAGTACACCATTCAAGCTCAAGTGTTTGAGGGAATAAGCATCATAGCCGCCTGCTGATTTACAGGCAGTCTTTTCTCCAATATTCTATTTAATATGAAAGCACAGTGACTAAACGCTGCTGCCAAAAGATGCACAACCAAGTAAAGATAAAAGATGTTTAGTGTTGCTACACACAAGCATATGTCTTAGAGGCTGATTCATTCAAGTATAACACAATCAGAGAGGACTCAGATGAAATCCTTGGCGCTAGAATACAGGACGGAAGGAATGCGAGAATGTTTCGGTATCATAGTAAACATTTCAGCAGTTCATTTGCAAGATTTACGTAAATGTGCCCAATCTGTGAACACACACGCACTTGACCCGGGCCAATTTAAAATTAATCTATTGGAAAATGAGTTAGATTTTATGTCCGAGTGATATATGAGTTATATCTGGAATATAATCTAGATTAATTTTTATAAATTGCAATAGATGAATCTAGGGAAATCACATTCAGAACATAATCGGATATGGATCACAACATGAAACACAAATCAATCAATCTCTCAAAATTCTTCCCTAAATTGCACACACACGTGGTTTCTCAGTTTTTCTCAATTGTTGAGCAATACATTCAAAGGTTTTTGCTGTCTGCAGGTGGGTGGGATGTTTGGAATGTGCTCATCCAGGAGGGGAGGATAGACCCCACCCAGGCAGAACTTTGAATCATGAAAGATTGTGATTGTGATTATTGCTACATTGATTTTTGTTTTTTTAATATACTATTGAGCATTTGTCAAAGTGCAAGATTAAAAAAATATTTCTAAGTATTGTATTGTGTAACAGAATAAATTACAACTCTCAAACAACAGTTTGACCTTGCTTATCTGTAGCTATTGATGTACAGCAATATCAAAATATATTATTAAAATGACCCCTAAAAGCTCATGTCTGATATTAACTGTCAAAAACGAAAATGTAAAACATACAAACAAAAAATGAATCGAATGAACGAAAACTCCTCCTACTAATAAAAAAAAAAAAAGGTGACAATACGAAAAATCACTTAATAATTGTGCTTAGTCATCCACAACCTGACAAGCACTGCACAAGTACTGGGAAACACTTGACACATAAGACATCATTTTTGACAGTTAACAGATGAAGTTTCTCTAAAATGTATATGTCTGTCACATTTTGTTGAGAAAAAGCAGAGGGTTCCGATTTAAGTCAAAGAATTTTGTTGAACAAAGGAAAAACCTAAAATTGCGCATGCTAAAACAAAACAAACAGACGAGCACTCAATCGCAGGCACTGCAATCCTTATCCCTTCACTTTGACTAAACTGCAGATGGAAGTCAGCTGTTACTGCCAACTCGGTCTTATGTCCACAGCCAATGAAGATTGAACTACATATGTTTCATTCGGGAATGTGATGAAGACACAAAATACAGCTACTACATAATTTGAGCCAGTGCGGTTTCAAAAAAGAGCTTTGCATTACTTACCGAATTCAACTTTCATAATGCTGATATGTTACTGAGTATCTGCATCTCTCCAATAATGGATGCTGCAGTTTGAGATTGCAGAATGACATTCGTGCGTGTAGTGTGAGGTCATGACCCTTATCAACACCGAAGGACTGATTTCCATGGATTTCCATAACAACAGTAGCCAAAGGCTACATGGCTTGTCTATATTGTATCAGGACACTAAGCGCAATTAGGCAGTACGTGGCAAGAGCTGGTTCGGACCTCAGCACCAAAGAAAAGCCATAAACCTCAGAACAGCTCAAAATAGTTTTTTGTTATCTTTGGTCGACATTCAGGGGGCAATAGGCTAAAATGCAGATATCTGACTTTTCTGTTGTATAACAATTGTTCTTTCTTCTTTCTCCTGAACATCACAGCTGTATAAACTTTTAGATTGCATACCACATTCTTGACCTATTTGACTGCATTTGATGTCGTCCATTGTTGATGTTGTTGGATAAAAATCCAACAATATTAACAATATATTTTCACCATTACTGTCAAGCAAAAATGTTCATTTAATTGCTAATGAGCCAGGGTAACATTACATTCTGACCACAGTTACCCAAGAAGTATAATCACATATGTCTTATATTGAATTGGAATTTAATTCTTAAGGCTAATTTGTCATGTTTGTACTGTGCAAACTGGTGAATAAAAAAAAACAGCTGTTTTAGCAAAGCCTGTCATTTTGAAAGCATTAACAACATAATTCCAAGAAGTAAAATTGAGCTGTTTGCTGCTTTCATAACACAGCACGATCCACCCGGTAGCTCTCGTATGTCACATTTCTGGCATTATTTTCTTGTCTTTCCTCAGAAATGATGTTTTCTGGATTTACTCCCATATTATCCAGTAAACTACCTGTTATCCAAATTATTGGCTGTGGTTTTTTTAGTTTTTTTGTTTTAGTTTTTGAGCCAAGTTTATGTTGCTTGAGTTACCAAACTCAAACATTTAGCGTGCCTTCAACTACATTGAGACTATAACCAGTGCCTTCTGTGCACAGTTAATAATCCAACAGAGTGGTGCCCCTGAAATAATTGTATAAAAAATATTTTAGTCAAACTTGGCAAAATAATTAAGTGACCGACTGTAAATTGGCTACTAAAATTAGGCTCTCAATCGAGCAATTGATTAATTCCACATTAACGTGTAATATATGCAACATTTTTATAATTGTCACCCTGATTATTCCATTTGAATAGAATACAATAGAATTGAATAGAATAGAAAAAGAGAACTACGCCCTTCACACTTACCAGCATTTTTTTGAAACTCTCCTTGCATACATCTTTCTTTTTAACCTACATTTTTCCATGAATGGTCTGTGTCCTACCTGTGACTTTGAGCTGTGTTGTCCTCCGTACCAGTCTGGATCCATACTGCAACTCACAGGTGTAATTCCCCCCATCTTCCTCCTCCACCTCAGGGATCCAGATGTGTGTATTATTGACGATAACTGAACTTCTCCATTCAACTCGCTCGCACTCCTGACAGGGCACACATTCGACAGGTTAAACAGCAAAAGAAGGGTGCGTTACTCTCATCTCAGCTGTGTTTATTTGACTTACCTTGTACCAGGTCATTTGAGGTTGTTTGTATGGAGCCAAATAATCATCGATATCACGACATGTGATCATTTTGCTATGGGTAACCTCAGCTTTCGCCAGATAGCGGATATTGCTGCTGAAGCATTTCCCCTCATCACTCTCCTCTACAGTCATAGACATAGACACCTTCATGCAGTATGTAGAGTTCCTAAAAACACAACAGACATCAAGAGCTAATGATGATGATGAAACTCAGGCTTGACACTCAAACATTGTGCTGGAATTGATCACTTTTCCTTGGCAGCGAGCCATCTGACTTTTTGGCAAGAGATGGAGTAAACCGTGGACTGATTTTCTGTTATTTGCAGGGTCTTAGTTAGCTGGCATATGTCAGATTGGATCGGTGCAGCATCTGCAATGATACAGATTCTACATTGGTCTTTCATGGTTTCGGGATCTGAGTCAACCTACATTCATAAACCCATCTTTTGTCACAAGCATTGGGTCATGACCAGAAGAACAAGATAATGGACGCAAATGGAAAAACATTTAATCATCTGCTTGGCTCTTTGTTTAGAGCCGCAGCTCCTCGGAATCAAGAGAAGCTAACCAAATTGTTCTGAAAGTGGATTTCTATTGGTTGGCAGCTGTCCGATGGGCTTTATTCACTTTTTTCGCCTTTTTACCTTGCTTGTTTCACTGCCATTTACAACTGCATTTGTCTATCACGTTTTTCAACGGGGATGGGTAGATGTTACTCCACTGTAAATTTCAAATTTAAAAACATCTTTACAGATGCACCAGAAGACAACATAAATGCCAAATTTAAATAAAGTATGAGATCATTGTGAGCAACCCTTCATTCTACTGCTAATTATAAAAGAACGGGAAAAGGCAGAATAATTATTTTCTTAATGAAATGAGAGATTCTATTCTTTCATTAGTGGTTTGGTATTTATGTAATCATCATCATTGATCACAATATCCCGTGGGTCTTGAAGATTTCAAAATGTAAAATGGCTGGCAGTGTTTAATAAAGCTGTATAATATCAAAGTGGTAGCATAATCAATCTAATATGGCTTACCATTCCCTCCAACATCAATTTTAACATTACAGTCGCATTGTTTTAAATTAAAAAGAAGATCAATCCTAAAATGAACAAATAGCCAAGCATAGACAACATTGGATGAGACACTTTACTATTTTCAAGGCAAATTTACCAAGTCACCAACACTTAGGTAGCTAAAACTGGACTCAAAAAAACACTTAAAAAAAAACAAACAAATCACTTTTTGGCGTAACAACAATCCATGAGTGAATCCGCAGTCCCAGCATGCTCTGCAGTAGCATACAGTCACTGTTCATTGATGATGTGTTATTTTGTACAGGCAGTGTGTAATGTAGTTACAGGGCTGTTGTTTCTAGCCTTGTATTAAGTGATTGCTACTTTTGGTGTAAAATTATTTTGACTTCTGCTGACATCCTGAAACACTGCTATACTGTACACTGCATGTTTCAATGGCTTGCTTATATCACAAAATGTGTAGGTATTACCACATGCACGTTCCCTGCTAATTTCATGGATGGTTGTTTGTCTTTGTGTGCCCTGCGATTGGTTGGCAACCAGTTCAGGGTGTCCCCAGCCTCCTGCTAGATGTCGGCTGGCATATGCTTCAGCATGCCCGTGACCCCCATGGGGACAAGCGGTACAGATAAACGATGGATGGATGGATGGATGGATGGATGGATGGATGGATGGATGGATGGATGGATGGATGGATGGATGGATGGATGGATGGATGGATGGAAAAAGTATAGTGTTCAATACAGTGCACAGTAACTCACAATCAATGTATCAAACGATTCAATGTATTACTGTTTCGCTAGAAAATTGTGCAAAGTCAAGCTATGATCTGTACGATGCAACACATTGTTGGTAATTGTTTCGTTTCTGTGTGAGTGAGAGAGACAGACGGAGAAAAGTGTGTGTGTGCGTGTGTGTGTGTGTGCACGCATGCGTGTGAGTGTTGTGCCGAGTTCACCTCCAGTCACAAAAGCCCTCATTGATCTCTGTTATTTTCGCTTCACGCACACACACACACAAGGATTTTTCCAGTCAGCGACCTAAACAGGACCACTGAGCATTAAAAAGGAGAATGAAAAGCCTTTCATCCATCTATCCCTCAGTTTGTGTCCTCTTCATCAATCCGTCTCTAGCCTGCAGCATCTTGTTTTCTCCTCCAGTGATTCACTTACCTTTACCAGCATGCGCCTCAGATTTTTTCTCTCTGTTTTTAAAAACATTATCATCTGAGAAACTTGTTGACCTCCATGCAGGTAAAGGCAAAATGTGCTGTCTCTTTTTTTCCCCAATGTATTGTACTCAAACTATCGCGCAAATTGACTTTGGACGCTATGACCCAGTCTTCAGACTTGCTTAGCTCTGATTTGATCACACATTGTGTGAATGACTTGAGATGGATCATTTAACGTCACAGCATAAGTATGCATGCGATTAAAAATATCAGCTCCTCCCTCGCAACAGGCTTAAAATGTAAGAATAAAAAATGTATGGCAGAACATTAGTCACACTTCACATATAGTAAACACATCCTGGAGCATTGATGGTATTTGTATGTTTACGATCCACACTGAATTACAAAGCACAAAAAAGCTTAAAATAGCTTCTTTTATTGAAGTTATTGTGTTCTGATCGTGTGTCATGGTTTTGCTTGTGCTCATCTAAACCCAAATTGTTTTTGTTTGTCACCAAACTGTGACAATGGCCATTTAAAATGGATGTCTTGCAATACGCGATTGAACATTAAACATTGCGTCAGAAGCATATGTTGCGCAAGCTTGAATTGTAAAACTGCCGCAGAGGGTATGAACAAAGCAGTCCGCGGTGGAAATAAACTTGAGGACACCTGATAAGAAAACATTCTACATTGTATACAGGGCTTGCTCACTGGGGCTACATAACAGAAAACAATTTGTTAATGGTGGTTTGGGAGATGGGCGAGAGACATTTTTTTCCCATTTTTTTTTCCTTTTCCAAAGGAGGCAAAGAGCGTAAGGTGGAACAGGAATTATAAGAGAACAGCTTGAGGGATTTGTGGGGTGAAATAAAGACATCAAAGGCTATATCACAAAGAAGGTGAGCAGAGGAGGGGAATGTGAACCGAACAATTGCTCATCCTTCAATAGATTTGATGCCCTGCCCAATTCCAACCTAATGTTGCTATGCTTTGTCTTGCCAACACCTTTTTCTGAACAGTGCAACCTCCATCATTATAATCGGCCATCTTCTTCATCTCTTCGACATAGGTCCTACCAGACTGCTACTGAGAGTACTTACGCTACACTTCTCCACAACAATATGAATCTTATTAATAATTAAGAACAATAATTACAGAGAAGAGCGGTGGAAGCCCAGTCATGTAAAGTGGCTAAACTGAAGAAAAGAAAAACAAACTCAATTTTATAATGCTCATCGGGTGATTAAAATGTGGTGGTAAACTGAAGTTGTTTGTCCCATCTTCTCCTTGAATACAATACGATAATTTATGTCAGTTTCACAAATTTTAATCACGAGTAACTGATGAACATGTTCAAATTAAATGAAGTCAAATTATTTTTTGTGCAGTTCTGACTACTTGGCTCTGTGCTGCTGTATTGCACTGGCTGTACCCCTCCACTACGTCTTCAACTTGAGTCTACATCTTGCAAGACGTCTGCTCTTGTGGAAAAGTATGTGTACAATATCACCCCTGTTCCCTAAAGCCACAATCTATAGAACTCAGTGACGAATGCCCAGTTGCCTTGACTTTCCACATCATAAATTACCTAACAGCAATCGTTACACCACCTCAGACCCTTTATCCATGTGAGAATAATCTTACTGAAAAATAAGAATAGAATAATCTTTGATTTACCAAGCGCATTCGACATTTAGCACCTCCTGCTGAGGATCAAATTGATTGGATTAGGCGTGGAGTCACACCTAGTCAGATGTATTAGATGACTTCATATGATGTTAGGCTGAGAAATAGCACCTTAAAGACACACGCACGCACACACACGCACGCACACACTGTATATATATTTACGTATATTTAGTGGCCCCTTAGACAAAGTGTTCCTGCTTGTATCATAATTTTCATAATTCCCTTAAAATTTTGCTTTTATTCTCATCACATAGATGGCTCACATGAAGCCTTTCGATAGCACAAAAAGGATGGCAAACTACAAACATTCAAAGTTTTGTACATCATTTTATTATGTGAATGTGTTCCTAAATAAACTTAATATGCCGCATTGGCCCTAATATAAGATGTTGTTTTTTGCATTGAAATGAGACTGAAAGAGTGGGGGTCGTCTTACATTCGGGGTCTAGACATTGCACCGATTCACAACGCAAGACGGCGCCAGATATCTTTAAAGCGGATGCTGAACTTAACTCCCCAGGCCAAAGCGAACCTCTGTCACGAAGAAGAAAAATAAAAAAATAGCGGTAAGAAAGAAAAGAAAATAAGAGAAGAGATAACAGAAAATGGAAAAACGGTAGGTTTATTTACATTTCAAAAACCGGAAACCATTCATTTACAAATGCGATTGCTCTTTAGTTTACATATTTAAATGTTCAGATATTAAGATGTGATGGACAATTTTTGCATGATTTGAATGAGGCAAAATAACATGCTTTTTTTCTCGAATATATTGTTATAATCATTTGTTTCAGATGTACCGTAAACTTGATTCTTGAAAAAGAGGGGGTCGTCTTATAATCAGGGTCGTCTTATATTCGGGCCAATACAGCATTTGGTTTGTCAATTGACAAATGAAAAGTGTTATCATTCTGAAACAGATGAGTTGAGAAACATTTTTAATGCAAATGACATACCAGAAGCCATAATAAATATACATTGAACCACCAGGATAATCTTAAGCATAGAACTGTAACACTAAATCAGTGTAAAGTGACTCAGCACAAAGTTGAGTTCAAGTATATTCCACATATCATTGCATTCAAAATACTGCGTTTTTGTGTTGGGCCAATATTCTCTAGGAAAAATGCCATTTGCCTAAAACAGGGGTTTTCAACTGTTTTTTTGTCCAAGGGACCACCAATATAACCAAGAAGCAACTCAGGGACCACTTCTTTGGTGGAGTATTATTTTATTTTGCACCGAAGGAGGATAGACCTATACAAGCTATTTATTTGCATCTGTTTGTCTATTTTGGGAATCTCAACTACATTTGACATAATTTGGATGGGTAAATGAATCACAAAATTAGCTGGAAAATAAATCAAGTCTAAATTGACTTGAAGATTGAATTCACCACCTTCAAGGATAAAGTCTATCACTCTATAACCGAGCCACACCCCTTGTAACTTTGCTTGGGGAGGGGGGGAACCTGTTCAAATATGCTACACTTGATGAAAACCCAACAAGACAGAAAAAGTCAATTGATGTTGCCATGAATGTTGCCAGGCCATACTGGGAGCAAAATATAAATATAAAATGCCTCGCTCAATGACACTTTGATATGATCACTGGGCTTGAGGATTGGACCCAGCACATACAAGTTTAGAGACATTCACTCTACAACTGAGCCACGTGAAAAAGTCATTAGGCAGTTAGGAATCACCATTGGGTAGAAAAAGTTGATGGCTATGAATCTAAAAATGGGAGGGGGTACTTATTCTCACGGGTTGACTTAGGCTGCTGTTAGAATTAGTACCCTCTGTAACTATGCTTGGGGAGGGGGGAATCTATTTAAATTTGTTACACTTGGTGAAAATACCCCAAGAAGACACAGAAAAAGTCGATTGATTGTTCACAAAATTTGTTAGAAAATAAATCAAGTCTAAATAATAAATCAATTTTATTTTTAAAAATGTTATTATTTTTCATTTCCAATTTCGTGGACCACCTGCAATACCGCCGCGGACCTCTGGATGGCCGCGGACCACCTGTTGACAATCTTTGGCTTAAAATGTAGAATGAATGAATCCCCAAATTATCTTGTAATCCACCGTATCAACCTTGTCAATAAATCAAGTGTCCTCCTTGCAATTACCTTTCACTGATCAGGCCAGACTGCTGCAGGGTGCATTGAATTATGGTGCTAATAGAGGGGGATGTATCCTGGCCAGCAGGCAGCGTGTTTATACCTGGATGGAGCTGCAGATTAATTTGACTATCAATCTAACTAACAGGCAGCAAGGGGGAGGATGACACCTGCGCACACTGAGGCATCTACACAGGAAAGCACATATGCTTCAACTACAGTATATTATATTGGACGATTTTATGAATTGCATTTTCAATTATATGAGTCAGTGATTGTCCTCTACTGTTTTCATTCTACCAAGACAATCAATAAACAGACGATTTATTGAGATGAAATGATGGGTGTTGTTTTACTCCCAGTGGATGTCAATAGAGTCGGTTATTTTTAAAATGTGTTGTTATGGTACGGTGGTGATTACGTAAAAATTTACCACTGTCATTTATGTAGTGTTACTCATGAGGCACCAACAAATGATCAGCATTTACTTAGCAAAATACGCTTTCTAAAATACGTGATGCCTGCACCGGTTGAAATCCTGATGACTAACACACAATACACTAAAGATACAAAGTGTGCATCTATTGTGAAATAATTAATCAATCCACTTTATTTCATGTGCACTACCAACACAAATGATTCAACACTTGACACAGCTTACGCTTATTTTATATAAGAAATGTAAACTTTTTTTTTTTTTTTTCTTCTATGGAACCAGTTGAACTTCCGCTTCAACAGACTCAAGTTATCCGGCTGGAAGTATTCAGTAAGTTACAGTAACAGAGTAGAAGCAGTAGAGGAACAAACATCACCTATATTTTAATGATCTGTTATTACGTACTTTATAGACACTGTGGGAGTCCATTAAATGGTTTTATGTGGCATTGACATTCAGTTTATTGTTAAAAACAGTTTTTGAAGTTGATATATGGGTGTGTTGCGATGTGTTGTCATGTCACGGCTAGAAAGTGGAACGGCTATTTTTCATCACTCACATTACATTCACATACAAATGATAGCACAAATCACATTTTGGTTGTTTATTTTATCTCTGCAGTATGTCTGCAATATTGCAAGGGGTGAAATCTAGTGATTGATTCTAAAGAAAGAAAATAATGAGTTTCAAAGTGGGTCAGTGTCTAACCATTCGGTCGGAGTACTCTGAGAACCGATTCAAATTTTAAAGCAGTAACTAAGTTCAATAAAAAGCTACACCTACTGTCCTTCATGTTTGGTAAATGCATTTCAACAAGCACTCATTAAATTTAAGATCCGCAAAAGACCTAGTAAAGTATGACAACGTGCAGTAGTCCGCTAGGTAAACATTTAAGAAAAAAAAAATGCAGCAGCACTGCTGCAACATTGACATGGCTAAGTCCATATCATTCGATTCTCCACTTCATCATTTACAGCCAAGGCCAACACTTGCTGGTACTGCAATAAGTGTTACGTCCTTCATGTAATGAGGTGGAAAGCAAGGCTTTGAAATTTGGGCCTGAGAATTGGCATGCAGCATATTTAATCCCTGCAGGGACTCAGAGACGCCTTTCCACCGTAGAACTTTATTATTCATACTGGTATTGCGGTGAGGAGGCTTAAATATCAGCATTAAAAATATTGGACGTACGTAGATAGTCATGAAAAATAACCTCAGAGGTTAAAAAAGTTAGGATTTTGACTACAAATTTACTCGACTTCGTCTGTGGATTTGAACTGATTGTTGAGTTTACTTTCACTGGCTTTGGGCATTCCATTTGCATAGTTATGCTCAAGCCACAAACATCTTCAATTTGTTTTCACATGTTAAGTGGACTTTGACGACTTTAATTGAAAAGATAATAAAGCGAAAGGAAATAATTTCCACTCTCCTTTTAATGATTGAGAATACTTTCTCACAGGTATGCAGGACTACTTTTGAATATTGTGGAAACCAAATGAATGGCCTCATTATAAACACTGCAGTCTCTGTAACTGTAGACCTCACTGCAGGTGGTCTTCATATCTGCACTTTTTTGTCTTCAAGCCTTCCTCCATATCACTCTCGCTGAGATTGTACAGTATTTCACAACACCTTTTAAAAGCAATGACGTTGAATGCAATAAAAGCCTTTTTTTTTTTACCTTTTCTCAAAAGCATGGCTCAAGCTCTCAAGCGGCCATGAACTGGCACGTGGCCCAAACTGGCATGAGAAGGGTTCTGACTCAGTGGCTGCCAAGTCATAGAGGACTGCCAAAGACACTTCAAATGACCGCTCCCCACTTCTCTCCTCTATTGCCTCTTCCACTATCATTGTGTGGACTTGTGCCTGCTTGCTGGCTTTATTGTTAAAAAATCTGATGAAGAGAAAGGTTAAATATTTATCTGGCATCACAAAACACTCCTGTGACTATGTGTGAGTTTCTTTTGTGCAAAGTGTAATTATCCCGTACAGGGAGACAGGTGGTTCTGCTTACTAGAAATACCACAGGGGAGCATCTGAGATAGAAGAAGGCTACAAAGGAGCACACGTCCCCAAGAAACAGATGGCAAACATAAATCAGCTGTTCATTTGAATTCATTGTTAAAAGCTAAATGGCAAAACAGGTTCATGCAATTATAAGTGAGAATGACACTGACATTTTAGAAGAGAAACATCATTTAACTTCAGACATTTGAACAAATTTACTCTTCCTTTCCAATATTGTGGAAACCCTGATCTCAACTCCATCAAACAGCTTTAGTAACTAAAGATTATGAGCCAGACCCATAATCACTGATACCGAACCTGCCAAATGTTCCTCTGGATGTAGACAGACATTGGGAGAGCAACTCCAATTTGATTTCATGTATGATCCATAAAACATGTTTTCACTCAGACTCAATCCATGAAAAAGTCTATGGGGTTTTTGGTACATGTTGGCAACAAAAACTGCTGGGTAGCATTTTGTAACTGGATGGACAGATGGCACTGCTCCATAAATGTAGGCATAACAATCATCCCCAAATGGAAAGAAATTCCCATAAAATGTGAAAATGTTGATTAGCGTAAAACTTTGTTTCCACTGTCAAATAGGTATTATAGTTTGAATACAGACAATACTTCTGTGACACTATGATGAGATTTCATTGTTTCTGCCTTCTGCTTATGTGAGAGACCAGATCATTGCAATAGAATATAATTTATATTTAAAACATAGCACTCATTTTCAGTTCTTTTGTTGTTGTTGACTTGAAGCAGCAGGACTCCGGTTCTTGTGCTCCCAGCGTCTATGTAACCAAGACAAATCATGCCTCTTATTACATTATATAAAATGCAGCAGGATATCCTTAAGGGACTTTCCACCATCAACTCAGTTGCAGAGGCAAACTGTGTTGAATTAATGTCTGTGAAATGTAAAACGGAAAAGTGGAAGGGATCTATTCTGATATATCCTATTGACATTTAGCACATCAGTTGTGATATGCTTTAATGCTATAATATAATACATTTTATTTTCCTTAGATAGTTTTTGTTGTATTTATTTCATCTGCTACCTTTTAGCACAACATTAAAAAAAGATATAGCCATCATTAGTGACATCCATCCATTCATTTTGTCCACCTCCTCATTCATTCTTGTCATGGTCTTGGGTGAACTGGAGCCGATCCAAAGGGGTGTAGGGTCAAGCAATTGACAGAAAATCAAACACAACACATTCACGGCTATAGATAATTTAGAGACGTTAATTAGTTGAACATGCATGTTTTTGTATTATGGAGGAAGCCCTAGCACCTGAAAAAAAAAATGGTCCAAGCACATGGAGACCTTGCAAACATCATACAAGGTGATATTTAAACCCAGAACACCTGAGGTAGGTATGCTAATCATTAGGACTCCAGGCCGTATCAATATCAATCATTATTGAATATAATCAGTGTTATGTTCATTATTCTGCGATATGAGCATTATGGCACTTGAAGCCTATCCATCTGAAATTGTTTTCATTTTTTGAAACTCTCATTTAATTGTTATTCATTTATTCTACAAACAGTTACTGAAAATAATTATATTTGGTATAAAATGTATAAAAACAAAGCATAAAAATAGTATGTTCCTACCTGAAACAGTGACAAAATGTTTTTTCCTCCTTGGCCATAAACACCAACAACGTTTTTTGGAGATCTCTCTACAAAAGCTTTGATTTTAGCAAAGGTAATAACGAGTACATCATTTCATATTACTGGAAACCATGTGGCATAATTCTGTTTCTTTTTCCCATGTCAACACATTATATTGGTATCCAGCTCAGTTAAAAATCAGCTCAGCAACTTCGTGTTAATTCAAAACACAGCCAAGTCGTCTAAACCAAATCTACTGTTCTAGAGAAATGTCCGCTATCCAACATTGTTTGCTAGGCTTGTACTTTTCAACACTTCACAAAAACTTGGTGTTGTTTTTGTTACTTTCTGAGAATGGATAATGAACAAATTAAGTCTCTCATGTTGTAAATTGTTCCACATTATCAAGCACTCAATACATTTCTTGACCAGAATACTAAGAGAAGGTATTCATTTTTCAGATAGGCCCTCAAAAATGGTCTCTGGAGCCTGTCTGAGGTGATTGGACGCATACAATCTGGGCTATTCTCTTTTGGCTGCTCTTCGGAAAAAATACTCATTCTCTCCCGTATGCGCTTTACTTTGGTATTATTTTCCTATGTTAATCAGCAAGGCTCAATTTCCACTGTGTTACCTCATCTAAGACAGTATGTACCCTGACTTAGGAGCTCAGACGTTTGAAGGAAATTAGTCTTTCATTTTTTTCACTCTCTCTCTCTGCCTTCCTCACTGACTCCCCACAAAATCCAATCTTCCCTATACATCTTTGCATTTGAATTATTATTATTTTTTCAAATTATGCTCTCACATTATGAGTTTGTTTTTTTATCTCCCACATTTCTCACTTCTCTTCCACCTCCAAAAATTCATCGCCTTTCACCCTCTGTCTTGTATGAACCTTTTTTGCTGAAGCTCAGGTCTCAGAAAACATTATTTTCCACTCCCCTGAGAAGGATTGCAACTAACTGCTTGTTCACCTGAGCACCTTTGACTTTGTAATAGAGTCTTCAGATTGTTCCTTTTTGTCTGGATATCTGCCCTGACACACACAGGCACACTCAGACCTACACACACCGCAAGTGAGAGATTACCTTCCAACTGAGGCACACCTTTGCAAACTGACTGCATGGTATGAACATTTATTAGGCTGTCTTCAAATCCATGACATTTTGACTCGCTTTATCTGAAGAAAGTTGATAAAAGACAGAATTTTAACACCAGCTAATCAATTGGCCATGAACATATAAAGGCTTATTCTCCCGTTTGTGCTTATGTCCTTGGACACTTGGTACACTTTTCCTCTATGCGAATTATCCTAGCTAGACGTCTAACACATCCACCGCAAGACAATATGTTAGCCAGGTTTACACATGCAGAGCTTTTGTCATACCAATTGAAGATCTCTGGTCAACTGTTCAAATGTGACAAACTATTCATATCTGGTAAATACTGTACGTTTAATCAGAACAATGAGATGCCTACTTTTTGTCATATGATTTCTCGAGATGAAGGCTCGATTGTCTGTTTAGCACAGTGGTTGCAATTTTTTTACATGTTGTCAAAGCAACAGCTTGGTTGAAGTGGCCATGGATTCAAGAGCATGAATGACAATAACTGTAAACTTATGTCATCACAGCATATGCATTGACAAGACACATCCAGGCTATTCCAATTGAAAACATCTACATGACTTCTTATCGGATTATCAAAAAGAACATACCACCCATGTGAATCTGATTGCGGCTGTTCACTTGCTTGTGCGAGTGTCACTCCAGCCAAATGTATCAGAAAGAGGGTGGGCTATTACTCATTTGAATAAGGGGGGAAAAAAAAAACTTTTTTTCATTTCCTAAGCAACAATGGACAACATAGTAATCGCAGCTGCTATACTGTTATCATCCCTTAAATCCTGCCAACTACGGGAGTATAGAGAATCACACAGCTGCTCGTGAATTTCCAGCATTCTTGCCGTGAATGACTCCGGCTTGCAAACTAGGGGTGTTGCATTTTCCGTAATTGTTTGGTGGTTTGGTACCTTCGTGGGGTGCTTGAATTTCCATGATCTCTGGCACACATAGGAGGAAAAATACTGAAGTCGAGGGTGGAATGTTCACAAAGCTTGATTTGAGAAGGAATGCCCACATTTTAGGGTTGTGCCACCCAGAGAACTTATCTGGCATGAAGGTATGTACGTAAATGACAGACTTAAGTCATTGGGAGAAGCTGCCCAGCCAGAAAAACACATTTCACATACTGTACATGAGCAACAAGAACATTGAAGGTAAGTGATTTATTGAAGAACATACTCCCAGCGACCTCTGTACCGTATAGTAGCACATTACATAGTCAATCTTCTAGCAATGCATGAATGAATGAGTGAGTGAGTGAGTGAGTGAGTGAGTGAGTGAGTGAGTGAGTGAGTGAGTGAGTGAGTGAGTGAGTGAGTGAGTGAGTGAGGAGAGAGAAAGAGAGAGAGAGGGGGTGAGTAAGACAGTGTTAATAACAGACCCTCAGACAATGACAGTCACCAGGCCCTAATTAGGTTGTCATGCTGAGAGTGCAGGGAACGAGAGAGGGGGTTTGGGGAGGGGGGGTCTTATTAAGGAGGATAGGTGTCAGACTCTGGCAGGAATGGGAGGTAGGCGGAGAGTGAGGAGGGGAGCAATGGTGGTGTGAGGGGAATTTGGTGCAAATACGCAGAGCCAGAGAAATGCAGGAAGGAAGATGCACTGGCTGGAAAAAAAGGGAGAGATCTGCGGATGATAGGAAGATGGAGGCAGCTGGTGAGATAAAGAAAAGAAGCTTCTGTGTGGAAGAAAGAAAAGCGGAGTTGGAGGGAGGGATGGGGAAGAGGCCGAAAAATGCAAAGCAAAGGAAGGCTACGACTACGCCAATTCACCTGATGTTCATTCTATGAAGTTCTAAGTTCAAATTGAACAGAGATAACAGTGTTGTTTGTCAATGTTAATAGTTGAACTGATTGCTTTTCAACCACTGTTATAAGGGGGAAGATAGGAAATCAGTTGCACAAACGAACATCTGCATTCCATAACTTATTGGATGTTACTCTTATGAGGAACAGTAATTCGTTTTTTACACTTGGTGATTAGCAAAACATCTCTATGATTGTGACTTAAAAACTTGCAGACACCTCAATTGGCAACCATATTTATCAAAGAGGTATTGATAACGTTACTTGAAGACAGACACACATATTACAAAGCGATGACAGCAATGTCAATTTCGATCTGTGATGTTTCACCAAAGAGAACTGTTTCTGAGGCCACATGAATGTATGTTACCTGAGTACACAAGTGTAGAAACCATTATCTTCCATTTCAGCAGACCTGAACCAGATGGAATCGTCTTCTTTACTCAGCCTATGGCCTGAGAAGATGATGGGTTCCTGAAGGGTGCAGAATAAATGCATCGTAGGAAGGTAATGTGAAAACGGTTGTATTTATAAAAATCAATTCAAGATGCCTTAAATTTTTAAGTGCATTTTTGTGCACCCTTGGTAATAAATGACTTTCTAAAAAGTAAAAAGTAATTAATAAATGACTTTCTAAAAAGTAAAAAGTAATTACAGCGAAGTACAATGAAAAAAAAAAGATGTCATTTGTCTTGTTTAACATCATTGTTTTCTCTTGATGGTTTTATCTGTTTACCAAACCAATATATCAACATCGATCTACTGATACAATGGCCATTGAAACTGAAAACATAATAAAATGATAGTTGGAAAAGTAATAGTATGCTTAACAACATGACTCGAATATATGGTTAGATTGAATTTACAATCTGTAGAAGGAACAACAATTAATATACAATTTCTTGGCTTCTGTAGGTTAGGAATGAAGATTTGAGCCAATTATCTAATCATCAAGTTGCCTTTCAGATTTGTTCTTACAAATCAGAAAAAAAAAAGATTCATGAGAGATTGGATCTCTTATACTTTTATTACCTGTAATATCAATTTTCTCCAGAAAAAAAAAAGTCAAACAGTAAATTTACCTCAGCATCCCCTTTGTTCTTGTACCAGATGAGACGCAGTTTGGCGTTGGTGGCCATGGTGTAGTTGGTCCGGATATAACTGTAGAACAAGGCACATTTCACCCTTACTGGCTCGCCGGCCAGAACATGGTACTCCTTAAGATCCACCGACCAGTCGATGCACCCATCAACTGAGGAAAGAGAGAAAGAGAATACCACATTGTTCATCCAGTGACAGACACGCTGGTCATGTGAGAGGAGCGATCGAATAAAAATGATTTTTGTTGTCAAAACTTTCTTCAATTTGTTCTTGTAAAATTTGCAGCAACAATGTGAGGGTCAGACGCCATGAATCAAAAACAAGGTGCAGTAGCAAGCAGTATGTAGATGCAGAGCATAGAATATTCTTTGATGTTTTATTTTCTTTCTTCACTTCTCAGGCTACTGTGAATCGTATGTTTTCCTTAGTCTTGGGCTTTCTGTTTAAAACGTGGGGCACAGGTACTTGCTGCGAGGCCTTGAATTAAATCTGTCCTGCCCAGAAGAGATAAAGCTTCTGAACAGTCACCCACCCCAAAATACCTCATCTGCTTCATATCCTTATTGTCCCCATCCTCTTTGTTTACTGGCCACAGCCCAAATACGTACACAAGGGGCACAATGCAAAGCAGCTGTCTGTATTTCCTTACAAATGTCTGGTGATTGATGAGCAACCAAATGTCGGCCCATTGGATTATGTTATGCAAGTCAGTTTAAGTAAAACTGGGACAATGAAAAAAAAAAACCTCCACCTATAAGACATTGAGAAAGAGAAAAACAGAACTTTTAAAACACAATTTATGGCCTTTAATTCCCCATGGATGTAGACATCGTGACAACGAGAGAGACAGAATGATTCATTTGATTGATGCTGCAGTGACATTTGCATGCTTCCATTGACAATTCTTGGAATAGCAGAATGAGCTGCTTTCTTCAAATTGCTTACATTGCTCAATATTAGAAGCCATTAACAATTCTTGTGAAAGCGCTGAGTTATTTTTCTTTTTAATGTTTACCAACACAACGCATTACCCATTGCAGTAACGATGCTGTTCAATGTCAACGTAAGTCCGCATGTGTATTTGGCTCGTACTTCGTTCAGTGAAATGTATGTGAAGTTAAGTCATTGCCAATGATTTAAAGACTTCATTTGTTTAAGACTGTGGAAGATATTTAAGACCCCACACTTAATTGGCTACATTTATAGATTTAGCAATAAGCATTAAGTCACGGGAGATTTAGAATAGTCTTGCACACACTCATACACGCAGAGTTTAATAGGAGTCATTCAATCTTTGAATCCCTTTTCACTGCTGCATATGATCCCAACCTACAGGCAGAAATGAAAAACTTCTAAGCCTGGGGTGAGGACTGTGAGGAAATGGACAGTGGAGTCAAAGCAGGACCTCCAAACCTGCTTTGACTGCACCGATTAGGGTGTTTTTGAAGGTGCAACTTCAGACCTGCATTAACTCACTGATACTGTGACATAATACATCAGCTTTTGTGAGGACTTGTGTGTGCAAGCTAAGACCTTCTGCACGTACAACAACAACAAACCGTGGTTTACACAAAACTTCAGGATGCCGCGCAAAGCCAAGGAGGAGGCCTACAGGAGTGGGGACCGGGACCTGTTCAGGCAGGCAAAGAACAAACTGAACCGAGAGATCAGCAAAGCCAAGATGTGCTATGGGGAGAGCCTGGAGAGACACCTCGCTGCCAATCCTGATCCCTCAACAGTGTGGAAAGGCCTGCAGAACATCACAGGCTTCAAGAAACCAACCCCCTAGCGGAGACAACGGAAGTCCAGGCCGTAGCGACGGTAGGAGTAGTGCCCCAGACCTGTCGCCCTGACATCTGTGGTCATGAAATCCTTTGAGAGGCTAATATTGAGCCACCTGAAGGACATCACGGGCCCCCTGCTCAAACCCCTGCAGTTTGCCTAACGGGCAAACAGGTCGGTGGACGATGCGGTCAGCATGGGACTGCACTACATCCTGCGCCACCTAGACACCTCAGGGACGTGCACCAGGATCCTGTTTGTGGACTTCAGCTTGGCGTTCAACACCATCGCTCCCGACATCCTCCACCAGAAGCTCATCCAGCTCGCGGTGCCTGCCTCCACCTGTCAGTGGATCACCAGCTTCCTGACCGAAAGGAGACAGCATATGAGGCTGGGGACCATTACATCCGGCACCCGGAAACCACCAGCACGAGCGCTCCCAGGGGTGTGTCCTCTCCCCACTGGTCTTCTCTCTCTACACCAACGATTGCTCCTCAGGCGACTCTTCTGTGAAGCTCCTGAAGTATGCGGACAACACCACTCTCATCGGACTGATCCGGGACGGTGACGAGAATGTGTACAGACAGGAGGTGGAGCAGCTGGTCCACTGGTGCAGCCAAAACCACCTGGAGCTGAACTTGCTCAAGACCGTGGAGATGACAGTGGACTTCAGGAGAGTCCCTTCACCACTTCCACCCCTCACTATCCTCAGTAATGCTATTCCCTCCACAGACACCTTCAAGTTCCTGGCATCCACAATCTCTTGGGACCTGAAATCGACCGGCCACATAGACTGTCCGGAAGAAGGCCCGGCAGAGGGTGAACTTTCTGAGGCAGCTCAGGAAGTTCAATCTGCCACAGGAGCTGCTGAAGACCTTCTACACTGTCATCATCCAGTCTATCCTCTGCACCTCCATCACTGTCTGGTTTGGATCAGCCACCATACAAGACAAGCACAGACTGCAACGGACAATCAGGACTGCAGAAAAGATAATCAGGACTGACCTCCCGTCTATCCAAGACTTGTACCTGTCCAGGACCTGGAAGTGTGCAAGTAACATCTCTACAGACCCTTCTCACCCAGGTCAGAGTCTGTTTGAACTACTACTCCCCTCCGGACGGCGTTACAGATACGCCAAAACCAGCAGACACAGACACAGCTTCTTTCCCGAGGCTGTCGTTCTGATGAACTCACACCACTCATAGAATCTCAGAGACATCACTGGGCAATAATATCCTGTTCTTGCCACTTAAATGTTTTTAGTCACCTGAATGTTGTTAGTCACTTAAATGTTGCACAGAGGCTGAGATCAACCGGAGTCAAATTCCTTATTTGGCATGCACAAACCTGGCCAATAAAGCTGATTCTGATGTGACTCTGTAGAGTTATATTTACACAAAACTTGATTTACAGTTGAGCTCCTGTGGTGTTTTTTAATACATAGAATACATATTTCCTTATTTTCCTGAATGCAATTGGTAAGGTATATATACTGTTTAGTGGGTATGTGATATTTTAATTCCTATTTTGTTATTATTCTTTCTATATGTGATTGTTAGTTCTTGAAATAACTTTGTTTAAATCGCTTCCCGTATGTCAGATTGCCTTGGAATCTCCACTCCAGACATTCTGGGTGGGGTCGGTACCGGTCCTTGTGTTGCTATGTCTCTTCTTTGCGATTAGTCTGGCTCCATTTAATTCTGTCACAGTCATAGTTTCTGTCCAAGGAATGCATTGTGTGTGCTCATCCATGTCATTGTGTCATTTATGGATGTTCATCATTTTCTTGTCATTTTGTTATTCTGGGGGAAAGGAACTACGATTATTTTGGTTCCAGCCTTGATTTTTTTTCATTATATCTAACCAAATCTTGAGAAGAATTTGACAAGCTTTCTACAAGAAGAAAGACTTAGGCTTCAGCACTTATAAAGATTTTTCACTCTGACCTTCAACACATCAAGGTGCAAAGACAAGTCTTGATGAGAAATGCTTTCAAGAGACCTAATCAATTGTGCATTCTCTGAAAATACACACCATCATCCATCTAGATGTACTGGATTTGATAGGACTTTGTATCCTTTACCTTAAAGAACCATTTATTCAATATATGATAATAGTAGTCTGCATCAGATGGGAGGAGTCCTCTCCTTATTGCTTCTTTTACACCTCATCCCTTCTTTTATATCCAAAATGAGTAAGATGGGTTAACAGACTACCTCAATTTTTCTTGTTTCAGTCTCACATCTGTGCATGAATTGTGCTCACTGCTAGCATGGTGCAGGTGTCTATTTCTATGTATCACTGTATATTCTAATGTCATTTGGAAGTGTGTCAGAATGGAGCTTCTCTTTAGGAGGGGGCACTGTTGTGGTGCTCATAGAGAGGACAATCAGAATACAATCCTCTGGCAACCCTGATGTAAAATATTTGCAGTTTAATAGCTTATTAAACACACGCACCAAGACTCAATAGATTACTTGGTGGCCTTTACTACACCCCTGCACCTAGTTTGACCTGTATCAACCTGACAAGTTTTGTGTAACACTCATTCAAGAAACACTTGCGCACACGCACATGCACACACAATACAATACATACAAAACATCTTCATTTATATAGTGTATATAGAATAACGAAACTAAAACCTCCGTGGCAAAGACATGAATTATTCTTTATGGATCGTGAGATGTGTATGTATGATTTTGAAAGCCATGCAAATGTGTGTGCGTGTGCGCGTGCGTGCTAAAATAGAGGAATTAATAGAGGCCAGCCAGAGTTGACCATTAGGAATTAATGAGCTGACAAGTATTGAAGGTGGATGAACATTTAGGTCTTGGTTTGACATGGGTCAGATACACACTGACAAGATACAACATTGCTTTGAAAAATATGCACTCTCAGACTGTAGCGAATAGGCCATATGTATCTGTGGGCCACTACAAAAGGAGGATCAAATAGTAACTTCATACTCAAGTGCTTCTTCACGTTCTTATGCACGAGTGGGTGTATGATTTTTCTAGACACGGTTACGTGTAAGAATGCTTGGACGACCACAGCTGTGCTTGAATGACTGGGTAGGTTTTAGCATGGCCTGGTAAACAATCCCCTGCAACTAAATCTGCACATGAATGTTCCCACATCATATAAAATAATTCTGTACTAAAACATATCTGCATTTACCATGTGCCTTATTTAATAAGACCCCAAATAGCAAGCACTGACAAGACTTTGACAAATTTGGTCTTGGTGAACATTATTTACTGAGATTACGATATTTCACTATAGTCCTGAATAGCAGGCCTTGAGATGCATGTTCATGCACTTAAACGGATCACCTGTGTGTTAGCATTAAGTGCAAAAGGGAGGAGACTAATGTATTTAAAGGATAGTTTTGTGCTTTAGCTAACGCTGGCCTTTTTTCTCAACATGGATTTCTTTGGGGGAGAATCGCAAAGTAATGAAATTGGATGTATCAGTGGAAGACAAACAAACATACAACTGAGTTACAAAAAACAAATGTATCGCTTGATGAGCTGAAATGACCCAGCCGCAAGTAAACGTGAAAACAGTGACAACAAATTTTCGTTTCTTCATGCAGGAGGTTCAAAATGAGTTATTCGAGGTAACATTGACAAAAATACATACAACGCTTTTCAAACAGTTATGCTGGCAACTGGATTTGCCAAATTTCTGTGTCGTCTTTTAACAAACTAGCTAATAGCGTTTGAATATTTATTTTTTGTGAATGAAACCTCTACCATGAGTTTCTCATTCACGTTGTGACAAATGTCAAAAAAATGAAAGCCATTTCCTCAGAAAGAACATTTCCTCAGCTTTAGGATGGCTGCCGGATAATATTTTGTAAGACAATGCAATAACCGACTTGGATTTTATTCTACCCTGGGCTACAAAGCAGAGCCATTTTAAACTCCAAACATTGTGGTGTTTTAAGTGAATGTGAGGCTTTTTTATTGTGCTGATGCCTTTCCTTGTTGCATGCCAGTAGAAATGAAATCGTATTTTTCACAGTAATATAGGAACAGCATTGAGCAACGGCCATAACAACACATTTACAAAACAAATTTACTATTGCTGATGTTAATTATTACAGAGGCATATATGCAAATAATGTAAAAATGGGGAATATTGACCCTGTGGCTTGTTTAAACATGATTCTCCCATTTTTTACATCCCAATGTAAATTGCCTTTAGGATTGATGATTTGAATCAGGATGTTGACCCTGAAATAGTCACACTATTTGTTCAATTACATAAATAACAAAAATAATGGACATGTCTGCTCACAGTCTGTCTGCACGTGTCTCACCATGTCCTGCAGCACTAAACAAGAACACTCTTAACACACAAACCTAATTAATAACAGAAGCATTCATGGACACTCCTGCTGTTACCCATTAACCTAACATAATTAATTTTAGTCAAAACTTTTGGGAAGGACTATTGTTTCTCATTCTCAGGTTCCTTTCACAGATAAACAACAATTCTGAAAGTGATTAGACAACCAAAAGCTGCTGGATATATAGTATCTCCTTTCCATCTTAACATGAGTGATTTTTTAATTCCCAAAACTCAGAGAGCTTTTTGTTGTTGATTCAAGCTAATTCTGTCACTTGACTTCAGCTGGGTTACCAACTTAGGCAACCGCCACCTCACTCAGTGACTGTGAGGAGCGGAGTCCTGCCCTCGCTCAGCAGCTGACACAGACAGGAGATTCCTAATTAAAAACTGCAGCGAATGAATCCATCATTCGTCATACTGTCAATGTTTCAGCTTGTGCACCCAAAATTCAATCATCATAAAGTTTTCATTGTATAATACCAGTCTGTTGACGAGTGAGGGAATGAGTAAGGACGTTTCAAAAACATTCAATGCATATACATGCTTCTTTTGGTGGAGGGGGGGAGATATTTAAACCCACTGAAATTTTATTTGGTCCATTGCGGTCATAACAATTGTAGCACAATAAATAAAATGCAATATAACTGACTCCCTTTAAAAACTACAACGTAATTATGAACTACACGTGACAATAAGCATAGTCGAGAAGTGCCAAAATTATCAAGGTATTAGAATACAAAGAACCCCATTTTTTCCTCCTGGAAATAAATTCCAGACCTACCTATGTTCCCAAAACATGTAAAATCCCCAGAAAACAAAAAACAGAGGACTAAAAGCAAGTTCAAGACATATCAGTACTTGACAGCATAAAAGCAGAAACACACTGTACTTTGCTGTTAAGTTCTGTCAAAAATGCTGCCTTAAAACTCCATGCAAGATTAATGCTGAAAGACCAAGTAAAAGTGCAGATCCCATGCTAAATCTTTGATTCAAGAATCTAAAGGCTCAAAAGAGCAAGGCCTTTAAGAATTATATTAATATTTATTAAAAATGTGTTTACCTGTGCAGTTGATTTAAGGCCACACTTCAAGACGGCTTGGCTAATACAGTACATACATAATAGCCATACCTAGTATGGCAGACACACTGACTTATTGCACAGAAAAGGCATCTGGCTCAAGGAGGTGTCTATGTTTACATTCATATACATTTTAAAGCAAGTGCTGGATGCTGAAGTTCACACCACAGTACAAGTGATAAATTGATGATGCATTAAGGAGCAAATTTCACTTTCGTTTTTACGCCTGCCTAATCAAGTATCAGTAGTGTCTTAGTAATTAAGCTTCTATCCTGTCCTTTCCCACAAAGTTACTACTACTTCTGTTGCATTCAAAACAAAAACAAGTCTAAAGGGTTAGTGGTTCTCCTATTTTCTTTGCTGTGGAAGACAGGTTCAAATGGATATTACACCTCACGCCCAAACAAAAACACCCACAGATTTACTTGGGAAAAGCCTAGGTCTTTGACCCATCAACATCAACATTTTTGTCACACAGGCCTGTGCACCTAAGATAAATGTCCGTGACAGGCTTTCTAAAATTGGCCATTAATCAAATAAAAGCACAGTGTTGAATTCGTTAGCACTGATGGCTAGCTGAAAGTCTTAACACTAGTGTTTATTAAAGCAAAAATGCTTATTACGATACAAAAATACATATATTTAAAATTGTTTCTTTTAAGAGAGCCTTGTCTCCCCGCCACCAATTCTACCAACTTTCCCCCCACAGTGACGAGTATGGCCACAGGTCACACAAAACTCAGACAAACAGACTAAAAGAGCTATCACCTCAATAAAATCAAACCCTTAATTATCAACTAGATAATAATTACTTATCGTCTGTGTAATAAATGATAAAGCTCTGTGATGCACTGTAAGAGCAAGAGTGTTTGTATTTTAGTGGCTCATAATCCTTTCACGCAATAACTGCTTACGAGTCTCACTCGTTAGTTTATTGATCTTTTCTTATTACGTTTGATTCTTTTTGCATTATTATACAGAGAGTAGCAACCTTCAATTTCATTGCACTGTTTGACAATAAAGGTGATTCTTATTCTGTTGATGATTTCCAGATGATCAAATTAATGGTATTTTTCATTCAATAGTGACAGTCTTGACCCTCTTACAGGCCAACATCATGTCACAATCCTCAAAATGTGGGTGGTTGTTAATTTCGATTAGATCCTGACACATACGTTTGTAGGTCTATGAGCAGAAAGACAATCCTATAAAACGCAGACAAAAATAAACAGAGTATGAAGAGTGACGTAAAAAAAAAGGATGGAAATGAGTCTGACTGTCCTGGGATGCTAAACACAGTTTTGTCTTCATCCACATTAGATAATAACTTCCCAAACAAGAATGACATTAATTCTGTCTTACACAATTTGTTGTTGCTTATTAAGATTACCATTTAATTAACATGATGTGGTGTAGCTCCACAACCAAAGAATGTCTAACTGTTGTAAATTAAACCCCTCTGACACTGTCAATCAAACTGAATATTAGCTCTGTACAGGCAGCAAGTATTCCAAAATAAGTTTTGACACAAATCTTTTCTGCTTGTGCAGTTTTCTTTTAAAATGTCTTTGCAACCACTAAAAGTAGCACATTTAGCTGCACTCCCAATTAATTTGCACACAGTTGCAGGCTGAGAGGAGCGTGCTTTGCCGCGTAACACGAGTAACACGATTGCAAAAGATCTGTTTTCCACATTATCTCCCATTTTGCCTATACCACTTTCTCAACATCAACAAAAAAACAACAACAACAATTTGTCTCAGGTTTTATAAATGTCATTACATGCGCTAAATTAACGTATTGGGATCCTAACCTTCCTCCAGGTATTTGGTTAGAGTTGCTGTTGTACTACGTAATTCGGCATCTGCTCCTCATACCACTGTAGCAGGCAATTTAAACACTCCTCACCCACCTCATTTTTTTTTAAAACATATTCCTATCGTCTGCAGTATATTTTTATATACAGACTTCCCTCATCCCCATTTGTCACAATGGTACTGGGATTTAGAGCACAGAATTTCCCATATTTCTCAGTTACAAATGCGCGCAGACACACACACAAACACACACACACACAAACACACACACACACGCACACACACACACACACACACACAATACCAGCATCCCACTGGCCTTCCTCGTGCTTGTCATTAATAAAGAAATTGCTGCACACCTGCTCAGTGACAGCACCCAGCAGAGAAAGAAAATGGAAGTGAGATATTTGCGTCTGTGTGTGTATGTGTCAGATCTGTGTGTGTATGTGTCAGATCTATCTATCTATCTATCTATCTATCTATCTATCTATCTATCTATCTATCTATCTATCTATCTATCTATCTATCTATCTATCTATCTATCTATCTATCTATCTATCTATCTATCTATCTATCTATCTATCTATCTATCTATCTATCTATCTATCTATCTACACACACACACACACACACACACGCACACGCGCACACACACACACATGGTTTAGCTCCTGTATAGACTGCTGTATTTTTGTCAGACAGCTGATAGCCAGGTTGCCATACATACTTGCAATTTCTAGCTTGCAAAATTTGCTAAAAAGTAGTTTTTTTTAGATTAACCAATAAACTTTGTCTTTATTATGCCATGGGTTTTAACGGCTTAATAATACTGTAAAATGCAGGTCATGAAAATAATTGATGATTGACTCTTTGATGATGCATCTATCTTAATTATTATAAAGAATCATTATCAATATCGGCGATACTGGCCTCATCTTTACTCTGTGTCGGACTAATACCAAAACAGTCAGGATCGCTGCACTTTTATAGAATTATATTTATCTACAACTCCCAAGAAAACTTTCCAGGCCGGCAATGATGTCAGTTCATTCCCATTTGATGAGAGTTGAGTTTCAGATTTCTGGGCAGGAGAGTAAGCACAGATGAAATGTGCATTGGACATGTACAAAAAGATTTACATGCAAACGGGAGAACATGGCCCTGAGTGCGACTGAAAATGAAACACTTTTATTCTAGCATTTGGACACATTTCCTTATGATAGAATCCAAATTGAGTTGGAATGAGGTTTCTCAACTCCCTTCTTTCAACCCTTAAAAATACGTATCATCCACTTTCTCCACCTTCTGTCCTTGCTACCCTTGCGCCATCATCTCTTGTAATTGATTCTGTTCTTTAAAATGTAGTTGTTTTCTCATTTGGTTTTATGGAACATTTAGAAAATATACTCTTCAGCATAGTTTTTTCTGAAATAATTGTAGCACAGGAGGCGCGTCGTATTAATGAGAGTGTGTGTGCGTGTGTGTGTTCATAATTAGGGTATATGGAGAATAAGAAAAGAAGTTAATGGTTCAAACAACACTCAATGTCAAGCTGATATTAACTGACTTGGTCCAAAGAAAAAACATGTTTTAAGCTTGTTTCAGCATTTCAGGTGTATTTATGCACTAATGCATCCACTAGTGAAGTACAATAAGTGTTTGTTAGTGTTGTTTTTTTTTTTTTTTTTTTTTTTTTGGGGGGGGGGAAATGAAGAAGCACTGTACAATTTGTGACTGTAATTTTCCACTAGAGATAAAATGTATTTGCATTGAAGTGGCAAATGGCAGCCGAGACAGGGACCATTGTTGGTGTTTTTGTTTCTGCCGATCCTTCTGAAGTTTGGGTTTACAGTTGGGAGAAAACTAAGACACCCAGTCGGCAAGCCACTTTCTTATTTGGTCACTACCTGTCTGCGATTCACCCTTCACCCACCCCCACATCACACAATGCAGCAAAGAACTGTCATATTGCTTCAAGTGCAACTCCCTATCCAGATAGCAACACATTGTCACCAGATGGGAAATTTAACTAAAGCGCTCAGGTGATTTATCTGTGTTTGCACAGATCCAATCATTGCTTTCTCATTGCTCTATTAATAGCACTCCCACTGTCACAAGCTCTTTGTTTTGTGAAGCGCTGCACAAATTATCATTGGTACTTAATGATGCGCCTGTAATTGACACCGCAAATGTTTAATAATTTATGCTCTCATTACAAGGCACGTTTTGTTTGTTCACAAATGCACGTCTTTGATGCAATTAACGTGACAAGTGATCAAATTTTAAAGTGCTCAATCTATATACTGTTTTCTCGAGCTGTTTTGTTTTGAGGTGCTTTGAATTTATTACAGGTTCATAAACTCATTAAAAATATCACATACCTGAGGAATTTAATTTCTGTTATATTCCGTGTACATATTTCAGTCAAGAAGTTAGACTTTTTATACCTAGGTTAGAGTCATGTACACAAGATCATGTACTGATCAAACTAAATTAGTTGTCTCGTAGGAGGTTTGAACATAGCTTTGCAAGTCTTTAAACACTTCTGTGGCCGAGCACAACTTGTAGGGTGTTCAAGTGAGAAATGTGAGGCATACATGGACATTCTAAAGTATAACCTGGAGTTTTGAAAATAGCAAACTGCTCATTAATTCCCATTGAAACTTTGCATCATGGGAAATTCACTGATTAAAATTCATGTGAAAGTACAAACATGTGGCATTATATGAAACCTAGGTGGTAGACCCACTTGTTTTAACCTCTGGTAAATGATTTCAGTGTACCTATTAAATATTGCACTGCACTGTATATCATAGCCAACATGAAGTGCATCTCAAATAGGATCGCCTTACTGAATGGCAAAACTTAGATCTTGGAGCTGTTAAAGTCATGAAGTAGTTTGTAACTACTTTGTTTTTACGAGAAGTGGTTGTATTTTCAGAAGATGAGTTTGTATTTCAGCAAAGAAACACATCTTATGGCCAAGAGTTCCCAAGCTTTTTTCTCAGCTAGTCTCACATATATCAAATAGCCCCTTGAAGAGAAATTGAACACTGAAGAACATTCAGATGAAACGTGTTGAACATCATATGACAGTGTGCAAAGAGTAATACAAAATGGCTTCATGGGCACACTAGACACCCAATTAGTCCTCATAATAAAACTGAGGGGCAGCTCGGAATTATTTTAGACAGGACAAACTGGATTCATAGGTCTTAGTATTCCAGTACATCTAACTGGGAGTCCCACTGTCACAGAGTCTAAATTTATATAAATTCACGGAAGAGCAGATTAGCATATTATTTTGACCCTCTAGTAGTTTCCGTATCAATTATAATGATTCGGGGTGTAACATGTCTAAAATGTATAGTTAAAATACCCAAAGGTGCTTCAATTTAGACTTTTATAGAAAAAATACCAAAAAAGTCAAACTATGATTGTTTTTCACAAAACTGAACCACATTTTTTATTACATTACTTTTTATTATTAATTTAATTGCAGGGGTAGAGATAAACAATTTCTTTAGCAAAGGATGTAGTAGCTTTAAGGAGATTTGGCCAGCATCCAGAGGAGATGTTTAAGGCAAAACAAATAATATTTTTGGTCAAAATATGACATTAGCCACATTTTTTTAAAAGGAACATGTTTGCTCAATCATTTATTTTCTTCTTAGTAACAGTATGAACTGAAATTTGAAAAATAATTTTCTGTTTAAAATGTAGAAGATGCGGGGAAAAAAATACACGGCGTGTTGACATGACATGAAGAAACTTGAACTGGTCATTATCTGTGGTCTCTGTGATAACTGTTTACTCATGTCGACTGAGAAAGATAAGCGATGGACATTGTTCTGTGCATTTATTGATGTGAAGAAGCTTGGTCAGGTACCTGTCTAACGTCTCTTGTCTTTCGAATTCTTTAGTACAGTTTTCTCTCGTGGGCTTTTAAGCTCCTTGTGAAAAATTACGGTAGGCAGTGGATTTGGTTTTAAACGTTTATACCCAGACACACCACTAAACTCTCTTATGAGATGAGAGCACAGCCGCAGGTCTTTGGGCAAGTGGACTCCTCCAACGGCATCCTCCCACTGTTTTCTTAACTTTGTGAGAAAAAGCTTTGGAGGCTTACCTTAATTTCTTTACTCCCCTTTGATCGAAAATGACAACCAAAACACATGCAGTGTGGCATGTTTGCTCCTTTTGCTGATGCTAGTCGTTGTTTTGCTGTGCTTGGCAGTGGGCAGCAATGTGGGATGCAACCAAAATGTTATCATCCCAGAATATATTAAGCACGTGGAAATGTCACAGCATATAAATTAAAGTTTTGTACAAAATGTATTAAAATGCTCAATGATTTTCAAAAATGTTAAATCTTATCTTACTAACATCCAAATAAATATAGAGCAAACATCATCACAATCAGGGTTCCTTTCATGAGGCTGACAATATACAAAATTAGGCTTGATTCATCTTTTATGGTAATGAGTGTGCCTCTATTTTTATTTTTCTGGAACTCATTTATGGAACCAGAATGTGTGGCAGGAATATAATATTTTCAATTGACCGAAAATGGACAGAAACATCCCCCTATGACTTTGTAGACCATTTTTGCCGAGGCTAAATAAACTTCAACATGTCTATCAAAAAGTCACAAACATCCAATTTCACTCCAGGCCTGTAGGAGACAACAGCAAGCTTTGCTACCCGCTGAAACTGATGTGTCCCTGCCCAAGGGTGAAAAAATATCTTCCTGTATTTTTATTTGTTATAAAATTAAGTAGGTTCTTTCTCTTTCTGTGCTTTACACCTCTAAGGTCAATTTGGAGCGGATTTCAGCATATTACTGGACTGTGTTTTGTAAACGTTAAGTCGACAAAGTATTCATTCTAAAAAAATACATTCAAAACATGGCATTTACTCACTTGAGGAAGCTGCCATTTTTGCTCTCCAGTAGCAAGAATATGACGAACTACATCTGTCCAGCTTATTCCAGAATTGTAATGTTAAACAAAAAAAAAAAACAGGTTTTGACACATGCAATGTATTCTTTAACTTGACATATACTTTCAGTCAATGTCATTTTTGAAGACAAAGATAACCATTGATTTACATTTTGCAGGGATAAAAAAAAAAAATATAAATATAAAAATGGGCTCCATGATAGTTCCGCAATGAAACCAAGCATGAAGCTGATTTGGTGAAAACATACAATCATTATTCTTCTCTCTTGGTTGCATAAAGACAAAAGCTTAATAGTAAACCAAATACTGGTAAATACAATAAAAAAATATTGAGACTGACATTCACAGTTGACAAAGCAGGAGGTAGTGTAAACAAAGCAATCAGTCACTGTACTTTTTGTTGGCAGATTATTATTTTTAGTCAAATACTCCTTGCTTATTTGGTATTGAAAATGTGAAAAACCTGTGTTATTCTTGATGTATTGCCTTCCATTAAGGCATCTTTCTGACACCTATAGAAATCATTGCTTTTGCATAGCCTTTATCAACTGCCAGCTGCTTTGCCAATTAATGGGCCTCTTTATAAACAGACAGCACAGCATCTTAAATTGTTACTTTTTAACATTTTTACCAGGAAGATTTTTTTTTTAGTAGAAATGAGCAGATGCACAGAGACAGCAGAGAAGAGCTACAGAGAGTGATTCTCAGAAGGACTGCGTAAGAGTTGCAGACACTGCACTTCTAATCAGATAGGAAAAGCCCCAGTCATCAAGGTTTAAGCTCAATGTATGTGTGTGGGCGTTCAGGCACAGTCAGCGCACACTCTTGAGTGTGCGAGTGTTTGCGCGCGAGCATATAAAGGTATGGTACGTTTATAAAAAGCACTCCACTGTATGTGTGGGAGGGCTGCAGTGTGTGTGGCTTGTGTCACTCAGCTGATGAGTTAGTGTGAGACACAAGCTGTTAAATCACTGCTGACGCGCAGCAAGTGAATTTTGAATAATTTATGAAGATGTATGATCAGATCTGCACATTGATGTATTCAGCACTGAAATCATGGGAGAAAACCTTGAGACTCAAAAATGTTGAGCTGTTCAAAAGCTCTCAAATGCTTAAAATGGATCATATAATAGGACTAGAAGTGAATAAGTGAATAAGTACTTCCCCGGATTAATAAAGAACTGCAAACTACTGCAATTGTGTTTGTGTTTGTATGTGAGTTGTGTGTGTATGTGTGGTGGTGGTGGGGTTCTTACTCTTAATATTTACACCATTACTCATAATTTCAGTGATCATTTTTTTTTTTTGTTGGCTGTGAGACTAATGTTTGGAAAGTTAGAGTAACATTACATACAAAACAATAATTGCAAAGTGAAAAGCTCTTGCCACCTGCACATTCGATAAGTTAATGGAAGCAAGCTGAAATCTTAATAGCAAAAAGAATGACAGCTTTTCTAATGCTGTAGCAGGGAATATGTAGTAGCATTTTACGTCAGCACAACTAATTAAAAACTGATATGAGATTTGACAGAGATCAACTGGACACAGTTAATAGGCTCACATTTGTTCAATTAAGTAGAATGTGCCATCTCGATGAGATCTGGATGAAAATTGCTGACATTACAATTTTTGATCTGGAATACCAAATCAAGTTTCTTTCAAATCCGATTCAAAGGAAAGCTGTTTCCACAATCGAAAGATGATTGTCTGGTGCATTAAACGATTTAACATGGTCATCATCATTAGAAGTGATATTATAAAATAAAATGAAAGAAAAAATGGACATGAAACGGCATAAAACAAACCAGCCAGCAGTACTCAGCCACAAGGTAATTTCTCAAGTATAGCAAATTATTTAGGAGGCAGACACCGACAGGGAACTGTGGTCTGAATTTCAAAACATAATGTTAATTTACCATGAGCATATTGTTCTTCACAGTGAAGTTTCAATAATAATGCTTTCAGTAAACACATCAGCACTCCTAATCCAGACTCCCTTTGGAAAAGCTAGTGGTTTTACAGCAGCAGAGTCCAAACGGTTGCCAGTTCAGAAGATGATGCACAGGCCTGCAGCTATATTTCAAAGTCTCCACAGATGGTTTTTCATCATTGTTGTTTTTGGTATTAGCAATGCTCACATACATTCTGTGTTTGGTATACATTTCAAAAAGCAGAGTGACTGCAGCAGAGGTGTACTATGGAAAATTCAATGTGGCACAACCCGAGGGACGAGCTCCCTCTGATACTCACACGCAGTCCATCTGCGCACAAACAAAAATGACACAATGCCATATGGGATGTTGGACCTAACTTAAACATCTATCTTTAGTGACATCTCTTCCCGGGTGTGCATGTGTACATGTCAGAAGCAGATTGAAATGGTGCAATGAACACAATTGGAGTATTGGACATTTACGTTTGGGCAGTTTTGGGAGCAAAATTCAAGAAGTTTTGTTTTTGGGCCCTTACTTTTGCATCGGCTCATTTATCAGGCAGATGGCAGGACATCTGGGAACAAACACAATCATTTCAGGTGGTGGGACGTGGACATGGAATGATGTGAATTTTTCAAAAATTAAATTAAGAGATACATTTGTAATTTTGTGATCGTTCCTTAAATCGTTACCTTTAACAAGACAACGCATGCTTGACCCTTTGATGAAATGTTTGCATGTGAGTTCATCCTATCCTATTGGATGATCACATAGAGACAGACAACTAACTCTTCATCGTTCTCAAATTCATACCTACGAGCAATTGTGAAGTCCATATTTGATTTCAACAGCCATATAGCCACCTGCATTTAGATTGTGAAGTCAAAATGATGAAGATTTGAACTACATACAGTCCCATTTGGAAGGTTCTCAAACGCCTTAGCTTTTTGCTATATGAAAAAAAAAGAAGAAGCTAATTTCCTCATTGTTGGACTAATAAAGGTTATAGTATATTATTTTGCCTTGTTTTGTCCGGAAAAAACAAAGTTTATTTCCAAGGATGTTTTCTGTAGTTAATAGTATTAGGTAGTTGTTGATGGTATTATAAACTTGTATACTTTGGTGCAATATAAAATATAATATATGTTTGGCTTTAACAGGAAGCAATGTTGTTTTATGTTCTAAATTGAATGTATCCCAAGACATTTTAGGATACGACCCATAAATATTTGACAAACTGATATGCCACTTGAAGTTAAAGTGTTTAGAGGGTTTTTATTTATTTATTTATTTTATTTTACAAAGAGGCCTGAAGCACGATTTAGATGAAAGGAGCTGTTAATCCCCAAGTTGCCTAGTTAGATCAGGGATAAAATCAAGACATTCTCATCTCCAGAAAACGCTTGCAAAATATCAATAAATCATCTCATGGTTCAGCAATGGCACAGCAAGATCTAATCGGACAGCAGCGATTACACACACTCTCTTCCCACAGCTGCAAAATCATACAAAAATGTTATGAAACGGAGGAGAGGAGCGGTGGCGGGATATGGGGCAATGGGGGTGGTCAAAGTAGAAAAGGGAACGGATGAGGATTGAAAAATTTGGAATGGCAGGAAAAGGCAAGATAAGATAAGTGGAGGTTGCAACAGGAGAGAAATTTGTGAAAACATCCATCTTCTGAACCGCTAATGCTCACTAGGGTCGCAAGCATGCTGGAACACAAGTGGATAAAAGGAAGAAGAGAACCTAACCTTGTTGTTAAAGTGCTCTATAAATATATTTGAGTTGAGCTATATTGGCAGAGCAGGGAGAAATAGGAGAAGACAAAAACAAAGCCAGAAAGTGATGAGAAGAAAGTGAAAAACAAAGCCAGAAAGTGAAGATTAAGAAGAACATATTGGGCATAATGAACATGAAGAAAGACAGAAAATTGTCATACTGACAGGCTAATGCAAGAATGGTCATACAAAATGTCACCTCCTACACAGTCTCCATCTGAGTGGTTATTAAAGTGGATTATAAAAGCAAATGTATCACTCACACACACTTTCATGGCAATGTTATGATTGATTGTAGAATGAACTCCAATATAAGCGCTGTAGCAAACATTCTGCATTTTACAAAGGTAATAAATTTCAATGCTGATTGACACAGTATTACACTAATAATGTGTTTATTTATGCCAGAGTAGTTTGTAATAGCGTAGCTAAATGCCATGTAAGTAATTAAACTTTGTTAAAGTTTGATCCAGTGAAATACTCCATTATTGTAAACTACACCTTTAAAAAAACAATATGTCCAAATAAAATTGCTCACTTGCACACAGTTATTATATACAGTATATTCTGTATCAATCAAAAAACATCACCTTTTTGCCATGGCATCATTCTGTATTGATTTTCATCCGCATACCAAGTGGTCGGCAGTTGTGTACATGAGGACCATAAATGCATTCACATAAAGAAATGCAGTATGCATGCACTCAAATATGCACATGTGAGCAAATACAGATTACACGCAGTCCCTTCTCTGTGAATATGCAATATGCATGAGAGCTGCGTAGCCTTTTAAATGAAGAGGGTGCATGTGGTGAGTGTGCACAACACACAAACCTGAACTCTGAGTGGGTCTTCAGTGACATCATACATTTTAATAAACCTGTATGATGATCTTATAAGCCTGACTTCCTACCCCTCAAACTGCCAATCTGTCAAAAAGTGAGTTCTGCTCCTCCTGAGATGAACTCAACCTAGTCCCACAATCACATATTTACACTAAGAGTCCACTCAGGTTCACACACACACACAAACACAGCGGATATCCAAGCGTGGGTTAGATTATTTAAATAGGTCAGACCTATGTGCCCATGAATGAGTGGGTGCCGTCTTTGTTTTCGTGCAGAAGGGTTGTCACACCTGGGAAAACCTTCCATTTTTTTCTGCATAAGTGCAGCAGCGCTCCATCCGTGTGGATGGACACAGAATCTTGTTGATCTCAGGAAACAGCTTTGCATGCCAGATAAGGCTTGCTCAACACCTGCCTGTTCAACCCTCTCACACACACTTGTGTTTCTCATAACAAATGAAATATATGGTCCGAAAATATAAAGCCAGTCAAAGTCTACATATTATTCATACAGCTAACTTTTCCTTCTGTTGGAGGCGAATGGGTGACCACGGATGCAGGGGTTGGCAAAAAAAAAAAAAAAAAAAAAAGGCTCCTAAAATGTCTGCTGTTAACTTGTGCATTTGAAATACGCTGGTCTATGTATTCACTGGTAAATCCGTGGCTTCTCCTAAAATTGTGATTTATTGACAGAAAGATTTATGGTGGAGCAAGATCAGCGCCTTGTTGCTTGTAAATAAATCAATCAATATATTCATGGGGAAATTAAATATAAAAATAATGAAATATACAGAAATTAATACATATTGAAATTATTACATATACTTTGTTGGAATAAATATGGATATTGAAATGAATAATGAAAATAAAGCCTGCCTTCATGACATAAGTAATCATTTGATTACATATTTATCTTTTTAACCTTGGATATCTTGATCTCTTGGTCATCTATCAACTGTAAATTAAAGTTATAAGGGATAAGTTATTGGAAATATGCTAATGTAGCGTGCATGTGTACATAATGGATGCGGAAACTTTGAAGCCTTCGACGAACTAAGAAATGTGAGCAGTTCAATGGCCTATTGGTTTTTGCTTTGCAGCATGTACCTGCACAATGTGTCCTGTGATTGTAATATTTTCCTTAATATATGCTAGTTGAATTCTACGACCTCAGAGGAGGTTTCACAGTACTACAACTGATTAATCAATTGTATCCAAGAAAATGGTTACATGATAAAAAATCTGTGCTTAATTTGACTGATAAAGGCAATATTGAATAAAAGGTAATAATATCTTTAAATCTTTGTCTGTCTTTGTCAATCACCAGGAGGATTTTTTTTCCAAATACAGAAATGTTCAAGTGACAGGGTTAATGAATATTAGATAGTTATCACAAATGATTTAAATTAAAATACTTTGAGTTCCTTCCTACTACTTTAAATTGAAATTCGCACAGGGAGAAGCTGAGACACATCGTCAAATCAATCATCTGCTCTTACTTCGTTCTCTAGTTCTGTTGCTTGGATTGTTTCTGCACTGACATTATTGTCATCATTAATATGAGCCTTATCTGTGTTTGTTCGTGTGCTGGTGAAAGAGAACATGTGCCTTCCCGAGCAGTCAGCTCGTGTCGCTGCAGGAAACCGACTTACAGTGGCCAATTAGAGGGCACACACTTCTGAAAGCCTTCATAGTCACAGACACACAAACAATAACAGCCCAGCCCCTGACCATCAATACTATATTCAACACTGTACCTAAACAGCAAAAACAATTCTGAATTTCCCTTACTAGCTGTATGCCACACCATTTACTATTTTTCTGTCTTGGTATTCTTCTAATTCTACTTATTACAGTATATTGCTCCCTCCTATTGGTTGTCAGTTCACGATCCAATTTAAGTGTCACTTTGTTTTCATTTAAAATGCATATAATTATCCAGTAACTTCTTCACATCAAAATCAAGTCTCAAAACGTTTGGATAATGTATCATATGTATCGTAATTTCCGGATTATAAGGCACTACTTCTTGCATAAACTTCAAACCCTGCGACTTATAGTCCAGTGCAGTGTATCTATGGATTTTTCATGTCTCCGATGATATTGTATGATTGGTGCATATTTTCTTATATACGGAAATTAAACATTGAAACACCTGTGGCTTCTACCATATTTTCCGAACTATAAGCCACACCTGATTATAAACCGCACCAGCTAAAATAAGGAGAATCCATCCATCCATCCATTTTCTGAACCGCTTAGTCCCCACGGGGGTCACGGGCGTGCTGGAGCCTATCCCAGCCGTCATCGGACACCCTGAACTGGTTGCCAGCCAATCGCAGGGCACACAGAGACAGACAACCAATCGCACTCACACTCACACCTAGGGACAATTTGGAGTCTTCAATCGGCCTACCAAGCATGTTTTTGGAATGTGGGAGGAAACCGGAGTGCCCGGAGAAAACCCACGCGGGCCCGGGGAGAACATGCAAACTCCACACAGGGAGGGCCGGAGGTGGAATCGAACCCGCACCCTCCTAACTGTGAGGCGGACGTGCTACCCAGTGCGCCACCGAGCCGCCCTAATAAGGAGAATATCTTTTTTTATTTCATATATAAGCCTCATCAGACTATATAATGCAGGTCTTTAAATGGTCGTCAAAATCCATCAGTCCGTTCACAAAGCTGCACCTCGACTTGCCAGTGTCATTCCTACAGTCACCTCCGCCTGCGAGACGTGGATGAAGACATCAAGCATCACCAACAAGCAGGATGTCTTCCACCGACGGTGCTTCAGATACATCTTGAGGATCTCATGGAGAGACCACATCACCAATGAAGAGATGATGAGAAGAGCAGGGGTGGCACCACTATCCAACATAATCTCAGACAGAAGAAGGAGAATGGCTGGGCATGTACTCCGACTGCCAAGAGAAAGACCGGCAAGTATAGCAATGGACTAGATGCCAGAAGGGGGAAAGAGAAAGAGAGGGCGGCCAAAGAAGACGTGGAGACAAACAGCCAAAGAAGACCTGAGAGAGATGGCAGTCAGCTGGCATGGAGCAAGACGGATCGCCAGTGACCGGAGTAAATGGAGAGAACTCGTCACCCAATGTTCCAATAGGGATGGGAGCTAACTCACTACTCACTCGCTCACTCACTCACTCACTTTATAGTCCAAAAATGACGGTAACTTAAAAAGCAGCTTGGATTACATATTCATTTTGTACATTTCTTTCTATATAGGGTAGCTGATAGCTGCGTGTTAAGAGGACTAACACACAAGGACGTGATATTGTGACACTCCCTTTTATATAAAAAAAAAAAAACAATTATGACAGAGTGAAATTTTAAATATTGTGCTCGATCAATCTAAAGTCATCAGCTCATATACAAATGCAGAGGTATGAGACAAATCCTGAGCCCTGTGTAGTGATCTGACCATTTGTGAACACAGGGCTGTTAAAGCTTGAGGCCAAATTGAGTAGGCAGCATCAAGAGATGCTTTTTCCTCGAATGGCCATTGAGGCTAGTTTTAAAATCCAAAACATATTCACCCACATCTTACTAAGCATATCACTTTCTTGGCTGCGCCCATTACAACTGACTTATCATCTCTTCTATTGCTGTCCTTTTTGCTTTCATGGTAACGCTTTTTGCGATGGTCTCTGATATAATACAGCTGGAAGATGAAGCTACACCTAATATACACCTAAATCTCGATTTTACTGGCTTTGATCCTACGTGACTTTCTGTAACGCAATTTTGTAATGGACCCCGATTCTTTTGTCATAAAAAACATTTTCAAGTAGTATTTTAAAAGGATGATATAAGGACTGTAAAACGAATTTCCATGACCAATTTAAAGGTGTGTAACAATAAGAAGTCGGGCTTGACTTGGGATGTTGAGATAGTGTTGTGAAATGGACGATTTGTGTTAAATTGGGGTGAAAAGCGGCTTACAATAGGAGTAAATGCAAACAGAAAGCAAGCATGGTCACCCTTCACTCAACCCATGGATTAAATGCCACAGAGACACCGACACTGGCTGACCTGGAAGCTTAAAGCCTCAAAACACACAGAGAAAGAAAGTTTGGCTGTAATATTACAATCACAATTTTCAGGAGCTTGTGGGGATTGAATTGTCGCCAAGATTAACTATATACTTTTTAGGGTGAGGTTGGGGCGTAGCCGTATACAAGCTTCATACTTTTTCCTACTCCTTTTGAGCATTATTTTATACTACTAGTTTTCAATTGAATATCCTGAGCAATGTGAAACTTTTCTTATTATGTTGGATAAGGGATGGGTTATGTTGGAATTGTCCGAATTGTCTGTTTTTTCCTACCCGGCTCATAGTAAAATATTACAAGGCTTTAAACATGATTTGTTTCGATGAGGGAGAAAAGGAGAGAGAGGCAGAGGCAACAGGAGAAAGGGGACAATTTATTTTTAAATTAGTTTAGTTTAATCCATATTGGCATTGTTTGAACAGTGTAGGCAATCTCCGGGTAATTACACATTATGCTGGTGATTTTTATCTTTTGAAATAACCCTTGACCATGTATAATTTGCTTTGTTTTTTTGTCTTTTTTTAAATTGATTTCAATCAATTGGGATATTATGTTAATAAAAAAAATCCTAGCCAGATAGAGAGGTGATAGCCTTTAATATTGCATTGTATCTGTTCATTTAGTTACATGTTTAAATTTTAATTATATTACCACCATGTAATATTACCATGCCAAAAGCCAATACAGCACAATACTTTACCAGAGAATCTAAACTAATTTGTAAAATTGTGACTGAGCTTTTTTCAGGTGGGGAAATGTTCTCTTAATCAAATATCTGGTGATGTTAACATTCAGATCAGGATTCTCAACTTTGCAGGCATCATTTCCAGGTTCATTTGCGGCCCATCAGATGCTATTTTGTGGCCGAAGTTCCATCCATCCATCCATCCATCCATCCATCCATCCATCCATCCATCCATCCATCCATCCATCCATCCATCCATCCATCCATCCATCCATCCATCCATCCATCCATCCATCCATCCATCCACCCAACTTAATGATTTGTAGACCACCAAACATGGAAAACAAAGGTTTGCAGCAGCCAGTGGAGTAATGGTGACGTTAGCTGCCATTTAAGTCTATGGGGGAGAGAGTCAATCCAGGCCAAACTAAATGGTATGTACAGAAATAAACCCTTTTTACGGGAAAGTCTCCAGAGAAATGGAAGTGTAGCGTTACAAACGTTTTGCCTTAGGGTCAACAAAAGCGCAAGTGTGTAGTGGCAGTTTAGTGGTGTGCTGACTGTTTATGGTGTCCACACAGTTTTATTTCTGTACTTTGAATGACTTTAAATTACTTTAGCTTTTTGTTTTCAAATGCTTTTAAATGTTGTACTTTTTGTCACATAAAGCACATTGTGTATGAAATACGCTTCATAAATAAAGCTGCATTGACTTGCCTCAGGTCTTTTTGGGTCAAGCTCCACACCCTCCCCCTAACGAAGAATTTGGACCAAACGTTTTTCAGCCAATTGTATTTGTCATCTTGGTCACCACACACAGCTTGTGATATGAGGAAAGGAACAAAAGATCGAGCAGTAAAACAAGAGCTAATGACTCAGCTTCTTTTCCACCATGACAGATATAGTATTAAGAGTCTGCTTTACCACAGAAGCTGCAATCATCCAGTGGTCGATGTTTTGATTCATTCTTTCATCACTTGTGAATAAGACTGAAAATACTTCAGTTCCTCCATAGGGTAAAATCTCAACCACAACCCAAAAAGAGCACTCCACCTTTTTGAAACTGAAGACTATGGCTCTAGATTGGAGGTGCCGATTCTCAAGCCAACTAGGCCTGGGCAATTATGTGATCGTGATTACCGATTGTGATAAATTTCAGACTGATTACAGTGATCATATATATATATATAAGTCATATATATATATATATATATATATATATATATATATATATATATATATATATATATATATATATATATATATATATATATATATATATACAAATTGTGATCAGTCCCTCCTGTGAGCTTGAAAATGGACCATCACAGCTGGATGACCCCTTTAAATATAAATTCAGCAACTATGAGACCTCTGGTGATTAACTTTTCTTTTCTTACTTTTATCATTTTATTCTGCAACACAGTTAATATTCTTAAATAGGGCAAAATCAACGACAACATATAGTAAACAGAAACTAGAGCACGCGTCACAGAAATGAATCATAAAAAGTGCATGCGGTTACAAGAATAGAGGACAGGTGTGAAATGCCACAGTGTTTGTCTGCAACAGGGAGATAATAACATTGGGACCTATGACATTTTAATGAAGTGGACAGGTGGAAATCCTGGAATGAACCATATTGTAGCTCATTACTGGGCCTTGCTGTTCAGTATATCCACACTCAAAAACCTGGTGTTGGCATCTATCCATCATTTTCTGTGCGAGTGTTTGCGTGTGTGCGTGTGAGAGTGATAGATAGATATGAGTGCAAAGGTCAAGATCTCTTTGTCCAGACGCCATTAAACACCTGTTCACTAGTTTAATGCATATGGCTTGATGGTCTCAGGTTGCTGCCGTTGTATAAAGTCAGTTTAGGAGGTAAATATTAACTAAAAGCGAATTATAAGAAAGAAATAATCTAAAGCAATTTTCCGAGAAAATCAAATAACTAAAGCTGGTATCTCACTGAGCAACAAATACTTCTGAATGCATGTGAACGTGGTGAATGTGTGGTTTTGGTCTTTGGGGTAAAAACTGCACAATGTCTAGTGCTTTACCGTCACCTAGTAAGTAGTATACTTTTCCCCCTCCTGTTGTCAATCTGAATGAAAGAGACTCAGAAGATCAAGCATGTGAAATACTCCAGAGTCTCTTTGAGAAAATGTCTCTCTTTGGGTTGCACCACAGAAGACCTCAGCATGTTGAGTGGTTTGTGGTTAGTGCTGTCACTGTGACTTCAAGTCTCTTGCTTTGACAGCAAAGCCAAGAGAGTCCCACTGGGATGTTTTTGCTCCACCTGTTGGAATATTAGTGATTGTGTATTCTGTTGGAGTACACAAACACAGTTAAGTAAAAATGAAGGCTTGTAATGCCATGTTTCATCACGAGGGAACTGAGATCTACTTCTAGTATTGCATAAATTTGAATGGTCAAGATTGCTCTGTAAGACTACAGCCATTTTGATACTTGCAGTGAGAGTTTTTGCTTGCTTTAAAAAAAAGGAGTAACACGTAAAACAAAGGGTGCATTGGTGAAACTGGAAATTGGTTTTGCATTTCTGCATAACCGTGCTAACTCTAGGAATTTATGACTGTATGTGCCTTGCACAAGGCAATGATTGAGATGTAAACTGGCAAGCCTTGAGCTTATAGCAATGTCCAACTTCTCACCTGTCCCTATGTTTTTTTTGCTGTGACTGCTGCTGCTGCCTTATACACGTGAGTGTTATATCGCCCCAAAACACGCCATGATGATTCACTTGTGCAGTTGCTGTGGATGTTAACAACAGGTACACTGTATAACATCGATTTCTCACTACCTTAATGAAAGTGTTTGGCAGCCACGCTCGAGCACCAACATGATACTCCCCGTCAACACTGTTAATGAAATAAAATGGAGAGCTCCTTAACAAGCCAAAGGGGTGTCAGTGCAGTCACTTATCGTATGGCAAACACTCTCAGCTTCCAAACTTCTGTCATAGCTGTCGGGGCAATCGAATTAGCATGACTGAAGCACTTAACATTAACATCAGTATGGGCGATCGCCCTTACACTAACTGCAGTACTCGACATTTATGGAAGTGGTAATGATCAGCCTGTAACCATTATCACTCACACTCAGTCTTGGCTGCAGGTGCACTCCTTGCAACTTCCCCTCCACCATCATGACGTTTCCCCCCACCCTTCCATCTAATTTGATTTTATACCTGTCCGCATGCTTCATCCGTCCATTTTAATAATGTCATTAGATTCAGCATAGCTCTGCCATAACACCTAAATTATACAAACTGCAGGTGTCGCATGCACGCACACGCGTCCGCGCACACACACTTAGCTGTGGATTTCACATCAGCAGGCTTATTACAAGCAACTTTTGAACCCAAGCAAACATACTTTTATGGCTAGATGCCAAAAGGCACTCTTCTTCCAGTTAATAACATGTCACTATTGCTGACATAGCACTATGTACTTTAACAATATTGTTTTGTGTGCTTTTGCTTTGTGTGTGTTTGTGCTTTTGTTTTGTGTATGTGTGTGTTTGTGTGTGTGTGCGTGCGTGCACGTGCGTATTGGTGCCAGATTTATGGAAGAGTTCAAACTATAACACACAATAGCATGGTCATAATGAACACATTTGAATGTTTTTCATTTTAATCAAAGGGAGTTACTGTGTTAATGTTCAAGCGCTAGCGCAAATGGTTCAGTCATTTATTCAGCCTTCGGCCTCGATCCGTTTGCTGTTCACGTATTTCAGAGAATCCCCACTGGAAAACATCCGTGTGTAAAGCGACCCAGATATTTGCACAGTTTAATCATAAAAGCAGAGGGTAGCACAGGATGCTTTGAGCATTTTACAATAACAATTATTTTGAAAATGATGGAAGTAATCAATGAACAATTTGGTAGATATAAGTTCAGTATTGACTCATGCAATCTAATTAAAGTTAAGCATTTCACAAATGAAAAAAATCTGACACACATGAAAAGAATCCGGAAATAATTATAAATCTATCTTTTTAATAGCTAATGTAGGATTTCCTTCTAAGCAGACGTCCAAGCATGCTAGATTTGTGAGTATTTCAGGAAGAATGAAACTAGTGTGCCAAGTTTGCCATCGTTGCCAAGATTGATGCTAAATCAGAGGAGGGCTGAAAATGTTTCACTGTGAGTCATAACAGGCGGACACCTTTCACCTACCTGACCTCCTCATCATGACTTTTTTACCTCCTGACACAATGCTTGCAATATTTTACAAATGGATTGAGCCGTGTCAGAGTATGAGACACTACTGTGTCATTTACAAAGAAAATGATGCATGTTGCTGGATCACACATGATACTGTATTGATGAAAATGTAGTGTTTATTATTGTGCTTCTAATTTGCATAGATATTGAAACACAGCATATCATTAATGTTGATTCAATGAGTCAAGTAAACCCCAAACAACTAAGGCTTCACATTAAGACATTTTAACAGCACATTAAATATCGATACGACTTTGCTAGAGCTTTACCTCATAAGAGTTGTCGGGGATATACCAATGTTTGGTCAGAATTTGGCCAACAGTCCAATACATAACAACAACTATATTATTTTTATTATTATTATCATTACTATTATTATTACCATTATAATAAATACATAAAATAATAAATACACAAAATAAAAGATAAACAAACAAACACAAATAAATAAATAAAGAAAGAAAGAAAGAAATAATGGACAATTTAGTCTCTTCACGTGCATGTTGTTGGAATGTGGATAGAAGCCAGGGAAAAACAACTGCAAACAAGTGGACAACATCTAAACTCCATACAAAAAGACAGTAGCTGAGAAATTCTTAAAGGGTTTTTGCCACACAAGTCAAGGACTGGTCATCAAGCCATTAACAGAAGTTGGTGGTCATTTATTCCGTAATATTTACTTAAAGCCGGGTTTACATGGCAAGATTTTAAAATTGTCAGCCAACTTCCAAACTATGAAAGAGAAAAAAATAAATCAGTAGTTGCTGACCACTAGTTGAGTAGGCTACGTGTGCAATCACCAGAATGAGACTTTTTTTTTCTACAGCCATATTAATTTGAGACTGGTTGGACGGTTGCAGCCAATCTTTAAAAAAGAAACATCATGCCATTTACAGAGTGGGGACCATAAAGACAGAGTTAATGATAATGTGTTCTGCCTCAATAACGTATTTTCAAAGCTATTTTGTTCTTGTCCTTAAATGTCACAATCACCTTCCAGCAAATAGAAAGTGGTTTGCTATTGCAGCTGACTGACATATTGAAGCCTAATTACCGCAGACCATTGTTTGCTTTTTAGATGCATTAGATTGAAAGAGTGTGAGTGAACTGCAGTCCTTTAGGCCACATACGGACAGAAGCATATTCCCCAGATAAGCGAATATGTACCCATGTGGATGGTCTCACTGAACCCTGATGGTTGGTAATCCTCTATAATAAGGTGTGGACGTGTCCGGAAATGGGAGAATTGCATTGAGAGAAAACGACACGAGAGAGCATAGGATGAATGATCAGGAAATGTTAGCAATGCAAATAATAGGATAGTTCAAGATGGCGGCGCGTGCACACGCAGCGGCCACTCTCTGTCCCGTTCGGTGTTTTGTGAGTGTTTACTGAGTGTTTGTCTGGCAGTTTTGTGTGTATTCGTCTCGTGTGATACGTCGTGCTACTAGTGCGGCGGGCATGTTCTGCTCAACATCGGCGGAAGTGGGTTTTATGGCGTTCTGGACTTTGGTGTGGAGAGATTTGCTGCTGGTGTTAGCGCTCGGACTGCTTCGTCATGGAGCGACGCCGGACTGGCCTGCTCTTCCTCCCCCGGTTGGACTGCGTCCTGAGCTCGGACTGCTCCGTCCTGGAGCATTGTTGGGATGCGTCGGCAGCGGGTCTGCGAGGCAGCGGAAGAGGGGGCCAGCGCGGAGACGTCGGGCCAGGCTTGCGGCCAACCCAGCTCGCCCATCCGTGCCTTCCATTCTCCTGGCGTACGTTCGTTCGCGGGACGACAAGATGGGTTGCGTTCGCCTGATAGGATCCGCGAACCGGACAGTGCGTGCCTGCTGTGTGCTCGTGTTCACAGTGGCCTGGTTGACTGTCATCTTACCGGACTCTGCTGTGCATCGGGAGCGGCTAGCGTGCTATCACGCTTATTGTTCATTGATGTTGACTTCTTATGTTATTTTTCCTGTGTTGTTTACTTGTATGTGCGTTGTGAACTCTGTCTTGTCACCCTGGGATAGTGAGAAACGTAATTTCGATCTCTTTGTGTGTCTTGACATGCGGAGGAATTGACAATAAAGGAGACTTTGACTTTGACTTTGACTTTGATGTGTTGCTCTTTGTAATCTTACTTTTTTTCCCCTCAGTTTTCTGGTTCTGTCACATTCCTCTATGGCACGGGTGGGCAATTAATTTTTACAAGGGGCCACATGAAAAACCCGAGTTGTGTCAGAGGGCCACACTTACAATAACCTGCTCAATTTTCTTCCATTGTAAAATGCACAAAATTATTTATTTTAAATAGCTGGTACTGGTAATTAGAAGAATACAATTATTCTGTTTATATTCATATTAAGCTATGTGAAATTGTGGTGTATAGGTCAAATAAAAAACAATCATTAATCAGTACAATTTATTCTTAACTTCTTTAACTTTTCCTCAAATAACAAAGCCGCTGCACCTCTGGGTGTGAAGTTTGATAAAAAGTCCTTGTTGGGCTTGCAGTTTTGCTAGCAATGCATGAGCCTCTGTTGCACGCTGTTTATCAGACAGATGTATTTTTTCTCATGCCTGGTCGTGTAGTAGCGAGTAAAGTATATTCTTTAAACACAGCGACCCGTGTGCCACAAACCAGGCACACGGCTTTACCTTCCAGTTCTGTAAAGAAATACTTGGCAGTCCATGTCTTGTTAAAAACACGGCACTCCTTGTCAACTTTTCTTTTCTTTGTGTCAGCACACATTTTGAGAGCAGCATTACTTTGCGCTGTTCACCTACACACACAGCTCACATGCACGCACGCTTCACGGAAGTGCAACGCCTTTCAAAATAAAAGCAGCACAGTTGTATTGCATGTATGACAGATTTTTAAAATTTATTCAGTTGTAATCAAATGTAATTTATGATTGCGGGCCGGACAGAGACGCACAAAGGGCCGGATATGGCCCGCGGGCCGGATTTTGCCCGGGTTTGCTCTATGGCAAAGGCCACTAGGCTGTTGTACTCTTTCAGCTCATAGCCATTCAGTTTGGACCATAACATTTTTCCTGAACTTTGAATGAGACCACATCTGTCAGAATTTTGTACTCCACTGGCTTCATCTGTGTTTCACAACCACCTACATCAGAACCACTTGATGCCCTCGGCCCATACAGGTTTTCAGATCTTTTGGACGAATTGCCTGCGCTCCCGCACCACCAGACTCGCCAACAGCTTCTTTCTCCAGGCTGTTAGGACCCTGAACTCGCTACCCCCTTCTGTGTAGCGTGCGGCACTGTTGCGCTATTTTTCTAGAATGTCAGCTGTACGCTCACTTGCTCCTTTTTGCTCCTCTTATTTATTTATTTGTCGTGTTATTTATTCATTATTTATTCAGCACGCTGTTGTTTACTTGTTTTACTTGATTGTCTATTGTGGGCCATGTCTTGTCACCGTGGGATAGGGGGGAACGAAATTTCGGTTTCTTTGTGTGTCTTTGGCATGTGGAGAAATTGACAATAAAGCTGACTTTGACTTTTTAAATGTAGTATCATCTGCATGTCATTTGGCTGTTACAAAACAGAGTTAATGGGAAGTACATAAATATTTGCATTTTCAGGCCTGTACAATAAAACAGATCAATATGTAAATGTTCATGATGTTGACAGTTCGACCGTAATCTCAATTACTTTAGTTATTCATAATAATGAAGTGTACATTTGAGTTGGCTAGCATTTAACCTTTCAGGTTCAATCCCATTTCATTAGCCATCAAAAATTGAGTTTTATAGTGTCTTTCGATTCATTAATTAATTCCCATTTCACCGATAGAGAAGACCAAGGGAATGACTCAAGATACCAGAAGACACTGGATATATACAATCATTTGCTTAATTTGCTGATTTGCGATGCTTTTAATTTCTCATTATCCATTAATCCATGCTTCCATGAGTATTCGGATACCATCATCTATTGTCAATTGAGCCAGAACAAAGCCAAGTCGACAGCAGAATAACAGTCCACTACTAGTTAGCCAGTCAATTCGTCACCAATCCATCCAGTCAGGCAATGCTGAATTGGACTGAAAAAAACAGTTGGCTGAACTCCAATAAGTAACTAAAAGGAAAAAACAGATTGACAGAATACTGAAGTCATGACTCGCATATTTTATCATCTCTGATTAACATTGGAAGTACTATCTGCTTCCACATCTTTTTCAGAACCACACAGTTTTAACCTTTGACTCAAATTATTACATTCTTTGCATGTGTGTGTGCGTGTGTGTGTGTGTGTGTGCGTGTGTGTGTGAGGGTGTGTGCGTGTGTGTGTGCGCTAGAGGTTTTTTTTTTTTTCATGGATTTCAAGACAAGGTCAAAAGGTTATGCAAGCGATTGAACATTCACTTGAATCCCACACTATTTTGCTTCATAAAAGAGGATTTTAGCTGTGTTTCTATGAGCTACTCCAGTCTTTTCCTCCTTTGTAAGAGCTATGGTCATTAAAAGACGAGCCATTATATAAACCATTTGTCATGTCTGTTGTCAGATATGCCCTCCATAGCTCAGTTTTTTTTTCATCTTTTGCCACCGTAAGTAAATGTAACTCTTTTTGCTATTATGTGATAACTCCTTACACTATCCTTTTTGTTGATCTGTCTAACCTTCAGTTCATCCTCGCCTTTTTTGCAAATATATAGCAGTATTTTGCAAATTTAATCAAGTTTGCTCCGGGATTCTGTTACCTGGCATGCTAACACCATATTCCGGCCACTGTGATCGCCATCTGAGTGAAGGAAGGAAAACAGACGGTTCCTGCTCCCAATGAGACAAGTGACACTAATGCCCACGGATACTTAAAAATAAGAATCACAAGTATATGCCAATGTGATGGATGGTTTAAACGTGACAAGCTCTGGTAAAAGCAGAATCTACACAAAGGACAACTTTTATTATTCAATTAACAATTAATTTATTTGTTAAAAGAGACAATCCCATAGAAGAAAAACTTGAATTGTCTTTTTAAACCTTGAAAATAACATGACGACATCGTTTTTAAATGGCACTAACTTGCACATTCTGGAGGCCCCATCAGTTACTCCACTGCTGTCACGGACGAGACAGGGTAGCCAAATGCAACACGGACTCTTTAATCAAGTAAAGGTTGGAACCGGCAAATACTTTCGGGTGCATGGCGTTTATATACACGCCCTAGTCAGTGGGTAACACGGGACAGGTGGCAGCGATCAGCACCACTTAGCATGCACATTTCCGTATTAGCAGCGTACTCCAGAGGACAAGCACGGGGAGAGGGGCTGCCGACCAGCAGGATGAGAGTGGAGCGGAGACGTAACAACTGCTATGTTGACTAGCAAACTTTGAGGCTGCAAGGTGTGAATTTGGAAAAAAAAGCAATGATACTATAATGATATATGATATCATCTACAAAGTCATCTGATTATTGGGCTAATTCTGTATAAAGGTGTCAAATATAGAGGAAAAGACTTCCAACTGCCCGTTTGAATAAGCCGAGACGCTTCATTATACCATAAATAACAATAGTGCAGATATCAACAGAGTTTGTGTGTCAGAACTCATTATTGGTAAAAGGAAAACTAGAACTGTCAAAATATGAGGTCTTATGCCTATGCTAAAGGTTCTCATGCTCATTATTGCAGTCAGATAAGAATAGGGACTAAGGGAGGCAGCAGAGCTGTCAACTGGTGGAGGAGAACGCTTAACTGTGGCAGATGCTTTGCAAGGTATGCTTCATTGTTGAGTTGATGTATAATTGAACTCCTCTAACACACTCAAATCTGACATGCTATACAACAGTCGTCAAATTCGGAACTCAGGGGTTGATACAAGAATCAGGTCAGTGTCACAAATGCAATACTGATTTTAAGGTGTCATCAATCCTCGGACCAAACACGGAGTATCAAGAGGCAAGCTCGTTCAGAAGGCTTTTCACCACCATCCAGTGAACACCCGATTCAGCCATGATTTTAATTTTCAGACAATGAGGTCTATATTGTCAAACACTACAGCATCAAACACTGTCAAATGCTTGGAGACCCGCCTTCCACCCCAATCGTCCCCCCCCCCCCAACACACAACACACACACACACACGCACACACACATAACCGTGCTGTGGCCCAGGATCTTTTTTTTGTAAAAAAATAAATAAATAAAGCCAAACCACCTGTGCCATGACTGACTGCACGACGACCTACAATTAACTGGTCGAAGGTTGAGTCTACTTTCTGTCACTAAATTGTCAGGTGTGCACGTGTACAGTATGCTGTCTATGAAAATAGAGCAATTTGTCTTCATAACCAAGTGCCAGGAGACATTTTCAAGAATAATTGTATTGTTTTGAACTAATGTTTCACAATAATGTTGATTTTGCTGTTCTTTACGAGACTGCCTGATATCATAAAGGATGGATAAAGAAACTGTTAGGTCAAGGGTAGTGAACCCTGGTTGTAAAATATTTCCATAGTAACATGATCCTACCATGTTTCTTTAACATTATGTAAAAGAATAGAGATTATTTTTAGAGATTTATTTTATTGAAGTTTTTTTTCAGCTCTTAATTAAAATCATTGGTGACAGAACCACATATTCTGTAGTGTGTACATTTGTTACTCACCCTTGCTCCCAAGTGTATCCCATATTCATTACAATTAGATCTGTTATTGATCACATACCCATTCTCAGTATTGATCCAGTAAGCGGCCCATGAAATATTTTCTCCATGTTGTAGTCTGAGAGAGATTGCTCTTGTTAGTTGTGATGCACCACCTTGTCAATAGGTATTCATTTTCTGTAAAGACATGCTGGTTTGTCAGATACATTCTTGGTGTACAAAGTTCCAGCTAACTTGAATTGGAAAGAAAAATGTGATGGCTTTTCTTCCAAATGTTTAGAATTTTTTTGAGGGAATGTGAGAAAATAAACATGCGGCTTATCCTTGTTTCCATTTGTTATGATTTTGCAAATATTGAGATGATATCACCACAAAACTGTCAGATGCCTGTCAGCCTAATTTTTGGGATTATTTTTTTAAACGAAAACAGTACAATCACACCAAATAATGTAACATCAAATTAAAGTGTTGGGCAAATTATGACAAGCTATCATTTTAGCGGTATAAGAATTCTGCCTGATATTGATATTTAAAATATACAAATAATACTGCCATATATATATAATCTCTCAGAAAAAAAAAAAAGGTACTGTAGGTGTTAGGGTTAGGGTTAGGGTTAGGGTTCATGCTGAATTAAACAAATTAAGTCTCTCTTTTGCGCCAATTTGTGACATTGCGGACAAAGGATACATCACAGCAAGTAACCGAATTTTATTTGTCGCTTCATTTCATGCCAAGCGGAGTCACGATGGGATCGGTGGTACAACATTGGGTCGGGCTTGCTAGGCTCACACAAATGGTACGAATATGCAAATATACCCTAAGGCAGGGATTGTCACTTGGTGGTTCGCAGTCCTCTAGTTGTCCGTGGTTGGCCGCAAAATTAGAAACGGAAAATAATTGTGATTTATTATTTAGATTTATTTTCCAGATAACTTTGTTATCTTTGTTATGTAATGTAGCTGAGATTCCAAAAACCCTAACCCCTGCCCTTGGGTACCTATTATCCATCCATCCATCCATTTTCTGAACCGCTTAGTCCCCACGGGGGTCGCGGGCGTGCTGGAGCCTTTCCCAGCTGTCATCGGGCAGTAGGCGGGGGACACCCTGAACCGGTTGCCAGCCAATCGCAGGGCACACAGAGACAAACAACCATTCGCACTCGCACTCACACCTAGGGATAATTTGGAGTGATCAATCGGCCTACCAAGCATGTTTTTGGGATGTGGGAGGAAACCGGAGTGCCCGGAGAAAACCCACGCGGGCTCGGGGAGAACATGCAAACTCCGCACAGGGAGGGCCGGAGGTGGAATCGAACCCGCACCCTCCTAACTGTGAGGCGGACGTGCTACCCAGTGCGCCACCGAGCCGCCGGTACCTATTATGTAGCCAATAATAATAAATCATCATCATCATCATCATCATCATCATCGATATTCTTTTGACATACTTTATATTTAAAGGTAAATCTCAAAGTGCACAAAGTATTTTTCCTAAGCAAACATTTTCATAGAGTGAGCTTCTTAGTGAAAAATGAAGTATTTTGACATTGAAAGTCCTTCAATTTCTGGTTCCAAATGTCAGTCAACAGAAGGAAGCAAAAAAGCAGATACTTATATGTAAATGCACGATGGATTGCGCCTTTGAAGAAATTCCACAGTGCTACTGGCAGTACAAGCATGTACATGTGAGTAGGATTAGACAGCAATAAACAGAACAGCTTGATAGCTTTCTAGTCTTGGCAAGACCTCAATTCATCTGCATCTTGTTTCCTAAATTCACAGCTTGACTCTTGATTTCTTCCTCATTAATTTATGAACCCAGAATGGGCCCAGCAATGTGTGTCTATGTTTGTATGCAAGTGACACACTAAGAGGTGCGATTACTGTTTCTGAAACCAAAGAATAATTCTTCCCGACTAGAGCAGACAGACACTTACACGTATATGCATATGCACACCTACTGTGCTTAGTTGCCATTACATTCAGGCAATGAAGAGTGACATGATTACAGACGTGATTAAAACTGCACTAGGAATACTTCAATCCTTTTAACCCAAAGAATTAGCTCAAACTGTGATCTGATAAATCTTGGAAGACTTCCACAAACACCTTAGACAAGAGCTCACAAAGCTTTCATTTTGCTTTTTGTCTCACATTTGGGGATATTTTCCCAATCCCATGAAAACAAGAAAAAGACTAAAGCTGTGATGCCAATTACAGAACTGAAAAAGGAAACAATTGTCTCCTCTTGCACTTTGTTAAGTGGCAAGTGTTAGCGGAGGCCGTCTGCTTGCCTCTACTGGTGGAAGCCAATATAAAGGAAGGAAAAAGTTAACTTAAGAAAGTCAAGTCAAAATGTTTTGATTATTATTGGGTTTGTGGAATATTAAGCAGAAAAATCCATATTATCCATGTCAAAAGGTGGTCATTTTCCCACTTGCTGTTGACTGAAAAAGACATCACAGGCGCGCGTAAGGGCTCAGCTTGTGAACGTTACATGGCAAAACCCAGAAAAGAGGTGAGCCATTATTTGTTGTGACCTGAGACCTTAGACACTCTGATGTCATTTTCAGTCGACAGCGAAAAACTTTTTTTTCTCACGCTTTAAATCATGCGGCTTTAAATGTGATGCTTTAATACACTTAAATCTCGATTTTACACGGACTTTGGTGTTCAGAATTTGGGAATTGTGCTAACCTCGAAAGCACGTTGTGTAGAAAGTCTTGTTTTTTTAAAAAGGCATATTTCTAGGTAGTCCTCAGTCACATCCGCAGTGACGCACATTGCTCAGAGTTACGCATGCACTATCAGTGCTCATTGCTGTTGTCCCGCCACATTCTGCATGGTGGTGTATTTTTCTTTTGCACTTTTCCTTGTGCCCTGCTGGCTGGCTGACGCTCGATCTCAGGGGCGCGCGTCACCAATGCGGAACTGCATTTGCAAAGCCCCTTCCAGTGTGCAAGCCAACCGCGGGAATAAAGGTAACGAATTATTTTCTCTTTTATTTATTACTGTACTCTTTCATTTTATTACTGTTCCGACTTACACCGAAATTCAGTTTACATTGCCGCGTAGGAACGAAATCAACGTCATAAACCGAGGAACCCCTGTAATTCAATCTCACTTGCTGAAATAGTGCATATTCTACGAAAATATATTTTGACATTTTGTAATGTTTTTTAAGAACTACGTATAAAATGTAACGTTTAAGGTTCTGTGATAGTAGATACGAAGGTTTTCAGTAAAAAAATGGCGAGGCAGTAAAGGTATCTTTTGTTATGCCATCTCCAGTGAGTGTGTAGCCCCACAGGTATACCTGACATCTTAATACAGACAAGACTCATGCCACATAATACAGTCTGTTTTATTTTAACATTTGCAAATGAGACTGTGTTGTTTGTAAGAAAATTAGTTGAGCTCTGCCCTGAGGTGTGCAGATGACCCAGATAACCTTGTGGCTGTAGGTCAGACGCATGATCATCTGGGAAGTATGGTAGTTTTTGTTAAGAGAGAGTAAGAGAATAAGGAAAACAATACGCATGGGAAGAAATAATTGTTACATAGTAGAACAGGGGCATGTTTAAGTAGAATTGTGTCAAACTGACAACCAAAGTTCTTGTTAAGACATCATAGTACTTACTGATCAGCCCCCCTTCCACCCCCAATGGAGGGTTATGACTAAAATCCCCCCCTTTGGCCATGGTCTTTTATTTGGGTCAGCAAAAGGCAAGGGAGGAAATTAAATTAAATTAAAGCAGTGGGGTTCAAATGAATCTCAACATGCAGAACCACATGTAAATGTAAACAAGAAATAAATGCCTGAGCTGATGCATTTGAGGAAAAATGCAAGACTGTTAATAAACATCCAGCTGATTTAAATTTCATTTTCTTTCACTTAGAGTGAAGTTCATATTAACCACATTTCAATTCCCTGCAGTGAATACATCTACTACTGAAACTTAGCCAGAACTATAAAATTCCACAGCCCCCCTCCGCTTGCCCGACCTAAGATCATGGGTTCAGTACCTAGCATGTGTGTATTGTAATTTCCGAACTATAAGCCACACCTAATTATAAGCTGCACCAGCTAAAACTTAGGGGAAACTCCTGTTTTGTTCATATATAAGACACATTGGACTGCAGGTGTTTTAAATTAAATGTCCTCATTTCTATTACCTGTATTACCGAAACAAATCCTTTGACAATATCATAATAATTGTGGAAAATCCATGGATAAGTCGCACCGGAGTATAAACTGCAGTGTTCAAAGTTTGTACAAAAAATAGCGGCTTATAGTCTTGAAATTACAGTATTTGGAATGATGGGGAAAATCTAGAGCAGAGGTCCCCAATCACCGGGCCGCGGACCAATACCGGTCCGTAGGTCATTTGGTATCGGGCCGTACAGGAAAAAAAATATATAGATTCACGTAACGTGTTTTCCCCAGTCGAGCCTGCAAAGCTACGGAGCAGGTACTTAATGGTGAGTTTTATTTTTATGTGGTCTTTAGTCAAAGTCAAAGTCAAAGTCAAGTCAAAGTCTCCTTTATTGTCAATAGCTCCGCATGTCAAGACACACAAAGCGATCGAAATTACGTTTCTCACTATCCCAGGGTAACAAGACAGAGTTCACAACGCACATACAAGTAAACAACACAGGAAAAATAAAACAAGAAGATTTATTATAAATGTATTAGTTATTTATACGTTTATATAAAGGCCGGTCCGTGAAAATATTGTCTGACATGTAACCGGAGAACACATGGAGAACAGGCAAATCCCCATAGGGAAGCCTCACCCGAGATTCAAATTGTGCTTGTTACGATACGTAACCGGCATGAATAGGGTGACAACTGTAGCTTTTCTCGCACTCAAGTCTTTCACGAGGATGATCTTGCACACGTTGTACTTGTGCACTCTATTATGTATGGAAACTAACAAGATACTCTTCTCTCTGTATAGTATATGCTTGACAAATGCAACCGTGCTCAGCCGAGATTCCCATGACATCATGATCATATATTATTTGTAAAAAGAGCACGCAAAGGTTTGCAAAAACATATCACTTTGAAATAACTCAAGCTTTACTGATTGCTGTTGGATCTACAGTTCACATGATATGAAAGGCAAATATCTGATTATGATAACTCAAATGTAAAAAATGTCTGTATTAACTGTATGTCATGATAATGATTGTACAAAAGTGGAAGAATTAAACTGTACTTATCTGCATGCTTGCGTCTTTTTGACCCTGTGTTTTTTTTTTTCTTCACGTGCAAGTCATAAAATGCATGCATGTTTCATAGGCCTTGACACATTCGATTTTAAACAGGGTCACACGCACACAGGGCAATCATTTATTTATATCTACCCATATTGTCCATACAGTTATGTCCAGGGCAGCTCCAAAGTGGTTAGACACTTTAAATTCATTCGTGAGAGTTGAACATTTAGACGCTCACTGCACAAACATTAAGGGTACAAACAAAAGTTGCAGGGACGTTAAAGGAAAAATTGCAGCACTTAAGATTGTGTTTTCGAAAACACCCATGCATCATCTCCTATTTGTGTACGCCACTTAGAGCTATAGATTTTAACTATTCAATATGCAGTATACAGGTCTTTAGAGAGCTTACATGCTAATCCGCTGGTGCTAGGATGACCACACAAACGCTAAAATTCAACCATAAATAGTTGTGAAGAAACACTGCACTTACTGACCACGGAAACTGGCATACCCCTTACAGGTGTAACTACAGGGGAACCTTTTTTCCTCTTTTATTATGCTTAGTGTAGCTAATTAAATCCGTTTTTTTTTTTAATTAGATGAGATCAAACTTTATTGATCCCACGACGGGGACATTTTTTTCGTTCCAGCAACCCAACATAGGAAAAGAAAAAAAGAATGAGAGCTACATTATAATAAGTAAACAAGAATACAGGATGCAGCATACACTGTATGCACTATGAGAGGTATGAACAGTAATGTTAATATATACGTAGGATAAATATTTAAAGTATGTTGTGTGCATAAGGTGAGGACAGTGATGGCATCCCGATATATTGTAGCGTCTAACTGCTGTCGAGATGAATGACCTGCTAAAACGCGCTTTGCTGCAGCAGGGATGTCTCAGTCTCTGAATGAAGGAGCTGCTCAGGTCACCTATGTAGAAGGTGGTGGGGATTGTCCATGATGGATGTCAGCTTTGCTAACATCCTCCTCTCTCCCACCACCACCACCACGGACACCAGAGGACATCCCAGCAGAAAGACAGCATTCCGTACTAGCTTGTCAATCCTGGTCCTGTCTCTCACAGTGCATCTTCTCCCCCAGCAGACCACAGCATAGAACAGGGCCGATGCTTCCACTGAGTCATAAAAAGTCAACAGAGTCTTGCTGACTCCAAAAGACTTCAGTCTCCTCAACAGGTGGAGTCGACTCTGGCCCTTCTTGTACAGTCGGTATTTGTAGTCCAGTCCAGCGTGTTATTGAGGTGAACACCAAGGTACTTCTAAGAGACCACTGCCTCAATGTCTTTACTCTGGTGCTGTGGGGGTGACTTTATAAGGGCCAGCACGATGTTGTTATGTAATATTTAATCCATTATGCATCACATTCTCATTGCCATTTCTAAACGAATGTTACAATAACCTTGCAAAAGATGAAAAGCACACGTAATACATACACTACCGAACCAAATTATTCAGGGCAAACACACACACAGCTGTTATTTACACATCATGAGCACAGATATAGTGCATATCCACCCGCCTTTACATCCCTAAAAAAATCCACTGCAACAAATTGCCTAAAGAATTGATCTAATTAGTCAATTGTCGACACGTGTATTCTGTTAACAGTATAAACACAGCTGTTCCGTGAAGCACCCGGGGGTTATGAGAGAATATTACAAAACAAATAGCACCATGAAGCCACAAGAGCACACCAGGCAGAAAAGTTTAGCAGAGTAAGTTTCTCGATCTGAAAATCCTCGCATTTCCCTTTCTTGCTGGAAGCAAAAACAGGCAACTTTTACAGCAGCAATAATTAATCCAATTCATGTATTACTACTATTGATATTAATACTGTAAATCACCATAACATTATTATTGCTAATACAATTAAAAACAATATTCACTGCTCCCTTTTCCTTGCTGCATACACTGCCCTACTGATGCTCCTTGTCCCTTAACAACACTTGTCAGAGTCGAAAAAGACAACCACTACAAATTCAATCTCTGGTTTGTTAACCCTTAAATGCAGAAGGGAGTCTGATTTCTATGTATGTAATTGTGACCGTTTTTAAGTAAGTGCATTCTTTGCTGCACTTTTCCATGCATGGGGTCAAAAATGACTCAGGGTCTGACATCACAGATCCTCAAAAGATGACCAAATTAAGGGCACAGACTGTTGTTGGTCCATTCATAAATAAAGGGTCACATAAAAACCCACCCCCTCTTCATGATGAACAGTATCAGTTGGACACAGATGAGTTTTCTGATGAGGCCTCTGAAGAGAAAAACAAATGGAATACGAGGAGGAGGAGGATAGGCCTATTGTGTGCAAGCGAATGGGCCACAAGGGCTCTTACTGTAGATAACTCTGAGGCAGGCCAAAACACCAAGCCACGATATGAGAGTCAGGCCAGGACCCACACTCAACAATACCATGTCAAATGTGAATTAATTTCTGTTTCTGACCAAAATATAAAAAAATAAATCATGACTTTCATCAGTATAAGAGACAAATGCGTTAACGTTTACAGCAAAAAAAAGTTCATTTTAATGAGGGTCATTTTTTTATCCCACTCATTGGAAAGTGTAGGCATTTGTAGGCCATGCATCTACAGTAATGGTTAAGGGTTCCTTCCTCAAGGGAGTTTTTTTCTCACGTCCTGTGCCTAAAGCTTGATCATATAGGGTTCAGTTGATCTTTGGAAACATGTTCCAAAATACTTTGAGCTTATTTGCACAGTGTCCATGCAATTTATTTGAACTGAATTGAATTGACAACTGAAATCGCGCCAAGAAATGGCTGTCCACCTAAACTGACTGCCCAAAGTAAGTCTGGAGAAGCTCAACAGATACCATTTTAGTTGTACGTATACTGTACTCTATAACACCCTTTCCAAATACTCCTCCTTTCATCCATGTGCCCCTCAATTACACGTTATCGTTGAGGGTGAGAGTGTGTAAGGTCTTCCAGTTCTCCTAAGTGCTCTATCGCCACGCCCCCTTTCACCTCCACACTTCTGCTGAACCTGCATGTTTCCTTAGCTGAAACATATTACCCACAAATTATTGCAGGTTAGACCAAAATAGCAGAAAAACTGGCGACATTCTGTGAAATTCCTGTTCCTTTCAGCTTGTCTCAGTTGATGGGCATGTGGATGCAGTCTTTGTTTCGATCAAAAATACTCATTTGTTAAAATGCCCAAAGTTCTGCACTTGATTTTTGGTCAGTGATGGTGTGCATGTGGATGGTAATTCGTCTCTAGATGTGTCCTGTGAGTTGTTAGCAAGTAGTTCAGATTGTAGTCTGCCTTTTGCCCGATGTCAGCTGGAATAGGTTTCTGGACCCCCCCTCAAGGCTTCTCTTCAAAACTTCAAAAGCCTTGTACCTTTAATTGCAGCAAATGGAGATTCTATACAGTAGTGACTCAGGGGGACTGAATATATTTGCACTCCAAAGTGAAAAGTGTGAAAATCATGTATCATTTACTTTTCACTTCACATTACAGTAAGTGCTACTTGGTGCTAGTCTGTCAAAGGAAATCCTAATAAAACACTGTTTGCAGTTATCACTTAGTATAAAATGTAAAGTGAAATATATATCTATTTGCAAACCTTATTTTTATTACTCTTTGTTAAGCCAAACAAACAAATGTTACCTATTTCCCTAGAGTAGAAATGTACAATTTAGTTTCCAGTGTATATGGTGCAGTTGATTGGTGCAACTAAATTGGCTGTCAACCAGCAGCATTTGACTTTGGATAGCCCACCTTATTTATTCTCACTGATACGTATTTGACAATTTAAAGATATGCCCGATTGTCAAAGCATACATTTGCAGCAACATGTCAGGTTTGGGACATAATCCTGGATAAAATAATCTGCAAAATGAAGATATTCCTATGGAGATGCATAATTAAAAGGCATTCATTCATGCACAAACAAACACAGGAAGACAAGTTCCGCATTCATTATTGAGATTTCAAGAGTTCTCACATTAAATATAGAAATTGTTCTTACTGTAACAGAAACTTGTGTCCAATGTGACAGTTCAAATTTTCTCAAGTCAAGTTATATACAAGAGGTGAGACAAAATAACGCAATATATTGTTTTAATTGTAATGATTTAGGCACTTTTCAAATATGGGCAATACTGAATTTGTTATGGTTTAACCCAGCTTTAATATTCGGCATTTGAATGTTATTGTTATGTAAAATTTTTTGTCAAATGATTTTTTTATTTCCAGTTCAACTGCATATATTATCATGGGAGTAAATTGTTTATGCAAATGCATCTGTGAAATAGCTCTCTGGGTTATTTTCTCTGCATTGTGAGCGTCACCTTTTTCCGTGGCACAATTAAGACTTTTAGATCAATGTTGACTCATGGGCACATTAGAAATGCAATGTCGTTGTGGTCATTTCTGATTATCATTGCAATTAAAATTGATGCTATCTTCTCTTCCTTGGTAATTTCAGCGTGTGATTGCTGCAGCCACATGCGCGAGATTTATTGTTTATTTCACCAGGAAAAATATGTTGCAATATGTGCTGAGCATCTTTCTATCCCTTCGAGAAGAGTTCTATTATTCTGTCATTCTACAGAGAGTTCGAGAACACATTTCACTTTTCTCATTAACCAGTCGAATAATTTGATTATAAAAGTCTTGAGTGACTTCAAGTATGAGAACCTAAGCATCTGATGTACACAGTCTTAATAAAAGCACATTAGGCCTCTCCTTTTGTCTAATTTCTCTTCTCCCAATCCCATTCTGTTGCAGCTTTTTGTAGGTTTTTCAAAACATCCTCTTCATCTTCATGAACACTTTAATTTGGATCATTATGGATGGCAAGCTGAATAGTAGCGGTGGAGGAGGTAGCGCATAAGAAGCAGTTGGGGAGTCGGGTGGTAGGGGGGCTTGTGGGAAGACGTTAAAAGTACTATATATAGTGTTGAGCGTGGGTAGCTATCATATTGACGGGAATGGCACATGACTTCTTTCTGAATCAAAAGAAACAGGAGAGTGGATAATATGACAGGGAGAGTAGTGAAATAAAAATGAAATATGCCTGTTTGTGTGAGTGTGCAAAAATGGCAATGTGTTACCCCCAGTGCTTTAAGTGGGCCGATATGCACCGGTACCAGCACTTCTCAATTCTAGCCTCGAGTGTAACAGGACATTTTACGAGGTACCTGAACCTCACATGAGCCTATTGTTGCCCTCTTTTCTCTATTTCTCTCGTGCTCTTTGTGATACCGATACAAGTCATTCAGTAATTCAGGCACTTCAAACACATATTCAGTAAATACAAAGGATTTTTATCTTTCTCTGGTAACAGGTTATTTGCTGTTCATGACATTTAGACATGTAAAGGAAGCTCCAAACATACGTACAACGTAACAACGCTGCCAACGTAAATGTTTACTTTGAAATAGAAACTTAATAAATAATACAATGACATCAATGCAATAGCCTAAGATTTTATTTTGAAGTAAGCGTGTGGTGGTATTTCGGCCAACTTGACTGTACTTCGACATTTTGGCTTGCATTATCCAAGTTTTTGTTGCCATCACAGAGTTGTGAACAACATCAACACAATGCCATCCCAAATCATATTCATCCGCTAATTAAGAAACCACTAGTTAATTATGCTGTCATTGTAAGATTCAAGTTAGCGCCTTGTTCGCCTCTAACTGGTAGCAGTGAGTGCAACAACAGCGTCTGACGGCTGAGTTGCTTTCATAATAAAAATAATATTAATCTACTCGAGTGGTTATCCAAAGGCTTGTTTTTACAGTTCTCTAATATTAATTAATGTCATGTCATCAGTTTGGACTTTTTCCACCATCCATTATCTGCACCGCTTATCCTCACGAGGGTTGTGGGCGTGCTGGAGCCTATCCCAGCTAACTTCAAGGCAGTGGGCGGGGGACACCCTGAACTGGTTGCCAGCCAATCGCAGGGCACACATTAACAAAAACATTCACACTCACACCTACGGAAAATTTGTAGTGGTCAATCGGCCTACCATGCATGTCTTTGCAATGTGGTAGGAAAGCGGAATACCCGGTAAAAAGCCACGCAAGCACGGGGAGAACATTCAAACTCCACACAGGAAGGCCAATCAATCTGAATTGTGAATCACTGCGCTAACCAATGCTCCACCATGCAGCTCGTTTGGACTTTTTTAATTTACCAAAATGAAATTCATTTTAGTTTCATTATCTCCATCTGCTCCAGGTGACAAATCCCAAATAGTCTATTTTGATTTTTTTTTTCTTTCTTTCAATGTATGCACAATTAATACATCCCTCCCTTGAGTACAGTCACGGGTATTAAATAATCAATAACACTTTTCTCATTAAAGTTACTGCAGAATCAATGCTAGATTCTGATTACAACTCTGACCTGAACCAATGTGTACAATATTCTAATGAACTCCACTTAGAGTACCACTGTAATTGGGAATTGTCCCGAGATTCCATTGATCAATGAAGTGCTGCTGTATAATGCAACAGAAAACAATGTCACTGTGCTTCAGATGAAAAGTGCCGAGCACCAGGCTATGGCAAAACTATGTGCCTTTGAGCTTTACTTTATTACACACCTTAAACAAAAAGTCCCAAAGCTATTGCAATAAAAACTAATAGCTGCTTGTTAAGTACCTCCTGATACTCTCAACAAGAGAGGCAGTTTTCTCTCACACCCAAGTCCCACTGAAACGCAGCCCTAGATAAGTAAGTTGGCCTCAGTAGGCCAACCTGTTCGGATTTAGATACACACTCGTCAAACTTAATGACACCATTAGATGATTAAAAGACCGTGATAAATTACCATTGTTATATCATCAGAAATGACACTCTTAGAAAACAATACTCATCACCATTATGTTCTATAGAAACACTGAGAGCTGCTGACAGTGTAAAACCTTGCGCTATTTGTGCCGTTGAACTCTGTTGCCAGGTATGTTTTGGGTGATTTTCTTTGAAAATCAGTTTAGTGTTTCAGTGATGTTTCAGAATGTTTCATTAAAGTGGGAAGTCATCCCCAAATTTTTATTTACAATAATGTGTGTCCCTACTAGTCTGTGTTTGAAATAGCTGGGCTGCACAGAACATATTAGAAATACAATTTTGGGATTGACCCACTAAGATTTCTACATTCAAACATCCTTAAAATAAAAAATAAAAACGTCACTCAATGGGTGCTAAAAGTTGCTCATTGGTACTGCTCATCATTCTATCAAACTTGTAAGACAAAATGACATCCATCTTACGTTTGTAGTGCAGTGATCACATTGACTGATAAAATTGCATGACACTTGCTCAAAATTTAGCAGCTGATAATTATTATTATTATTTATTATTAATAAATAATTGTGCTATTATGTAGACTATTTTTTTCAGCGGAATGTTGTAAGTGAATAGAAGTTCTTTTTTTAGTGGCATACTAACAATTAGTTCAGTCTGTCATGGAGGAGAGTGGTGTCAGTTGCATAATACAGCAATCATTTTCCTATATATTTTTATATGGTAAAAAATAATACACAGTGAAGGATATTTTCATGGGACAAAAAAATATGCCTGTTTTAGTATATATATATATATATATATATATATATATATATATATATATATATATATATAAAAACATCTGAAAGAACAGAGATTTTTTTATTGCAAATTATTTGAAAGCTGCAGGTTCAGCTGCAAATGAGCTGTTCAGTTAAGACAGAGAAGCACAGACAACAGACAGAGAAATGGAGAGTGTCAAGGAGATTAAAGATAAGCACTGAAAGGAAGGCAACAGAGGTGAAAAATCTTGAGAGGGTTCTCCAAATGGTCTTAAAACAGAATCAGCTAAAAAGGTTGATTATATGAATTATCTGAGAAATGTTAGATCACAGTTGAAATAGCAAACAAAAGGGTGGAAATTAAAACCCAGAGGGAAAGCATAACGAAAGGAAACAAAAAGAGCTGGGTAAATTCATGTAGATGTTGGAAATTAAAACATTAATGACCCGATTATCTAAACTAACAATTTGAGTTAGAACACTTGGACGCAAATAAAGAAGTGGAAATGAAGGTAGATAGAAAGAGCAAGAAAGCAGACAAATGGAATTAGAAACAAACAAATTAGCCAATGTTCCGAGAAAGGCTATGGGATTTGTGGTGGCAATATACTGTATGCAAATGTACTACAATAGCTTGATAAATTCCGAACTTAAGTAAAGGGACAGACATGGTGGTCAAGTTCATATGAGAACATTTTCATTATGTATGCATGTATCTCATGTCCCATTTTTCAAGATCGATACATATATTTACACATTTATCTAAAGTCTACAATAACTGTCCACTTAAAATACTATTTAGGAAGGAGCTACAGTTACAAATCTCTCAAGAGTATCCAACTAATTTCTAAGGACAAGTAGAATTTTGTTGCTTGACTGATCACCAGAGCCAAACTGTACCTATCTATTTACTTGATTGCTTACTGCCAAATTTTTAATAGAATTAGAAACCTTTCTCCTAACCAATTGAGATCAAACACTGTGCAAATAGAACCTACATTTCAAGAGTGCATATTTGCTTGTGATTTCCAAAATCAATAAAAGCGGGTTATGAGGCAGAGCCTTCTGCTATCAGTCACCTGCTTTAAAGAATAATTGTTAAACATTACTTTTTGATAAAACTTAGATTCAGGTCTGACATTTATTATTTTTAATAGTATGAGTCATACAAGCAAGTCATGCTGATAGAAGACCTTGATTGCAAATACATAATATCCCACTGCTGCTATTATTGCTACAGCCTTTGCTCTGTGCATTGACCTTGTCTATACATATGTACACTGCGGGTTTCTCAGTCACCCCTGAAGTAGATGTCCTCTTAATAGTAGGCTCTCCGAACTGAGGCGTGATTCTTTTTAAGCCTTCTTCCAGTTACAGCAAGGTCCTTTCTTGGCTTGCCCGATAAAGAGCACTGTTTACTCATCTAGACCTACTGAATAGAAAGTGTGTTGCAAAAACCCTCGTAATAAATTGTCAATATTTACAAACAATTGAAAGAACTTCCACAAATTCCACACTATTTTCTTTTTATTCTGACGTTAATACAATTTAATGTGTGAGGAACCTTAGGTCTTTGGATTCTGGAGTTGTTCCTACATAGATGTTGATTAAGTGTGTGAATACATTTACTGGTGGCGTTGAAGGGCTTGAACGTTATATCACTTCAAACCAAAAAGCTGCATCGTCTATGCCAGGGCAGCCACTTATAATTTGATGAGAGTGAGATGAATGATGAGAGTGTCTATCTTTATGGTTTTAAGAGATGATGACTCCCTTCCTTGGCACCCATAAGCACCTTTAGTGCATTAAATATAAGGTACAAAACCTTAATAGGTAATTCAATGTGACAGCTTTAACAGACACTTACTTTTAAACTTCAAATGGTTGCTGACGTGCTTGTGAGGTGCATGTGCCATGGGTAAATATGATTTTCAACATATATGACAAATCAACCTAATTCACTCACTAACTGACATTTAATAAATTGTTTACATTTAAAATGAAATGATTGCTATAATAGACAAATGAAAAGAAATGAAATGATTGCTATAATAGACAGAAAACATCAAATTCCTTTGTAGTAAAGCATTTCCCAACATCAAAAACAACTTAAACAAAAATTAAATTTTTGACTAATGGATGGATGAATGAATGGACTGCATTCAGTTGTCATTTATTGTTGACTTAAATACTTTATGTGCATGTAATTCTTAGTGTCCAAATCCGCTTTGTGTGTGGTTTACCTTGACAGCCCCCCCCCCCAAAAAAAAAAACAAAAAAAAACAACAACATCTGAATAAAACATAATTTGTTTGACTTCATGACATAATGCATTTTGATAGTTCTTACCACAAATTGCATCTCTCCTGTTGGATGCTTTATTTGCAAAGTAGTCTTGTGTGCGTGTGTGTTTGGAGATATGTGCACGTGCATGCATTGGCCTGCTTGTGCTAAAAATACATGATTTTTTGTGTGACACTTTTGTCTTGTGTCAGTCTCCTGGAAATAGCTTGAAGGTACTGTAGAATAAGAAAACGATAGGAATAGGAAAACGAGGGAGGATTTAGTGCAAGGTCCGGAATTATTTTGGAAACAAATCTATCTATCTATCTATCTATCTATCTATCTATCTATCTATCTATCTATCTATCTATCTATCTATCTATCTATCTATCTATCTATCTATCTATCTATCTATCTATCTATCTATCTATCTATCTATCTATCTATCTATCTATCTATCTATCTATCTATCTATCTATCTATCTATCTATCTATCTATCTGTGTATATCCATCCATCCATTTTCTATACCACGCGGGCGTGCTGGAGCAGATCCCAGCCATCATCGGGCAGTAGGCTGAGTACACCCTGAACTGGTTGCCAGCCAATCGCAGGGCACACAGAAGAACAATCATCCGCACTCACACTCACATCTTTTCACGGAACATTTTGCAAAAGGACTGGAAAATCACACAACTTAACGCATTAAATGACTTAAATTAATAAAGGTTAGGCGGCTCGGTGGCGCACTGGGTAGCACGTCCGCCTCACAGTTAGGAGGGTGCGGGTTCGATTCCACCTCCGGCCCTCCCTGTGTGGAGTTTGCATGTTCTCCCCGGGCCCGCGTGGGTTTTCTCCGGGCACTCCGGTTTCCTCCCACATTCCAAAAACATGCTTGGTAGGCCGATTGAAGACTCCAAATTGTCCCTAGGTGTGAGTGTGAGTGAGATTGGTTGTCTGTCTCTGTGTGCCCTGCGATTGGCTGGCAACCAGTCCAGGGTGTCCCCTGCCTACTGCCCGATGACAGCTGGGATAGGCTCCAGCACGCCCGCGACCCCCGTGGGGACTAAGCGGTTCAGAAAATGGATGGATGGATAATAAAGGTTAAATATAAAATAAAATAAAAAGTAGGCGCTTGCGCCGTCGTGGGAGTGAACACATCAGTGACATACTTTCTGGCCAATGAAACCAGTTCCAGTCATGCCCTTATGTACGTATGTATATTGCACTAGGATTCAAAGGATTTGAAATGAAATCCAATGGCATACACCACACATATTAGCAGAGTGCACAATCGTTCTGCCTGTTTATTTTTGCTGCTCTAAGATCTACTCTTTTTTTTTCTATCACCAAAATATCAGCTGTGGGAAACGCACTTGGCCGACCAGAACGCCCACTATGGCGCAGTGCAGATTGCCAAATTCCCAAACACAATAAAGTAAACTTTCCTACACGAAAATGACGTGTCGCTTTTTACATCGAGTGCTTGAGTGCATGTCAACAAAAAAGGTGTCCTGAATCACCCAGTCAACATTAGACATTTGTGGCAACATGACAACTTCTAGACGACCTCAGCAGCCTTGACACTGTCATTATAAATGTAAACTGAACATTATTTTAAAAATCTAAAATAATACACATTTTTATACAGTATATTGGTTCTCATCATGCATTTATTATTGTTCCTTGTATGTGCATATCAACTTTTGTGTTCTAACAAAAGAGAGAGCTTGTGATTTATTTCACCTCTGAACTGTTATCCGAAATAGAAATTGTGGTAGCAATGCCTTTAGAAGTCCCGACCTTGCTCACTACCACCCACTCTGAGCCAACTCCTCCATCACTCAAAGAGACCAGACACGGAGTCTCAGAATTGGAGAGAGTGCTGGATAGCTCCATAAAGAGGGAGGGAGAAACGTACGGCGTGGGGCTGTTTTCATGTGTGTGTGTGTGTGTGTGTGAGTTTGATGTGATGGTACAGAGTTTATAGACCTATAAAGTCCTTGAGGATAAAAGTCTCACAATGCTGCACGGTAAAAGGCCAAAAAAGGAAGACAAAAGAAAAAAACGTGATGGAAAAGAGTGAGGTGTGTGCGTCATTTGAAATCTACCGTTGACATAACGCATATCTCATTTTCTACTGGTATTTCAAGGGAGGTTAAAATTTGACAATCTTAACAAATGCAGTAGTAAAGTGGAGTTACGGTCACATCATCCGCCTGATGGATTTGAATATTGGTCCAACCTCAGTTGTGCTGACATGGGTGCCCCACTGCCCTACATTCAAACATCCACAGTAGACACAGATTTGTGTTTGGATGTTTACCTACTGTATGTGTATGTGCTTTTGACTGATAGAACTGAACCATTGGCCGAATCAAGTGGGGTATGATGCAGCATAATATTTTGTAATCTATTAATCTGCTGCTTGTCAGTTTAACGGCAAACTCCGGACCCATTGCTGTACTCATCACTCCTCAATCATAGTTGTATAACGGTCAGTCATTTTAACCACTATGTTATCAAGCCCATGACTTAATATTTGTAAGTCATTTAATTCTGTATGGATAGCACAAAGCTGAAAATATCGACCCAGATGAACCCATCTAAATAAGCAGTTTGTTTGTACTGTGTGTAAGTGTTGTGATTTTAGTTGCACACTGAAGCACACTTATGTATGAAATGCCCAATGCAAACAAGACTTGCCCTTGCCTGGTGTAGATCACAATGGAACAGCAGTACAGTACAGCAGTAAATTAATGCTGGCTACTCACATTTTAATGAGACCACAAATAAGAGACTTATGCTTAACCACAACCTTTGTCTTAGATGACCCTTCTCAAGTAATAAAACATTGTTTGTTCTGTGGTCTCTAAATCCCAACATCTTTTGATTTCAAAGTAATTTAGGATTGTGGCTAAATGTTGTTGAAAAGACAAATATTACTCTTGATACATTTTGCATAATATGCAAAATGCAAGATGACACAAGCAAACAGCATGATCAGCATCATAACAAGACCATTTTTTCCCATTAATATTCAGGACACACACGTGGAATGCAGAAAACAAAGGTTGCACCATATGCACTCTCACGCACAGGAACTCACTAACTCCCCTTGAACCACTGAATTCTGTTTCCGTATACTGATTGCCAGAGTCTGGTGTCCTCTCTGATCTTTTATTCTTGTACATGTGTGATGTCATACAGATTTTGTTTGTGTGTGTGAGTGACATAAAGACTGAAAGAATTTTAAAGTTCTGAACTATGACCCAACAACCAACTGTGGCTGAATGGCCCGAGAGGTGGCAGATGACCTTTACACAAATGCAACTTTGCACTTGTGTTCATAATTGTCTTCTCTTTTAAGACATTTTCTTGCAGCAATTGTTCAACAGAAAAGCTCCCTGTCACGAGTATTTAGTGTGCGCACAATGGTTAGTTAGTTCATTATTTAGCAAGATTACACAAAGTTAATGTTTTCTTATTGATGGCTGGCGTATTTTCTTCCCAAGAAGCAAATCAAGATATAAAAGCTGTTTTTGATAATAGCCTCCTTTTTTTTTTTTTTTTTTTTTATATGTTGATGCCATCTGAGCCACAATGGAATCTAATTCATATGAACCAAAATGTTCTCGTCCTGTCAATTTTGATAAATCAGGAGGTTGCTTTCTAACAAATTAAGAAACATGGAATACAGAGAAAAATATTGCCCTGCACTTCATTAAGATGACGAGGAGTAAAATGAGTAAAATATAACAAAAACATCATGAAGTAGTACAGTCATGAGGTGTTGGTATTCAAGTTTACATGTGGATTATCACCAGCTTATTCTGTAAGGGCATCTACTTTCCATGACCACTGCATATTTCATTCTTTTCACACTGCTCATTCTGTTCAGCGTCATGGGGGTGATAGAGCTAAGCCAGCTGACTTTGGGCTGCATCCTGAACATGATGCCAGTCAATTGCAGGGCACATACAGAGACGGACAACCATTAAACACGCACATCTGCAGCATCACTGAGTGTGAAATGCATATTAACTTCCCTGTAGGCTATTTGGTGTGAAGCGTAAAAAAAAATAAAAAAAATAAAAGGTTGAGCTGGAAATGTCTTTTCACCTGACCACAGGGTTTGACCTATTCAACTGACACCACTGTTTTTCTAACCACGCTTACATGCAGTCAATATTGGGGTTAAGGTCAGAATTTGGGTTTCTGAAACAATCGGAATAACCTGTTGACATGCGTCAACGGCCAGAGCTCCATGTGCATTTAAATATTCCGACTGAAACAGCATGGACATCATGGCCCAAGCGGACGTCATTTCCGCTTGTTTTCCTACCATAAATCAAACCCATTACATCAATCATGTCACCACACGAATAAGGCAGTCTGTTTCCCCGTCGCTCCAAAAGTGTGCTTTTCTGATGGGCCTCAGAGATCTGTCATGATTGTGTACATCTGCTTGTGTGAGTTGTGCGCCAGACGGACAGACTTATATCTATAGACACAAACTGCGTTACGTTCGCGGTAGAGACAGGAAATAATGCGAAAGGCTGCGGAGAAATCACTGTATTCAAGTTTGGTTCAATGAATCTGCTCATACAGTTACTTCTTGTACTATAAAGACCAATACGTATGTATTTCCTCACGAATGGCACAGGAGCATGCACAGTTAGGAGTTAGAAAATTAAAAATGTATTATTTGAAATTTTTAAAACCCGTTAAAGGGCATGTTTGGGTTTTTGTGTGCTTTTACATGGCTTTCACACACCCAAATACGGCCAAGATTCAGGTTTTAAAAGTGTTATTGACTGCATGTAAATGTCTCCATTAATGGAAGTATGTTGCAATTTCTAGTCTTTAATAAGGCCTATTTTTCTGGCTGCGGCTAACGCTTGCACTGGTGCCAACACAAGAGAATGTTACTGAGGCAACTATTTACACACTCAACGAGTGTGGGCACATCCAACAAGGAGAAATACTCAGAAGACTGATGTGTTAAGTGGAGCATTTTAAGGATATAGGCTTGATGGAGCATAGAGATTTCAGAGTGTTAGAAGTTATAAAGCTTACTGATGAGCTTTTGTTTAATGCAGTTAGTATATACTACAGAATCCACTGCTAAAGAAAGTGACCATTAAAAAATACTTGAGAGAAAGACGATTCTCACACCGCATTTCATATCTGAAACATAATAAGTGCTTCATCTCGAATCACTGCCGTTGAGAGGTTTGTGATTCATTTGTTATCCTCTCAAGCCTTGTTCCATATTTGATTTCCTAGTTTCACTCTTCCTAACTCACCTCCTTCCCTTAGGGCAGCAGCAGCTCCTCCATCTCCCTGAAGGTCTACTGTCAAATACCCGCTTACCTCTGCACTCTGTGTGTTTATGTGTGTGTGTGTGTGTCTGTCTAAAGCTTTTCGCCAGTCTGCCCTACCAGCCCTACATCACTGGGATTTGACAGTTTTATTCGACTCTGTCTTTTGGGGAAACACATATTGGGATAGGAGGGAATAGAGAAGAGGTTATTGTATTGAGGAGAGTGGGTATGTGTCTGGGAACATTGTAGAAGCTCGTGCAAAGAAAGGAAACCCCGGGGAATTCACAGTTTAGCAGCACTGTGGTTCAGTAAGGCCTGCATGTTTGGGGCGACATCCAAGAATATTTCCATAGTAGTCCCCAAGAACTAAACAACACAATATCAAGATTTTCACCTTTTACGCTTTAAATTCCTGATAAGAATCATCTTAATTGCATTACTTCAATTTCTAGATGAATGATGGGAAAAGTGGTTTGGAATTTTTATTAGTTTTGATATCAAGATGAAAGTAATCTAGCTGCAACACTGACAGGATCTGTTCCAAGACAAAATTCATTAAATGTTCTTCTCATCCAAAGGCTTAGTGGAGTAAACAGACACATGTTGTAAGTAGGATATAAAATTGGCTTCTCTATTCTACCACAGTTAGAAAGAATGCATAATCAGATTATAGGTACGTGTAGTAAAATTGGCTTTATTTTGCACGATGACAGTTATAATTCAGTGAGGGGTCAGTTGCTGATTTGTGACAAGCTAGCAAGTGGAGCAACCTTGTCCAGAGTGAGCAAAGCAAAAAAGTGGATGACTTGCATAATATACCTCAGTGGGCTGCAATGACTCCGCTCGCAGAATCGCTGTCACGATACTCTGACCAAATCAAGTATTAATTTCTGCCATTGTGCCACTGGATATTGCATTAGCCTTTAAATCCTACTGTTGAAAAAAGACCATTGGTTTAAATTATTCCTTAGTGGGGCAAGTGGCAAAGTTGGGCCTCCACAAAACAGCCGTTTTAAAAGTGACAGGGAAAAGTGGTGACTGGTTGTACTACCTGAATGAATCATTTTCAATAAAAGTTAATAATAATAATCTTGTATGGACAATGACACAGATAAAAATCAAGTTTCTTGCATTTCTCTTAAATTCACGAGTGAGCTACTCAACTGAAAAATGTAGCTATATTTCTGTCACTTGAAATATAGGATGTGGAATAGAAGTCAATTCTTTATGGAGTCAGGGCAATAATTAACAGTAGATGATTTGGTGATTCTGAAGAGTACATTGAGTTAGGATTAAGCATTTCTCATTTGCAAAAGTCAGCTATAGAAAGCACTACACTACCAATGCCCCCAACAGACGTATGACAAAACTCAACCAGGCAGTCAACATAACCAAAAATGATCATCTTTAATTTCTTTTTATTTTTAATTGCTATTTAAGTTAAAAGCTCATTATTGGTATCGGATAGTACAAAATTCACACCCACTATGTCAGTGAATTACTGTAACCATGACAAACTAAAAAAAGCATGCTTTCTACCAGCCCACCCAGCATGCCACCTGGTGCAGCCATCACTCTGCAAATGTGCTATTACAAGCTACACCCACAATGAATGCCACCTCTTTGGCACCTTGAAAAGAGGTAAATGGCCAAAAAAGACTGCTATCGAAAGGCTATTTAATGAGGTATTGCAAAGTATTTGAACGTGTCTTTGCTAACAATATTCATTGCAATTAATTACAGTTCATTTCAAACAGTTTATAAAACATGGGAGGTAAAAATAAAGAATATAATATATTAGCACATCCTCCTTTTATCTCTGAGGTTGCAAATTTGAATCTGTGCTCTGGCCTTCTTGTGTCAAGTTTGCATGTTTTTCCTGTCCCTGCATGGGTTTTTCCTGAGCACTCTGGTTTTCGCTCACATTCCAACAAAAATGTATGTAGACTCCAAATCATCCATCAGCGGGAATTTGAGTGTCACTAGCGTATGTTGCCTGCGATTGTAAGTCAGCTGCCATATAGTATGTATATGCTCAAGGATGCCCATAATCCTAATGAAGAAAATGGATCGATGGGTAGATGCACAGTGAAAAATTCATTCTCAATAACAACACAACTTTTGCCAGTCTCTTATAAATGTGAATACAAAATAATATCATACACTGTAAAACCCCCACAAACTGTTTTCTCAAATTAAAAGTTTAATAACATTAGTTTTCTGTCTGTTAACAACTCTTTCACAAATCCATCTCTTGTTCCATGTGAAAGAGTGCGTTATTTACGTAGACACTGCAGAGTGTGTTTGCATTGTTAGAAAACACAAATGTGCACAAACTAAATTTCTCACATTAAGGACACTATTTTCGTGACCAGCGTGAATCCAGCACAGCGAACTTCAACCAGGGCCAATCAAAGTAGCTCCTTTCATCAATTTAAATGTGGTTCACTAGTCATGCACCACCATCTTAAGGCAAAAAGAAGCTCATCTGCGACATGAAGTGGGTATTTGGAGACTACACCCTATTTACGATCGTTTGTGTGCACTCCCATGGCTTTGCCCAGTGGACTCATTTTACAAATAAAACGCTTAAATCAAAACATTCACATATTTTGATTTAAATGTGACTTGCTACACCAGCAAACGTTGTTTGGGCAGATTCAAATTTTAGCTTGTCTTTCTGCCACTAAACTATCACTTCATCTCCAAAACTCCAAAGTGACAAATTGGAAAACATGCAGTTGTGGATGAAAGTAGAGAACAATATGTTATAAATGTGTGCGGCAAATGGAGGATATTATGTGACAGAGGGTGCAGCAGAACTTAACGTGTGTATGTCCTTGTGCATCTGTTAACCATCACACGCTGGGACACACCACCATTGAAAGTGATGAATAGGCTACCGATCTATATGTGGCTGTTATAAAGAGGTCAATGTTTTGCCAAATATAATGAGCACCCATTGTACATTCACTCCCCAAAAATGTCTCAAAATGTACATATTTATATGGAAATGATTATCATCTTGTCTCAGTTTACTCATAAATGTACTTTCTGTGACATCTGGGCCTGTTTAACTTGACTAACTTCACTATGAGAGGATTCCAGTTTGTCTGAAAAACATCAATGCTTTTTAATGAAATATCACTCAGGAATAAAACATCACATCCCAATGGCGCTACAATACGTTGCGAAGTGAACACATTTAAAATATTTTCACTAACTGATTAACTGCCTGACAGACTCTACAACACGTGCGGCACCTGATCATGTGTTGGTTTCCTTCTGTTTCGTCTCTATCGCTACTCGTGGCACTTGTCTTTGCCCTTATTTGTCTGTTATTTATCCATTTTTACATTTGGCACTTGTTTCTTGTATTCTTGCACCCTTGTGCACTGCTGTGACAAGAAAATTTCCCCATTTTGGGATAAATAAAGTTCTATCAATGCACCCTTGTACACTGCTGTGACAAGAACAATTCCCCATTTTGGGATAAATAAAGTTCTATCAATCAATCAAGTGAAAGCTACATCAGATACAGTACATCAAAGTGTTGTTTAAAAAATATATATTTCGGTTCCCTGCGACCTTGAGTGCCTTGAAAGGCGCCTTATAAATAAGATGTATTATTATTATTATTATTATTACTTTGTCTCCAAGTTTCTCCACAACAACTAATGTTCAAGAGACCACTTCAGTCATCATTCACAATAATTCTTGGATTTTATTGATGTATGAAGGGATATTGAGTCACCAAGTTTATAACCACCGTATCCAAAGAAAACTAAAATGAGGTTTTCCATAAAGACTTCCATCTGCTGTTTTTTGTGTGTTTTACATTGAAGTAGAAGTATCAATACAGGAAGATGCATTATTGATTTTTTTTTTTGTAATTTTAAGACACCCTGTACTTCATTAGGCAGATGAAAAAACTGCCATAGTCGTTCAGTGTCATATTAAAAAAAAAATCCTTTGTATCTGGTATGGCGCAAAGATGTTTGGAGGAAGAAAAATGAAAAGGGCTCACACTGAATCAAAGCTGTGCCTGCGGGCATAACAGTACACCAGCCCCAGATTTGTCTTTGTCCCATGGTAGCATTAAGAACGCTGCTCGCTTCTTATTCCACACAAACAAAAATAGATAGTACGCTAACGTGCAAACAACTAGTCTAGATTGTCTTGTCAGCTTTTAGTTACTTAGATTTCAAGACATTGGATGACCGAAAATAGGTCACACGGCGATTTAAACACCACTCCATGGCTTCAGGTGGTTCCGGGCTAACAAAGATGTGCTTCTCATCTGGCAGATTAATCTGAACGTTTGCCCAAAATGCTATAGCAGATTTACATGTGACTTTCCCGTATTTGGAACAATCTATTCTAGGCAGTTGGGTGCCATATTATTTACGTTTTACGTGTGACTCTCCCATGCTCGGAACAATCTATTCCAGGTAGTTGGTTGCCGTATTATTTGCTCAACTTTCCGAGCAATGGGTCCTATAAAAAATGAAATGAAACATCATTGAATAGGGAGTCGTACATACTTTGATTTCCATTGCCGTTAGTCTGCATCCAGACAACTCATAAGGTGTGTTTGTATCAAGACCCAATTACATCTTTTATAAACTTCGGTTAAAAAATGTGAGGAGCCATTGTACTTTGTTTGAGTCAATCAACAACTGTTTACACTAATCAAACTAATTTATTCTGCATTTATAACTTATTTGTCAGTGATTTATTTTTTTGTCAATCCTGTAGTTAGGCACTTTTTCATCATCTGTTGATTAGGCATTTGCTTCACACTCAGAGTTACATTTTCATGCGGACTGATTTTATTTCCTCACAATTAAGGTGACTTGTTTTTAGAACACTGTACGGACAAATTCTGAATAAGTGAGGCGGATGTGCTAACCCTTCCCTGACCATGCCGTTTCCTTAAATCCAAAAAGGCAAAATACTTTATTGCTAGTCACATTCAATACAGTTTTTGAGAATGCATATCAGTGAGTATACAAACATCTTGTTCTTTCTTTATCAAGGTTTGTTTTATGAATGAAGATGCGCAAGGGGATTCTCAACAAAATCTAGTGGGCACATAACGAGAGCAATATATACAAATTATGATCATTCTACGTCAATATAGCAAAAACTGTATCCGGAGGCTGGACAGAAACACCCAACTCAGGCACCTTGATGGTTGGTATAGTAACAATGAGGTAACAGGGAACTCTAGGTTCTCTCTCAAACCGTGCTCATTATCTCATTATGGAAAAGCCGCTCATTGTTCTAAGATGATCGAAATGGGTAGGTCAGTATTTAGCACATATACTGTCATCAGCAGCCAAATGCAATAAATGATAAACTGACGTGGGTGGGAGAGCTATTTAAATAATGATACTGGTATAATTACAGATAAGAGTTTGTTGTAAAAAAAATAATAAAAGCCCCCCCCCCCATCTGCCACTTCCACTCCAGAGATAAAGTCCACGCAAACACATGCACAGGCTGAGTACAAAACATGCCATCCAAGCACAGTTCTCTGACAGCCTTAGGTTGTCACAAAGATGATGAGGTCAGCGGTTTAGGGGTGGAGCTGGATCCTGATTGACAAAGACAGCCCTGACAGACTCCCCACTAGTCAACCAGCCTCCCACTGGACTCATGGTCACTGCGTTTTGTGTGTGTGTGTGTGTTTGTGTGTGTGTGTGCGCGGGCGCGTATGCGCGTTTAACATCACTGACAGATTTTCCTGACGATGTCTGTTTTTTTCTTAAGGCTATCTTCCTTTGGGATTTACAATGGCCCTATTGTTTACCAAGGTGTTGAAATTTAGTACACTGACTTGAGAATGTACAAGCCAAATAATATGTAAAATTATTTTAGCTCTTTAAAACCTTAGCTATGAAATTAAATAGTTCGTCCTAATAGTCACATAAGTTAGACTTTTCCATGCGTACAGCCCAACTGCCACTGCAAATTTGAATTTGGCCTTAACAGTACATATTTTGGGTATCTTATTCTTAAAATATTATTCTTGGTTAACTATTTGTTAGGGGGCACTTGACACTGCCGAGTGCAGAAAGACTGTTATATACAGTAAACTGGTCTCTTTTAATCAAGTTATGTGAATGAATGAATGAATGAATGAATGAATGAATGAATGAATGAATGAATGAATGAATGAATGAATGAATGAATGAATGAATGAATGAATGAATGAATGAATGAATGAATGAATGAATGAATGACCTTTATTGTCATTTTACAATGCAATTGTATAACGGAATTGGAGAGCTTCCCCCTTTCCAGTGCAAATAAGTACGAAGAAAAAAGAAATCCTAACAATAAACATAAACAACAAAAATGTATCCCATTTAGTTCTGTATATACATAATACATCTTTTATCTGTCTATTGTCATAACTTATTCTTAACTTTATTCTTATTTTATTAGGATTCCTCTGGCTTGAGGCGTGGGCTCACTCAATCAAACTACACTACTGTGAGCATTTTAGAAATCGAAAGACCGGAGTGTGTGACGCAAGACTGATATGTGTGAAGAGAGCCGGTTGCCAGGTCATGCTGAAAATAGTACACTTAGCACCATCAGCAAAGTGATGGAACACATCTGTGTGTGTTGTTTTTGTTGTTTAGGAAAACGCATTTGTGCGACTCTTCATCATGGCGCAGTGAAATAATTTAAATTGTAATTACAAGGCTGAGTTCATTTCACAGTGCTTAGTTCACACAAAATGGCCCCATTTTATTATATTTTATTTACCTTGTTGGAAGCTAAAGCAATTCAATTAATACGTCAAAGGGCTCATGTTTCACTTTATTAATATGATTATACGTGACAATTTGGTAAATTTTATCGTGCTGAATTGTCATTGTTTTCTTTGACATGGCAACGTTAATGGTTGAACAAGCGGGCCATTTTAGGGGTTACCTGAATTTGAACATTTTTGGTTGACAAGGATTCCACCTGATGGCAGGGAATACAGCATTACAACCTTGCGACCTTCCTGATCGATTTATAAATAATTTTGAGTCATTCTATTACTGTGATTATAAGTACATTACATCTTTTGGTATGTCTTTGCAAGGCCGCATCGGTCATTAACTGTCAGTCATTTACATTCATTATGCAATGCGTAAATTTTTTGCACATCATGGGTTTTGCTTTTATGCACTACTTCGAGTTCTGTATTTGTACTGTGCAAGGTGGTGGATATTATCAACAAGTGGTGGAAAGAATGATTGGTGTGTGATTCCATCAATTACAGTTTGGCTGCCAATGTGTGTGATCATGCATGAAAAGGTAATCTGCGGGCGATTCGTCGACTCATTTAAATAATGTAACTTCAGTATGTCCTTATTATCAGTGTAACGTTAAGAATAATGGCACAATGGCAAGTCTGGCTTTGGGGCTGGATCCAATATGACTATCGCCAACCACTCCATATCTCCCTGCTGTCCCGTCTTTGCAATATGCAAACAACCGTTGCAAGGTTTGAGTGGTGAAATGATTTATATTTATCATTTTGAATTGATTTTAAAGCACTTTCCTAATCCATGGTTTGTAATATCCTGTAGCTGCCAGCTGCTTGTCCCGGGGCACATTTACCTTTGCACCCCCTTTGCTATTCAAACAGCATAGAAGATGTTGCTGTTGTCATGCCATGTTTTTTTTTTTTTTTTTTACTAGCCTATGGGCCAGTTATGATTGAGATCGCTGAACTCTGCTCTAGCAGCAAATGACATCAATTTTTCACCAGACCAGTGACAAAAAGAAAAAAAAAAAATCAAGCATTTGCTAAACCACATGCAAGTCCCCATGATAGGGAGTGGTTGCTGCAGTTTGAAGGGGTGTAGATTGACAGGAATAAATAATGAATAATATTTGTAATATAAAATTGCTTTTGGAGTTAAAAATTAAAAAACAAATCTGATAGTAAAACAACAGCTTTGCCGGTATGCAGCCTACCTAATTGGTCGGTTCCTCGACAATATCAATAATGCCACTGCAATGGAAAGTACCAAAACATCATTTTGTCTTCCTTTTATGAGTGTGTCATGGCTGCTCTGTGCACCAGTCTCCTCATTGAAAGCTGACTGAGATCAATGACATCACTGTTCAACTGACTCAAGAGACCTTGCTATGATGCATGGGCCTATTGAGGTGTGTACTGACGCTTGTGTATGTGGTTGCAGCAGTGTGTATTGGCGAGTGAACAGAGAGGCTAATTCATAATCATGACAGGAAATACTCCATCATATCGTAGTCATCTTTAGCAAACAGTGGGGTGGAGAGAGGGGACTAAGAGAAATGGAAGGATGGAGAAGGACAGGCAGTAGATTGAAAGAGATGAAGGTAATGTGAGACAAAGACGGACGGCCAAGCCACAAACAAAAAGATGAATTAAGCTAATTCAACTCTCACAACTATCCTTAAGATTAATTAGCACATTTGTAGTGTGCCAGTCATCTTATGCCAACTATTACAAGCAGAGGAGTACCAGATTAGAACAAAAAAAGAACGGTTACAGAATAGTGTGCAAAAAGTGATCAGGTTTTACTAAGGATTGATACCATTTACCCAAGGTGAACTAGAAACTCAGATCCAAAATGATGAATAAAACATCATACAGAGCCATCACTGTGTTTCAGCATTTACTTCACAATACCTTAACCTACAAACTAAATTAACCTCAATAATTACATTTGAATGATGATACATGCTCTTTCTTGAGGAAATACATTTAACTAAAGACTAGTATAGCGCAGCAATAGTATTGACTGACTATCAGTCAAGAATATATTCTGCCTCTCGCCCACAGCTACTTGGGATATGCTCCAAACTCCAATCCGTAACCGAAACATTTAAATTGGATAAATGGACTGTAACGCAGATTATGTCATGCACAGCAACTCAGTAGTCAGATGTTATCATGTTCTGCATGTATTAAATGGAATAGTACAATGGAGCCCGGTTGTGCTTTTTCACGTGCCGCATAATTTCATTTGACCTCTGCATCACACATTACAGGAATCTATTTGCTCTTATTTTGCTCTGAATTGTCCCTCCATATGGCTCAAAAGAAACTGAAGATTGCAATAGTGTTAGTAGTGATAGTATTACGGTTGAAAACAATGAATAGCTATGCAAAACAATGCCGTCTGTGTCTGTTATCTCTGCTGGACAGTTGAATCTACCAGAATTCCAGTGGTAATTCTAAAATTCCTTTACATGGGTGAACACAAGCAAAGTGTTTAAAAAGCTAGTGTCCATGCCGCGATCGGACCACAGCCGACAGTGAAACTGCACATATGCCCATGGCAGCTTCTGCTTTTCTACTTTTGACGACCTAACATTGTGTTGTTCTTTTTCTCCTTCCATGTTCCTCACCCCCGTCAACCTGTTGGGCATCTCTCTTAAAGGGACCGCAGCAATAACATAAATGTTGTACATCAGCACAATCGAACAAACCCACTGGCAGTAAGCAGACGTAATGACATAACAAAAACTATATATGGTGAATTGTATCGTATTAATTTTCACCCAGAACAATGATGTTATTCCCCAAATGCAAACACGTGTATCTAGTATTTGCCCACTGCAATGTCCCGATACACTGGTATGAGTGATTATTTTTTCTCATTCAAAGTCTTTCTAAATAACGCACTTTCAGGATCAACGCGATTCCCGAATTCTGGACCCCAAAGGCCACGTAAAATCGAGGCTTACCTGTATTTATGTAGGTATGTAGGCATGCATGTATCAGAAATATTGCAAAGATTCCCCCAAAGGGCAGCTGTTGGGGAAGCACTGGAGCATTACATTTAAAAGTATCTAGTGACATATAGTAGGGATGTAACAAAAAATGTACATAAAAGAATCACAAGTAGGTGACATCAAATACTTTGGTATGTATCAAGGGCAAGTATTATAATATTTTCAGAGAGAATAAAGCATGTCAGGTGACATTTAGCCTTTGCAGCCGCCCCCAGAAGTAACCCCTTTACTTCTGGGGGCGTCTGCGCTCCCTCAGATATACTGAAGGACTCAGCAGTTTGGAATGACCTGTTATTGGCTCGCTGCTTGTGCTGTATCACTTTGAGAGGAGTCACTGTTGGTGGTGTTCAATATTCTGAGCATGAATGACTGAGGGAAGACCGTAGGGAACACCAGGGCATGCGTGCCTCAGAGGCAGCTGGAGAATGATGATAGAGAGAAAGCATTTTTATTTGCTCAGTTTGCTCTTTTCACATTCAACAAAAACATTTGAATACGCTTTCAAAATAAAGCTATAGGGGATATTTACTGGAACGTGAAGTGAGGAAAAACTCCAAGTTAAACTAAACATCTGGTAAGTAAATGAAACAAATGGGGCCAAAACCTTTCAAGCTACAGGACATGTACCATACGTTACAGCCTACGCCATGCATCAAATAAAAAAAAATTAAAAAAAAAACATTTACACACCGCTTACAAGACTATGCCGCCTCCAGTAGTGTGCTCATTGCCTGATGTTGGCAATAGTGTGACACAGGTTGAGTTGATGATGACAAACAAATTAGATGATTCGTATTCAAAACATCCAAACCTAAAGTCAAAACAGTTCTAAGTGTTTCCACAGAGGAGAGTGAATGTCTGTGTTTTAGTACTCTTGTATGTTTTATTGTTGTGTTTGTGTGCAAATTGCTGTTTGATGCTTTACAAATTCTGCAATGACAATGCTAAATTTCATTAGCTCATGTATTTGGCCTTCCAATCTATGTTACCAATAAGCTAATGTACTTGTATGTTTTAAATGAATATTTATTGTGACGAATAAACAGTTCATACCAAGAACACATTGGTTCTCATTTAGAATTGTTAGTATTTTGCTGAGTTGAGCACTGTACATTCAGGTAGGACAGAATATAGAGGAAAATAATTGCCGGTTGTAGGAAATAAACATCAGTAAGAAACAGGTCTAAGGAACAAAAAAGAAAAAAAAATACTGCTGGAGGCGCAATAAAATATGCACAACATTTTTTTTAGGATTCAGTGGATTCAGATAACTTTTCAAGTCAATTGCATTTAACTTGAAGTTGTGTTTTTGGGCATAATGGGAGTGTGCGCTTGAGCAGAGCAGATCTGAATACCAATTCAGCCTTTCAGGCTTTGTGGCTACAGGTCACAACCCACAACCAATAGATGAGCTCCAACAAAACTGTGAATAGGAAACTTTGCAATCATGAAAGTGGCACGGATGAAAAGGAAACACACTCCAAAAAGAGGAGCAAGTGGTAGAGCTGTGGTTACGACACTCTACCACAACAGTGGAGATTTACCACTAAAATTGAAACGAGATGTGGTCGAATGACAACTGCCATATTGATTGTATAAATAAATAAATTCAAATATGTGCATGTACAATGTTATATTCATGTATATTTTATGTACATGTACGTATATTATATAACATACATAACATATGTAATATGTCACTTCACTGGTTTCTTTTATATCAAACAAATTGTTTTAGAGTGTCCACTCTGATGAAGGCGGAAGAAACCGCCGAAACATGTCAGGTAATGAACCTAAAACAATTTGTTTGGTATAAAAGAAACCAGTGGAGTGATTAAAAAGGAAAAACAAAATGAACTTAGTACAGCTATATGTAATATGTTGTAATTAGAGTCGTGCCCACATTTTGCAATGTCCGCTCTTTTTTTAAGAATCGTTTAACTTTGGCAGCTGTAGCCAAAAACGTCTGCGATTCTTTTTAGGTTTGTACCAAGCGCATGATGATAATTCTGATGATGTATAGTGGGGAAAAACATCATCGTGCAAAACCAAATGCCTAAAGAATCTAGTTTTAGTCTTGTATACGTAGAGTGACCCTGCAAAATGCAGTCTGATGTAAAATCTCAGTCTGAGACTAGAATGAGATTAAAAACTTGATAACTTGACTTTAAATGTAAGCAGGTGTGTAAGATATAGTCTTCTAGTCTTGTTAAAATAATCTTAAAGGCTTCAGATGTACAGATAGGATTCAAAGTGAATAAAAAATGCAATTCTTGAACAGTAGAAATGAACATAAAGCTCATGGGATCAGGAGAAAGTTGTAAATAGGATGCATCATTAAGTAGGAGTTAAAGCTGGGGATTCTTATCGTCTGAACTTTACTATAATAAGATAAGATATTTGATTTGTTTATTTCAGCAAGTACATAGTCAACACACTTATTACAACTTCATTTTGTTTTACATGAAGCAATTCTGCTTATCTAGTCCCATCCTGATTTCAACCATATTCTTATATTAATTTCACAATGGGAAATTCAAAAAACCACAGAGCTGGGACTTTCGCTCATCTGGCTCCGGAAGTAAAATAATAATAAAATATAAAAAAAGAAGTTTGACTAAAACATATAATATAACAATACAAGAGAAAATATAACATAAAACAAAGGCAATAATATAAACATAACTATCCCTCTATATGCCTTGTTGATCAAAATGCGATGTATAGCCAAGGTAATTAAAGTTCAACTGTCAACCCGTCTGGAAGAAAACAACTTCCATTTGAGTGAGAGGATGGCAAAGAAATCAGCTGTTTTCTCGACTGGAATTTATGTGGCCAAGGATACTGTGGCATTTTCATCATGTGTGCTTACTGTGATGCGGACTGGGCTTGACAGGAGTGTGGCATATGTGTGGGAGACAGTGTGACGAGTTGCAGGCTGAGGGTGTTTGTGGCATATTATATGTCAACAATCGCGGTTGTGCAAATGACACTTAAGTCTTTGTTAACAATTTAATGGTTTAACATTGCACGTGTGAGTTGCACCCGCTACACCATATTAGAGTGTGTCTGTCTTTGATTGTGCATGGAAACTGTAGTTATTCCTTCCATGATCTGAATTTAACATTGACACATTGCCTATGTTGAATGGTAAAGATGACATTAAAAAGGATTTTAAAAACATACCTTTGTTTTAGGTTGAACATAATCAACATAACTAAAATGTTTATGCATTAACTCCTGCTATACCAAAGATTAGAATGCTCAGGTTTGATTGACACAGTCAGGCATGAATTCATCAAAATGTTTCAGCAGCTTTTCCAATATATTCTAAATTAAATGAATTGTAAATTTATAGAAGCAGCTCTGAGAATGTTGCCGTGTAGTTATAAAACAAAGCAAACTGTAACCGAAATAATAAGCTGTTTAATCAATACCACTCGAGCGTGTCAATTAAGATGGAACATTATTGCACAGCATTTGTAAAAACGGCATTTTTAACAGAGGAATTGCATCGGAGCTCGTTAGACTGTGGGCGTTAACCAAATGACATGCTATTTCAGTGATACGCCACTGATGCTCCATGGTCCCCTGACTCCACTCTAAGTGGGTCCTTGATTATACCCCCAAGCCGTGATACACTGATGAAAAATTGTAGCCCCCTCTAGTTTTTAAAGCGTGTTAAGTCAAGTCATTTGTATTTATCCAGCCCTTAATCACAAACATGTCTCAAAGGGCTGTGAAACTTTGAGAAGGTACCACAGATGGGAGGTAACCCATTCCAGGACGATGAGGCTGCAAAGGATGCAGAGTGGGCAGCATTGAACACACAATATGAAAACAAGCCAAAGAAAAAGTCAAAATGAAGAGCTGCAGGAAGATGTACTCAGTTGTGTTAAACTTTTCAAAAGACTACCAGCACTGCTGCCCTGCAATGGGACACATCTACCTTCAACATTCCTTCCACAACAGTGATCCATACTAAAATCTAGCAGCTTGGCTCAGTGGTCGTCTCCCAACCCGGTTGGGGGGTTCGATCCCCTGCCCTTGAGCAAGACACTGAACCCCCAGTTGCTCCTGATGGTATGTCATAAGTAGGTGAATGAGGAAGCAGCTTGAAGTGCTTTGAGTACTTAAGGTAGAAAAGCGCAATACAAGTACAGCCCATTTACCATTTTTTTTTTTAATAGAAAGTGAGACTTTTATTTTCTAATTTACTGTAGGTGTGATTCACATGCCTTCTGTAAGCCCACCTGCTCCCCTTGCAATTCATAAGAAACAAATTTATCTGCATGGCAGCTTGTGTCAAGATATACATCAGTGCCAAAAGGATCATTTAATTGACAAATAAATCATTACACAAGCCTTCAAAACCCTTCCCCATCTAAACTTTGCATTTTCCATCTTAATGCACCATTTACTTGGTGGAAATAATTCCTCTGTCTGATGGAGCAACTCTGACTGACATGGAGGTAAAGAGGGGTCATCAGCTCCAATCTTTCTATCTCTATCCGTGAAGCTTGTCAAGCATGCCGTTGGAATACAAGAAGACATTTCACAGGTGGATTCACACTTAAACAAGGGCACAGAGGGAGGCTCCAGAGCCATGATGAAGGGAGGGGAGATTTAAACGAATGGCAAAGCATTTCTACAAACAATTGCTGTCTCTCTTTCTCTTTGCTGTCGACTGCATGTCAAGCTGAGAATCTCCCAGGCAGTTACTCTCTGGTTCTACATGGCTGCCTTCCAATTGGAATACCATTACACATGGTCAAAGACACACACACACACACACACACACGCACACACACACACACACACACACACACACACACACACACACGAGTGGATACTCATATGCCACACACATCTGCAATGAAACGAATGGATCAATCACATACAGCAAACCCACAAATAGAAAAGGAGAGAATCATCTTTTTCCATCTCTGGTCGCTTTTTTGACTGCTCTGTCTGTTGTCGGCTGCATCTGTGCGTTTTTATTCTCACCCGCTTTTTTTACATCTCGGACACGTGTCACATGAGACAGGTTCGGCATGATTTGTATCAGATGGCATACACACGTTGGAGTAGGGTTGATTTGTTATGTGCTCTGACCCACTGTCTTTGATTTGTGACCCTCTCTGTCGGCACCGTCTCGTCGCTGTTGCACGTTTTGATTTGTTACACTTTCCCACCAGAAGGTTGAGAGGAGTCAGGCAGACCGCAGACGCCCGACCGATGTCCTTCAGTCAGTGAACAACTGTCTCTGGTGTAAAGATGATTTCTTAAGCGCAATAGAACTAAATGAATGAGAACTTCCAGAACATTTGCATATTACATTTCAACAGCCGACATTTGGATGACAAACTAACATTGGTCGCTGTCATACCCCAGCCCATACACTGGATTTACTCTCCTTATAAAAGACAATGGCTGCTAAATGCCATATCTCTCTGTGATTGAATGTGCCTGTGGGTAGTATGCACATGTGCAGGCTGTTTATTGTCCATTACAGCCATTCAAACGCGCAAGAAAATGAAAATGCCAATCTCACCATCTTGCTTTCAGTTTTCTTCGAACTCACTCGAACAGTAAACACAACGACATATATTTTCTTGCTGGTCGCTTTATTACTGCTCTTCATTTATCAGGGGCACTTATTCAATATGACCTTTGATGAAAGACAGTGGCGATCTAGAGAGAAGGAAAGGGCAGTAGTCTGGAAATGGATGGATAGGAGAGTCTGCGGACTTGTGTATGCATTAAAACGTATCATCTGCAAATATATTCAAATCTTTCCCACTTTTCCAAATCATCATGCACATCAATAAAATATACGAGAGTTCTTTGAGGATTTGAGCTTATATGCAAATTTGTCATTGAAGAAAGACTAACTGTATTATAAAGGCAGAGCTTTCCATTGCAAGCTTGGCTTGACAATGTCACATGCAGCCCTACGGTAGCAAATGATCAATAAATCACCTCATTAAATGATTCAATGTACCCAATAAATCCTGTAAAACAAAATGAGTAACATCTGTATTTAATTCAATCATATAACCGCATCCCAACAAACTGTAGAAAATCGTGACAGTTAAATTATATATATAGATAGATAGAGATAGATAGATAGATAGATAGATAGATAGATAGATAGATAGATAGATAGATAGATAGATAGATAGATAGATAGATAGATAGATAGATAGATAGATAGATAGATAGATAGATAGATAGATATAGATATAGAGAGCGATATAGAGCCATTAATCACTCAAGTTTAAAATATTTGACTAAGCATTTGTGTTTTTCTTTTAGTAGTTTCTTTTGAGACCATTGGGCACTATAAGACCGAATCAAGCCTTAAATAATTAAAAGCCTTTTATTACCAAAAGTCAATGTTTTAGGCATATTTTTATTACTTTTCTCAGGCAAGCACAATGCATATAGACTTTCAGATGAACGTGCACGTGTGTGTACATGTGTGTGTGCGAAGGATATGCACATGGCTAATTAGCAGGTGTGTATAGAGGGCAAGATGCAGGGAAAAGTCTAGAATAAAATGCAGAGAGGGAGCAAGATGGGAAGATAATTGGTGCACCTGTCTCTGAGAAAAGACAGTTCTATTTGTGACCCCACACAAACGCAAGATACTGTGACTGATTCAATGGACATGTAGTTTAAAATTAACACTGTGACATGTGGCGTGCGTGTGTGTGCGTCGGCATTCTAAAGAGAAAATGTCCCCAAAGGCCTTCATTGGAAAGTTGAGAATGTGTAAAGTCTAATATGACAGTTGGAATCCCACTTTAGCTTGGGTAATTGTGTGTATACAGCTTGAACTGAATGACACTGTGACTATGTTTACATGCAGTTAATAACTCTTTTGAAAAGAAAAACATACAGAAACCGCACAAAAATCCAAATGTGTCCTAATCTGGTTTTTAATTTTTTCAAGTGGTTCAACAGATTATCCTTAAATATTACCAAAACCATCTTTATGCTTTTTAGTTGGAGGCAACAATCAGTGTGCAGTGTCTTTAAGAAAATATATGTATTATATTTATATAAAGCTTATCACCAACTTTTACCAAATAGTTTGCAAAGCAGTTTCAAAACGAAATGTGTACAAATTAAGCGGAAACTCTTTTTTTCTAAACCAGAACATAGAACAAAACAAAAAGAAAAGTGTGTTTTATGCCAAGTGTGATTATTTAAAAAAAAAAAAAACCACAGTCCATTTATATATATATATATATATATATATATATATATATATATATATATATATATATACATTCAATACATATGTAAAAGCGCAATTACTAAAAAAAGGTATTTTACAATGTTACATACCAGTAAAAATATAGATTATAGTTGAATTAAGGGTTTGAAATTATTTTGTTGTGTATTGTTTGTTACATTTGTTTGTGAACGTGCCTTGACTGAAATTGTCATTTATTTCGTGTTGATAAAAAGATGGTTTTATTTTTCACTTTTTTCTGCCACTTGTTAATGTGCAGCGATCCATGCACGTTTGATAATTTTATGAAACAGTGGTGAGAAAAAAGAGAAAGATTTCCTCTCATGGTACTGGATAAGAAAATGTACATCTATGTGCTTTGTGTATTTGTGTGGGAGTTATATTCACAAAACGACTTTTGCACCCACTGAGTGATAGATAGATGTGAGACCTCTGCTAAGATCCACCAGGCTCCTAGCCAACTTTTTTTCAGTTCACCATGCATGCACACACACACGCTCGCACATTCATGCACGTACACACACACATGTACGTACGTACGTTTGGTACTTACGGGGAAGGAAGTTAGCATCATCTTCTTCATGCTTGTTGCTAAACTTGCTTGACACTTACTCATATGTATACACCCACTTTTTGAACAACCAAGTCCTAGAATGACGAATAACAGGAGGCTCGGATTTTGTCTTCCAATGACACAAACAAAAACCCTCCAAATTGTGTTTACGTGTTATGTTTTCCTATTGCAGTTTGGCTTTTCAAGATGTGTAGAACACAAGCAAAATAGTTAGATGCTGATGTCAACGTCAGCAGACTGCTTTGTTTTAATCTTGACTTTAAAAACTTGGAAATATATTGCTCTGGTTACTTGGATTTTACAAACCTTAAACTGTTGAAACATGTCTTTTGTAACTTGTGTTTTTTTTGTTGTCATTGGATTTTATTTTTATTTATATTTGACACTGACAAAAAGTATTAACTTTCACTCTTTACACATCTTTCAGGTTGTATACCAAGCAGTAAAATCGACATTTATGCTAATTAATTTAAGCTTATTAATTAAGGTATGTCATTTCTACACTCACAACAAGCCATTCTATACATACAGTATTTTGGTTCCAAAGGTAGATTTAAATGTAATATCAGTACACTGTGTTAAATGTCTTCAATTTTATTTCTTCAAGTGGTTGCATGAATTAAAAGCATTTGGATCCACATACAGTTTTTAGAGTAGTCCATTAATTTGTATCTGGATCCTTATCACCTTATTTCATGTTACCACTGAACAAAATGAAATTGAATAAACAAAACTTTTTTTGTGCGTGGCTATTGTATAATATTCTCAGCAGCAGCAGCAGCAGCAGCATCATTATTTTACTTTTTGTCACTGCATGCTTTGTTTTTAATCATTGTTCTGCGTTACACGTTCTTTTATATGCTAGGGACATAAATATACTCATGCAGATCGCACATGACAGATAAGCATGGGATTACATTTGACAAAAATATTTTGGAAAAAATGAGAACATGCATATTTAAACACCTGATGTCTTTGTGAATCCTCACAAACATCAAACGTGCAACTGCTCAAGGTCATTGGTTGCTGGACTATATGTTCAAGAAAGGGACATTCAAAGATGTATATAAAAACACACACTCACACTTTGCTAAATTAAAATGATTACATTTGCTCTATCGTAAAATATTAACATATAATAGGCCCGGCGAAATTTCCTGGCTTTGTTGACGTTGAAATTTTCATTGCCATCATTACTACAACAAGCGCATGATTTCATTTAGGCGTTATGATCCTGATTAGTGCTTTCCACCTCTCATTTAAAAGCCAGATGTGCGTTAAACTATTCATCCTCCCAGATCTCCCCCCAAGTGGATGTTGTCACCATAATTAGATTACCTAAATTCCTCCCGCTGCTCTAGTTATAATTGCTATGGTAGCTAAAAAGCCAAGACAAAGATGCTGTCACTGAAATATTAAAGACACAGTTTGTCACTTTGGGGCAATTCAAATTAGGGATTGTACTATTTGTCTTGAGAAAAGTCATTACAGAAAGAACAGGTACGATTGATATTTTAATGTAGTTTAATGTAAACTAGCCTACAGGGTACTTATTTCAGGAATCCCGGTGAAAAATGTTGCTGTTTATATAGTTAGCACTGAAATGATTTTATGCTCTTATACTTAATGTTTTTTTTTTCATAGACTCGGACTAAAATCTAATTCTGAGAAGGAAGTTTTCAAATTTTACTGGAATCACAGCACGTCATCTCAATCGATTGACTACTCCAAAATGCCTGTAGGTGTGGTTGTGAATGTGAACGGTTGTTTGTCTATCTGTGGCTGGCAACTAGTTCAGGGTGTCTCCCGCCAACTACCCGAAGTGAGCTGGGATAATCTCCAGCACACCAGCGACTCTTGTGAGGAAGAGCAGTTCAGAAAATGGATGGGTGGATGTTTTGAGTCCTTATTGCAAGGTGTTCAAAATGCAGAGTATGGCGCAGATTTAGAATATCACTGCCATAATGGACCTGTAGACATCAAAATGGCTGTTAGTACTTCACACAGATTGAAGGTTAAGTGCCATGAAAACGTAATGCCCCACTTAGTGAATTATTTATTTATTTATTATTGGCAAATGTGTCACACTTTAATGTTTATGACACACAAGCAAATTGTACTACCACAAAGAGAGAGCCCAAGTAAAAGTAAAGGCCTTTTTTGCACTTAGCCCCACAACGTCCTCGCTGTTGCAGATAATTTGTTTTTCCCTCTTCAAGTTTAGTGAATTATGACAGCCATGTATTTATATTCTTACATGGCCTTATAAAAAAAAAAAAAATCATTTGAACAGCAACACAACACAATGAACATTGCTGTGTTCCAATGTGCACATCTGGGTGTAGAAAATAGCACCTGATTGCTGGCAAAAAGCATGTTGCAGAGTCTGACTCAACAGCTTTTGCATTGAGCAGCGAGTTTTCATAGGAGCGCTCAAGTTTCATTTTGTTCCCAAACATCAGTAGGACATACGTAGGTTGCCATGACATTGAGTCGCATGAGGTTTGAGCCAAGGAGAGAAAAAGGAGAAAGAGGAAGAAAGAAAAAAAAAAAGAGAAAGGAGCACAAAATCCATCTTTTTGTATCGTTTCCCTCCGCTCGACCCGCCCAACGAAGGGCCAGGCGTCGTTGCAATGAAAAGATGGTGTTCCATGCTGTGCGATCTCTACACAGTTTAACTTTTTAGAACGTGTGTGCCCTAACTTGGAAATAACCCAGCATTTGATGAAAATATCATCAAGTCTTTATTCAAACATGTTAGTGGCATAGTGCTAGTTTGGGCCGGCACTGCTTTTCCAGGAACTGGACTACATGCTGTAGTTGATGGAAAAAAATTAGAAGAAGAAGAAGTCTTTCAGGAAATCCTAGACAAAAACCTCCAGTCATCAATACTTCCCCTCAAGCTCAAGAGCTCTTCAGTTAATGCAGTAGGACAATGACCTGAAACATAACAGCAAGCCCACCGTACGTCTGAATGGCTCAAAATTACACAAAATAAAGGTATGACCTAATGGCACACCATGCTAAAAAAATCCTTGAATATGACAGAGTTAAAATAATTCGAGGAAGATGAGTGGGTCATATGAAATTATCGCGGAACCTTAATTTCAGCCTTCAGATGGCAATTCACACGGGTTTGGCTTTTTGCCTTGTCCTTTACAAAAATCCATTGTATATTCACTTGACTTATTTAGTAATGTATTCAAATTGGTGTGATGATCTGAATCATTTAAGTGTGATAAAAATCTAAAATCAGGAAAACGGCAAAAGTAATTTCACTGCACTAAAAAGCTGCACATGTCATGTTATTTCTAAACATGCTTCATCTAGTGAAATGAAAACTGAAATGAAGTGTTGTTAAAGAACAGGTAACATTTTTGGATGAGATTGAACTCAATTTTATAAAAATGATACAAAAAAACATCAGTCTTAGAAGCTAAGCTGATGAGGCAATTATGTTGCCTGGCTTGAAGCGATTGTATTGTTTACTGCTTGTTTAGCTACCCTGAATGACCAGTAAAACCCATACCACTATATTTTGGCATTTGGCCATGACAATCTCTCGAGTGACAGCAAAAATGACTTATGTTCAGGAAAGGTCTCCTTGTCAAAACATGCATTTTTGTACTCACACAGTGAGGTTTATGGCTGGTGAGGCACTGATATTAGGACCAAAATGACACATTTAGGAGTCAAATAGACTTGCATATTTGCCTTTAAATTACCAGCCATATATTCTGAATATTATTCCACATGTGGTTGAGGCTCTGCCTCACCAGACTCTTTTGACCGTATATCCCTGCCCTCACACCACTGTAATAGCCTCTAACTCATTAAGTAACAATATCTAATTAGGACTTTAAAGTGCTCTGAGTAATAAACAAGAAAAGTAAGTAGAATATGTGAAATATAGGCCGAACTCTAATTGTTGTTTAATATTCTAGTGAATATTCTAACTTAGCTCATGCTGACATTTAATTTTAATAACAAATATATGACTTGTTGAAGAAAGTGCTATGATAGTCCAATCAGCCATGTTATACGGTACAATGACCGAGGGGGGGAAAAAAATATTTTTTCGTCTTTTGCCACTGACTCGACTTCACTCACGGGAGACCGTGCATCACCTCCCTTATCATTTGTGTCTGCTAGCCTCATAACTCCCCCAATGTCTGCCACTACATCCGCCTCCAGTTTGAAAGTCTAATTGAGCCTCAGGGATACACAAGCAAAACTGATGTAGTGGATGATGGGCTTAGCCTTTCAAGCAGACTTAGCTCACTTCAGTACAATCAGTACATTACATAAATGTATCATTTCAAATGCATTTACACAGTCAATAAATATTGTACCACTCTCGATGAATGGAGTGGAGCAATTACATGCAAGCCCTTGAAAACTATCAGATTGATTTAACCACTAATTCCTCAATATTCCACACGATGTTCACAAGGTCCCCGTGTATTTTTTTCTTTCTTTCTGTGGTCAACCGAAGCAGAGAGTTTATGCATGCCCTTCGAGGTGCTGCCTGGGGATGATGGCGCTGTTTTCCCTGTTTTCAAATCGGAGTGATTTGTTTATTTTCTGCAATGTGGTCCTACTTGGCTACCACATGACATATTGATATCAAGGAATTTGTGTTTCTGTGTTTTGTGTTCCATGCTGAGCAGTGTCAAACTATACGGTTGAACTTTTTGGAAGGTGTGGTGTCCATTGCATGTGACACGAAAATAACCCAGCATTTGATGAAAATAACATGCCTATGCAATATTCAAAGATGTTCGTGGCAGACAGGTGGCCTGGCCTGCTTTGTCTCTTCAGGATCTTGACAACATGCTTATGGAACTGCCAGAAATTCCTAGATGCGAATGTCCAGCCATCATTCCTTACCCTTGAGCTCAGGACAATGACCTGCAGCATAATGACAAGTATGTGTCTGATTACGTCCATATGTCTGATTTGCTCTCAAAAAAGTTTCTGAGTGGCCGAGTCAAAGTTGAGACTGGAATCCAATTGAGATGCTATGGTATGACCTTAACGCAGTTCATGCTCAAAAACCCTTCAATATGATGGAGTTAAAAAGGAGTGGGTCAAATAAAATTACCGTGGATGCTTGATTTTCGTTATTGGCACCAAGGGTAGCACAACCAGTTATTAAATTCAGCCGGCAATTACTTTTTAACGTAGGGTCAGACAAGGTTAGGATTTTTATTCCTTTCATAAATGAAATGATTTGGCTTGCCTTGTTTTTCGATATACCATATTAAAACTGGTGTGATGATTGGAAACATTTAAGAGTGATAAATAATCCCCCCCAATCGAAAATTAGGATAATATCCACCACAGTCTGAGTTGAGGCAATTTTCTGTACGAGTGCAGTTGTATACAGCTATAAATCAAGATCTCAGGAATTATTTTCCGTCTCAGAAAGATATTTGCCTTGTTTGTATATGTGGATGGACGTAGAGTTGCACAATATCATGAATAAACGAGATGGTTCTCAGAATTAGGCCACTACTTGTTTAAAGTAAGCAGCACAGCAACGCAAACTACAAACACATTCATGACAACATAGCGCATTTAGTTGATCGCATAGTTTCTTTTGGAATAAAGAACCCATAAAACTCAATTGTTGTGTCTTCGGGTTCTCTATCGTTCTCTACATTTTGTATTTTATTTTCACTTTTTGTCTTTACTTCATTCCCTCTTCAACAACTTAGCGAGGGAGAAATGTGACGTTAATGCTTTTTTCTTTCGATGCGCAAGATTTATAGATGAGTACAACACTTCACCGGGTGTCGCCACAACCTGAGGTTTTTCAGAGAATGCGCCAATAAATGGTTGTACATGGTGTGCACGATTTAGCCTCGACTGAGCAGTTAACACCCAGGTTCCGTCTCTTTCGTCAATCTTTTCCTCTATTTCCCCTCATCATTTTTAACACCTTTCTCCATTCTCTCCCCCTTTCTGCTTCTGCAAGCATTTGTTATTTACTGAGGTGGACACTTTCTCTGGCAGCTAAAAGGACATTTTCTCACTCACTTTCTCTGTCTGTCTCTACTTGGAGGTCAGAGTCCTACTTGCCACTAGCAGAGGTGGCTTTTCAAAAACACACAATGCTTTAATGACAAAGGGAGTGTTCATATTGATAGAAAATGAGATAGTACCGAGCTTGGCTACATCACATTCATTCAAATACTCTCATTTTGTCGTGTTGGTGCGTTTGACTTGGCGACAGAGGATAAAATCGCTATTTTAATGGTTTCATGTACCTGAGTGGCAGTGCTGTCACACAGCTCATTGCATTTCTTTGATGTTTCAGAGATTTCTTAGAGTTGCTTAGAATTGCCTCAATGTCCAAACCCATTTTGATACCACAGTATGACATTCAATTTAAGAGCAACAAGCAACAGTCGCATTCTTACTTTTATTGCTAGTGAAGTGAAACCTTACAATTTACAAAGATTAAATCCAATAAAGCTATACCCTGAACATGGTTCATGTTTTTCAGCCTAAAATGGGCTACATGTGCTTCTGTAATGGAATTGGAAGTTGTTCTGTCAGCAGCCCAACTGCCAAATCATATCTCATCCTGATTGTCCTTATAGGTACAAGAGGCAATAGGTGGTGTGGGCAAAATGCTAATAGAAACCATGTACAGCTTGTTCTTGAAACAATCATTGGGCTATCACTGTGGTAGAACTCCCCCACAATCAGAGCCAACACACCACCAGGTGGTGCTTGGTTGACAACTCCACCCCTCTCTTCACCCGAGTGTCCAAGACGTGACCACAAACTCGATCATCGAACTGCGGCCTAGACTGTGTTGATGTCAGGTGCATGCACGGACATGCTAGAACAATGTTTGTTACCGACAATCCATGACTAAGAGTTGACGTCGACAGATCACCCCTCCCTGTTTCTGATCAGGCGTGCCGGACCGTTCTTCCCAACCACACCCTTGCTGATATCGTGCCCTTTCTGACAAATCCAAAATGAAAGGATACCCTACTTTGGTGTATAGGCCCAAACAATCGGGACGTGTTCCCACCACCCAAAAGCGGAATCCAACCTCAAGAACACTGGTACCAGTGTTGAAGTGAGTCCGACTATCAAGTTGAAACCTTTTGACCCCACACAATAGCTCAGACTGTTTACCTGCCAGAGTGGTGACAATCCATAGCGCTAGCTTCTTTACCTAGGGATTGGACCGCAAACATTTCTGCCTTCAGCTGCCACTCAGTTCACACTGCACCCGACCTCCTTGCACCAATGTTGACCCTTTGGGCTTTACCCGGCCATATACAGTAGCCCACCCCCAATTGGTTATTAGTTTCTGAACGGCAATATAGTAAGTACATCAGCACCAACCTAACCCCAACCTCACCCCGCCCCTACGGTCCACCACCACCTTCAACAGCTGATTGCTGGTCGGTGAAAAATTTGCAGCATCTTGAATGGGACCCTGGTGGAAAAACTTCATTTCCTTGGACCAGTATATTATTTAGTCAACAGTATTAATAACTAATGTGTTAGTTACTAATTATTCATTGCTTTCATTTATTATGCAACAGTGCAAGGTGAAAAGGTCATGGTTCAAACTAAACTACTCTAACAAATAAAATTTCTTTGAATTGACTTCAAAATTAAAAACAACATATTTGACAAATTTCAAACGTCTTTTTTTAAGCGTTTTTCTTTAAGTAAAATATTGAATGCAATAAATGTCGACCTTTTTTGATGACATTCACACAATCACAAACATTTTATTTGTTTTTAGTATGAAGGTGCCTGAGGCCAGGTCAGGCAAAGCCATTATGTTCTGCATGTTCTCTTTTAAACAAGCACAACTATCTGAAACATAACTGCAGTAATGACCCTTTCAATTATGCATGTGTTACGAGACGATTTGGCAGCCTGACACAAACAACTAAGAGAGAAATGATATGCTAATTAAAGGAAATGCATTTATTCAAGTTTATTCATAACACATTGCTGTTTTTCAGCCTATTAAAAGCGGAACGATAAATGATGAATACATTTGAGTCGCAGGTTTTCCATTGCTGGATTCAAGTTAGTATATTAACGTTTGTTTTTGAGAGGAATATTTTATTGCTATTTGCTGTTAAAGACCAAAGTGCACGATAACAGGCAGATGGACTCACATTTAAGAATGAAAGCTCTTCTGAAAATCAATTAGACTGTGGGGCATAACCTATTAAGTATACACTTTTATTCACTACTGTGCCTTCTTTTAAATGAACACACAATAACAGAGGTCAGTCTTGTAGCTTTCTAACCTACAGCTATTTTCAGTATTAAATTAACTCTAAAGTTGTAGAAGGAAAAGCTTGTACTACGGCATGTACCCAATTACACTGTGTAGTTCTGTGTGTAGATTCTCTTAGTAGACATCTAAATAAATGCCCACCGCAAAAGAGAAGCTCAGCCATCTGTTTTTACAACTTTCTTTAAATCTTACATCTGATTTCTTGTTTTCCATCTACTACTCTAATTTTAAAGGAAGCAATTCGAAAAGATGATCCAGCCAAAATTTGACAGCGCAAGTAAAAATTGACAATTTTATCTAGGGGTGGTTTAACATCACGAAAAAGAGTAAATGCCGTTATGCAAATATGGTATTCTAAATAAGCGTGCATATCTGTCTGTCACACATTTCATGCTACAAATGCACAACCAAAAAGTTGTTTCAGTCAGTCAGAAGAAGAATACTTGTTTTTCCCTGAATGAAACAGTCATGGTGTATTTTATTTTGGTTGTAAATCAAGACATTTTTACCTTTCTGGTAATTGCTCACTGAAAAGTCACAAGACTTGTTCTTCAGCCCATTATACGCGCAGGAATAGATCTTTAATTACAGTACAGTAGAGACTAATTGTGTATCTCAAGATAGCATAGCTAGAGGCGGCTCGGTGGTACACTGGTTAGCACGTCAGCCTCACAGTTAGGCGGGTGCCGGTTCGATTCCACCTCTCACCTTTCAAGTGAGATTTCTCACTTTAAAGTCAGACTTCTGACTTTAAAGTGAGAATTCCCACTTTCTGCCTTTGAAGTCAGAATTCTGACTTTATTCTCAGAATTCCCAATTTAAAGTCATAATCCAGTCACCCCATTTTTTTTCTTCTTCAATAGCCCTAATCCTCTTCCGTACTCTTCTGTACAAATGGCACCTATGTGATGAGAATACAAAAAACTCACCAGCATATAACTCTCACCACAGTTTGTCACTAGTTATTCAAAAAAATCAGACTGAATCTCAAATTTATGAACATAACGTAAAAGGAAAACCTTTTTTCCCAATGGCACGTGTGATGAGGTTATAGTCCTCAAAGTTATGTGCCAAACTTTGGTAAGAACCAAATCATCAATTTGGGGGCTTGAAACAGTTTGAGGCTACTTTAGGGGTCATTCAAAATGAGGGAATGAAGTGATACTTTATATATGACTGTATTATTAAAAATGTCTATGCGAGTGTGTAGTTTAAGCCCCCCCCCAATCTACTCCCTTCTGTGGGTCACTAGTTATTAACCCCAAGACAGTCACCTTGACACACTGTCTCCTAACACGCACAAAAAACGGAGCCAGTGCGTACACACACATACTTTTCCATCTTTGTCAGAGCTCTGTGACCCGGCACATTGCATGAATTGAAAACCATCAATCCGAACATGGATCAAAAATTAGATTATGCCTCATTGTAAGAGTAGCCGTTTTGTTTGATTGAGCCACTAAAAGTAGGGTTTATAGGTTATCAAAACAAAAGTCAGGGGATGTAATGGTCCACAAAACTGTATTGTGATAAGTTTCAGAAAGATATTAAAGTGGATTTAGGATTAAGTGAATAATTGAATCAGCTTCTATAGAAATGAGTGTTGTAGTGATACTTGCCTTCAAATTTCTCTCTACTCACAGTGCGGCCTGGATTGGGTGCCTGAACACCCCCCCCCCCCCCCCTCGCCCAGTCTTGGCACACACTTTACAACATTCCAACCCACGACCAGCAGAAGTCATGCAATAAACTGAATGCATTGATCAACCATTAAAAACTCAGAAACCACATGCATGTGCAATTTTGAGAAGAGGGTTAGGAAAACCCTGTGTTTCATTTTTGTGATCCATATCTGATTATGTTCTGCATTTGACTTCCCTAGGTTAATCTATTGGAACATCAGTTATATCTCATAATTACAATTTCCAATGTTTTTATAGATTTACTTTTTTGCATACGCGCTGACATTGGCTCATAAAGCCGGTTCAGCCTATCCATGAGCAGGAGGTGGATTTGTTTTCTTGAGCTTATGAGACGAAGCCACTTCTTCTCTCTCTTCTTCCTGGAACTTCCCTCCTAGAAGCTTTGTCATCTGCTCTGCATTTCCCCAGGTTGTTTTACGACCTCACCAATAGGGTGGTGGAGGGCTGAGGTCTCGTGCCTCTGTCCGCTGAAGAGCACGTGGGCGCGGCTGGACTCGGCATGAGACTCGGCTGGCACGAGCCTCTGCTTTTGTCTGTGGATCATGTCGGCGTTTCTACGGAAACCGTAAAAACGGCTTGCACCAGAAAAAAACGAGCACCAGAATCCAAGATCCAAGCAGGGGCGGACATTGCAACAGTTTAGTACACCAGGACGGACAACTGCTAAAGAGCTCCCATCCTGACCGGGTCTAAACTAAAGTTAGGGACCTCGGGAGAGTTTTTCCAACCAAACTCATTCTATTATTACCTGTGGCCGTCTTTGGATCTGAGAACTGTTTTCAGTTTTTCGTTGTTTAAGCCTTCTTAAACTATAAAGAGAAAAACAATATGTTGCCCTTAGTGGCGGTTCATTGTACTGCTGGCAGTAGATTTCCGCCATCATTAACTAAATAATTATTTAACTAACTAATTAATAATTATTTAATTAAGTTGATCCTTAATTACACCATATTCCTTACAGTGCAATCTGAAAAACTAAGTATTGATTAATCTGAATCTGTTGCTTCTCCAGATATAATGACTTTAGAAAATGATTGCACACAGCAGATGGGCGAATGTTTAGCCAACATGAGCTAACAATTCAGCTGTTAACTCTTTTCTAATAAAAATGTACCTTGCTTACTAACCATCCCTCCACCACTTTATCGTTTGGTTAATTTATGCAACACAACGTGTTTAGTATGTGACGTAAAGTAAAGAGTGTTCTTTCCTCTACTACCTTCTTCCCTCCGTACACTCCCTCGCAACCTAATCGATACCGACTAATAGCTCTGGAGGGTTTCAGACTATTCATTTCCCTGAAGTATCTAATTAAGTTAATCAAAACCACCTCCATTTTGTGGAAGTCTTAACAGCTGACAACAAACTGATGTAGCTGCAATTTGTTTACTAGCTTTTATGTTGAGCAAGGTTGAGACAAGTCGGCTACAGAATCTTTGATTATTTTTTTTTGCTTATTTCTATTCACTAACATTCACTTGCTATCAATTTAAACATTTAACTCAAAATTCCACAGTGGCACTTTGTTTTCCAATTTTTCCACATCCCTGTCTGGCAGTATTACTGTATTGATTATTATAGCTTCAGCTCTCTATATATTTGTAGAATGACAAGTTATCGATATCCCACACCACTAGTGCTCAAGGTTTGCTGCATGACTGCACATTTGAAGTTATATCACAAATTGCTGCGTTACTGGTCACTTTAAATGGTACGACAATTAACCGCATCATCTGCACAACTGTCGTGTTGTAATTACCACAATACTAGTCACTTTAGTTTTGCTTGATGACTCTCCATTTGCACAGTTGTCATTGTACTAGAGCACTACTTTGTCATAAATGACAACTGTACTTACGTGTCACGTCTGTGTCATAGTTGCTTGTTACTGCAATTCTAGTGCAGCTCATACTACCGAAGGAAAAAATCCTTGTGTGTGTTTGTTACATGCTTGGCCAATAAAGCCAATTCAGATTCCGACTCGCTCGTTCTGCTGGGAGACTTCAACGCTTCAAACTGGTTGTTTATGCCACAGTAGCATTGTTAAATAACAGATTCATATCAGATTTCAATCCACATTCAGAAGGTACCTGAAAATGTCCAACGCAGATTTGATTATCAATAGCGCTCACTTAAGACTTGCAGTCTGTCTGCACTTCAGATTTTAAATGTAGGTTTAAACATAAGAGCAGAGAAGCTCAAAAAGGGGATAAGAGAAGTAGTTCCCAGTCTATTAAAATGTAATTAGATAAAACCTCATTACACAGGCAGACAAGAGTCCAACTGAGCCATGGGGGACGGAGAAATAAACAGCTTTCTGCTTTCTAGTTTATCATTCATCCTTAAAGTAAATGATCAGTTTATGTCAAGTAAACACAAAGCGGGAGGGGAATCCAATTGCTGGAAGTATGTGATGGTAATTATATTGGAGTATGTTTAGGCAGCAAAATACATAATTGTCTTGGATTCAGTTCCGAACGAGGGTGGATTGAACATCATAATTCTTTCCAGTCAATCAGTCTTTTCCCACAGATCTGGGTACAAGTTACTCACGCTTTTCTGCCAAGCAGCTCAGAATCAGCGGCTGAGATGATTTCCAACTTTCGATGCATTGATTTCGTGAGGATATTACACGCAATTGTCTGCATACTAATTTGCTCATTTTGCATCATGATTCATAAGACGACAAAAGCACAAAGAAAAACGCAGATTGCAAGTAATATGAGTCTATGCAGAATGTTGAAGTTTTGTTTGTAGTTTATGGAGTTCAGTAGCTTTCACAGTGTTTCACAAGTTCTGCATAGTATTACTATTAATACAAAGACAAAAGCATTGTTTGGTATTGCATGAGCTGTGTTAGTGCCCTATATGGGTGAATACTGGTTCACTACAATTCATAAGCAGCTGTGTTTTCACCACCTAGCACAACATGTTGCATACTTTGGCACGTACCCTGCATGTGTGTATTTTTGTCAACGTGGATGTGGAAATGTGCGTGCGTGCCTGCGTGCGTGTGTGCGTGCGTGCATGCGTGCGTGCGTGCGTGCGTGCGTGGGTGCGTGCGTGCGCCCATGTGTGCGTACGCGTGTGCGTGCATGCGTGCGTGCGTGCGTGCGTGCGTGGGTGCGTGCGTGCGCCCATGTGTGCGTACGCGTGTGTGTGTGTTTTGTGCATGGCCCTAAGCAGGGAAGAAGTGGTTCAAAGAGCACCGGAAACCCGGAAACCTTGATGAAGGAGGTGTGTAATCGGAACTGAAAACCAATAACTGGCTGGTGGTGGAAAGACAGATTCACAAGGAGAATAGGCCAGAAGAAGTTGAATATACACACACGCACACACACACACACACACACACACACACACACACACACACACGCACTCACACACTCATTAAACTAAACAAAACTCAAGTTGGTAGTAATTAAACAATGTAATAAATAAATTTACACAACAAATTAAATATCTTGTTCAATACTACACAGCACATAATGTGATGTGGATGTCGATCTAATAATTGAAAAATCATCTGTCATCTGTAACATCATCATCTTATTGAATAAATGCAAGCAAAAACAATGCATGTTCCACTTCCTGGAGTAGAGGTCTACGCACAACAGTAAACAGTAAATGCAAATCAAATCTGAACTCTCTCATCTTTTGATGAACGGAAGCAACGTTTACTGAAGTCATTTTAGGCAGGGTACAAAGACAACAAGGCCAGATTTGACTTTTTTCCATTTGATAAATGAAAACAAGTGCCTTATAATCGGATGTCCCTGAGAGATTACCTTAATATGATTACCCTGTGTTGTGGGCTGTGTCTAGAGGGATTTTTCACCCCAATATGTGTCAGGAATGAGTTGAGCCAGGGCGACCAAATGCAGCTTGAACCAGGATTTATTGCAGGGAAAAGGAGTTGGAAGGGAGGCAGGTGGGGAACGAACGACACAGACGGGAGGAAGACTCACGGCCAGCAAAACAGACAGACTGACCGACATGAAGTCCCCTTGGACAAGATTAAAATTCTGACCGTGAGCCTTCAGACAGACCGAGGGAAAACCAGATGACACGAACAGGAACACTGGGCACGAACAGGAATGGACACAACAGTAGACACCGACAGGGAGAAACACACGGGCAGGGCTTAAATACACAGGGTAACAAGAGGAAGCAGGTGACAGACATTACGGTAACGAAAGGGGTGTGGCTGAGCGAAGTGGCACGGGCGTGACAATATGCTCACAAAACAGTCTAGGCTGACAATTGCAAATGTTAAATCTGTTTAATATTTTTACATGCTAATTCCTTATGTCTTGTGACACCTTGCCGTCTTTCATAGGTCATTCATGGTAAGACAGAGATTGTTTGGTGTAATGACTTGTGACCAATCACAATGTTGCCGAATCCAGAATTTAAACTCTTTGAGAACTCCGTTAAACCACAAAGATGAAAATAAACTCCTAAAGTTATTCAATAGGATAGTGAATTGATAATCCTATGCACATTCATCCAACCATTTATCAACACTATGTTGAACTCATACATTGTGAATTACATCCATTTGCCAAACACTTGAGCAAATGGTCCATGCTTTCTCATGCATGGAAACAATGGCGATGAGCGGTTTGCATCAGCACCCCAACACTTTAACAGAATATAATATGGATTCATTTACATTCAGGGTCTAAGGCTAAGGATCTGTAATAGACAGTGATGGTATGTATTATTGGTCTGCTCCTTTTCATTATGCCGTTAATGATTTTCTGTCAAGTTCAATTGTAAATGAAGGAGGCACAAAAGTGTGTGTGAGGGGCGGGATGGGGTGGTGTTCAAGAGTGGAAAGGCAGGAGACAGGAAACTCCTAGTGCAACATCACACCAGACTCTAAGGATGTGCATCTCCATCACTCAGGCCACGTGACATCCGTCACAATGCACAGCCAACTGATATGCACCAGATTGCAGCCTGCCTGATGGTCTAGATAATTAGTTATCGACAAAATATCTGACACAAAATAAAAAGGTCTTTCATATTTACATTCTTGCAACCCATAAGAGAATGAGACAATAATTACACTGGTTAAGAAATTTTTGCTGAACTTTTCTAACTACAAATGCAAGTAAACTTTTATATATTACGTATATATATATAAGCATTATATATAATTTATATATAATTTTTTTGCACTGATTCAAAATCTGCTCTTGTTCTTTCCCTAGCACATCAGGTTTTCATAATAATAAAGGTAATAATTATAATAATAGTACATGTAATATACTTTATTTATTGTAAATAAATAATAAGAATAAGAATACTAGCAATAATATGTAATGTAGTAATATATTTAATAAGTTTAGTTTCAATGGATTTTCTTCTGAAACGTCAGCTATAATGTACAAGACTTGGTAAAATCCATGTTACACAAGCTGTTATAGGTCAAACGTAAAAACAAGATAAAAATGAGAGTATTGCAAAAGAAAGGCATGTGCTAGAAGAAAGTAGACATTTTTTTAAATAATCAAAAATACATTTAGGGGCAGAAAGCTATCTCTGATTTAAAAACTGCTATTGAACTGTGTTATTGAATATTAGGGGTGTAACAAAAAACAATTTCAATTAGAGGACTGCTGTATTATACTGAACCAAGCCGAATTGTTGCATTTTAACATGTACTGTCCTTGAATCTTATGACACCCCATGTATCAAGATCCGTATCAATTCCTCTTTTTGCAGTTTGACAGATGAACGCCAGATAGGGATCAGTATAAATCAGTTCAAAATTGCTGATGATTTATTGGTTAATCAGCGATATTGAAGTTTTTCGTTCAGTCTTTCCATCTGAATGACATGCCAATGTCATTGTTGTATATGTGTATTTGCGTTGGTTCATAGAGAGAACCAATTGGCATGTATCATGGTGCTGTCCAGCTCTTCATCTTCGCCACTCATGCTTGGATATCTGCCACTGATATGACGACTGCTTTTTATTTTGGGACATTTCTATGCTAAGTTTGCAAATCTGACAATTTGTGACGATTAGTATGGTGTAACCACTGTACATATTCCATGTAACCACAGTCATTCAAGACAAACATTCAAAATTCTAAATGACTTGGAACATAAATATAAGTGGAGTTATGCAGTAGATTGATGCTGATTGTTCAATGTAACTTCATCAGTTATTTAGCAACTGCCATGGAGAAGGGACAATGTCAACATGGTGGACGGCTAACATAAGAATATGGCACAATGTACAGTTCTGCATTGATTTCAATAACCGGGGTGTATCATTCAGCCTAATTATAGTGCCTATAACCAGCCAGTGCATAGACACACATCTGCTGGTACCATTATTCACTGGTAATTATATTGTCAATACACAGCAATGTGGCTCCATATTGCCCCCCCTCTTTAACAAGTAGGCAAACGCTATTCTTTAATTGCCCTTCAGTCAAATACTTTCAAACTTCTTTGCATCCATTACACACATACATAGTCCCACTTGTGCATTGGTCCATTCACTCTGCCTGCGGCGAATATCTCCAACATGCTTACACCATCCTCTTGTATGCTCTATTTCTGGTTTCTCTCTCGTGCCCCCCCCCCCCCCCCCCCGCCCTCCCCCCCCACACACACACACACACAACACAGTCAAATACTTGGGAATGGGTTCATCAGTGTCACATCACACTCACTCTTTTTAAGCTCCTCCCTATAATTTCTCTCTATCCGGTCCCAGGAGCTTTGTAAATTGAAAGCCATTTACTCTTCCCTATCTCCAACTCACTCTGAGATTCTCTCTTACTTAACCTTAACCTCTTGCCTAAAATCAATTCAATTCTTCCTCTGTCTTCTTTCCAATGTTTTTTTCTTTACTTCTTTTAGCATTTCTTTTAATACATTTAGATAAATTTGAGAAAAGTTACTGAATAACACTAATATATCTTATTTTTGCTCGTCCCATAAGATTTCATCAATGCATCCAACCATTACCTCAGCTGATTATCTTCACAAGGGACGCAAGTGTGCTGGAGCTTATCCCAGCTACCTGTGTGTGAAAGGCAGGGTACACCCAAACTGGGTACCAACCAATCGCAGGCGCACACAGAAACACCCACTCATGCTTTTAATCACACCGCTGGACAATTTTGAATGTTCAATCAACTTACCATGCGTGTTTTTAGAATGTGGGAGGAAACTGGAATACACGTAGAAACACAACATGTAAACTCCACATAGAACATGGCTTCATAAATAAATGAATGAATAAATAAATAAATGAATTTCAAGTATTTTAAAGATGTTGGTGCCAGACATGAATGATTGCTGACCCATGAAAGAGGAGGGCAGAGCACCCACAGCAGGATAGCGATCACCTGGAACAGTGTTAGCTTGACTCCCTCTGTCTCATGACATACAAGAGCACCATCCTAGTTCTGTCATGTTTGGCAGCAAAGTGCAGAGTTCGGGTGCACAAAACTCTACTATGCTTGACATTGATGGCTCAGACAGAAAAAGGGAATTTTATTCTATTTTAGATAAGCAATACCATCATTAATACATTGGCTAACATGGTTTGCTTAGTGGTGTCAGTTTAACGCATTTTTTTTTTTTTTTAATCACGCAATTAAAGCTCATTTTGGCCTAATGAAATTTGTACTCTTTTCATGTACTGTTGCCATAGAAAACCTACAACACTTCACCAAATCTTGCAAGAGCGGAAATAAACATCCAGCACGCCACACTGTTGACACTAGTCTTGGCCTGTTGTGCAGAAATTTCATCCATTCGTAGAAATAAAAGCATCATGGTGAGTGGTCTGTTCATTATTTCTTGAGAAATCAGAAACAGGGTTAATATGGTGAATCAAGACCATTATATTGCTGCTAAGTTCAAAACAAACTTTAAAAATGGTTTGTTGAACTATAGGCTGAGTCGTTGTTTACATTTCACATGTATGTAATATTTTTTATATTGCCCACATTTTTTATTCTTAGAATGGACTGTTGAGGGGCTGTTTGTGTATCTTTTTGGAAATTTAATCCAATTCAATAAAAAACATGCCTGCATAAGAAAATCACCCCTCTTCTTCCTGTTAAGGCTATCAATATGTGCTAAAATAATGGCTCTGAAAAAAAATCTAGGTATTTTTTTTACAATAACTAAAATGTGTGATTAACTATGAGTTAACAATACAAAAAAATGTGATTAATCGTGATTGAATATTTTAATCGCTTGACAACACTAATCATATTTGAACACACATCTCGAGCTGCCTCATGTTCTCTGCTGCTTCTGTTCTGCTCCAGAACAGGTCTTCTCTGTCTGCTCTCTTGGCTTAGCCTACGTTAAATTACCAGTTGTACAGAGCAATCCTGACACAGTGCAGAACTTAATTACACACTAGCTGGCAGAAAGGGCTATGTGTTAGTTCTTTGTTTCTCTTTTTCCAGCTACTCCAACACTAAAGCCATATCTTTTCTAACATTTCGTTTCTATTAATTCTCTGATTAGAGGCAGCCAAGAGGGTAAAATCACTTATTCCACATGGTGGCTATATGCTTATTATAGGTGTTGGGGTATGGAAGGGACGTCGGTTACCTGTAGCTACATATAAAGGCCTATTTTTTACCAGCTTGGGATTCAACTGGAGCCTATCCCAGCTGACATCGGGCAAAAGGCAGACTACACCCTGAACTGGTCGCCAGCCCGTCACAGGGCACATATAGAGACGAAGAGACAGCTGCACCCGCATGCACACGATCGCTGAGCAAGAATCAATCCCACGCTGCCTGCACACAGGACAGGTGAGTGTACCCCATCACCATCAGCAACCATAGACACAGGTGCATATTTTGAAGCAGTCTTATGTTGTTTCACAATTTAAAATAGCTCCCAGGTATCTCGATGAATTGCCTGGCATGCTTAAATAAAAATACAAAATTGGGCCGTTTATAATGTTCCCAGCTTTGTGAAAACATTAAAGACTGTTGTTGTGCTACAGGTTTTCCCAGTAGAGGGCGGACTCACCTGTTACCTGCAATGTGATGATGTTTGAGAGTGAATCAAGTGTTTTTGTGGGTCAGTAAAAAAAGAAAAAAAATGTTGAATTAAGTTATTTAGCCACGACGCAGCAATGGAGGATGAAAACTCTGATTTGTGTTTGTGTGCGCTTGCGTCTACGTGTGTGCATGTGTGCTTGTGGAGCGGAATCCCTCGGTGTACAGAGTCAACGCCATGTCAGCTTTTATCAATATTTGAATGCAGAACAAGAGAAGGGATGAATCTTTAATCTGACCTTGGAACTCGACGCAGACATGGAGACAAGTGAAAAAGTGACACAGTGACAGGAAGTGAGAAGAACAAAGTGTTTTGAGAAGTGATGTACGATCTTGCCGCTAAGAGACTAGGGGTTTTGACTGTATCAGGCATCGGAAATTGAATTCATGTTTCTCGCAGTTAAAGAATGATAAAATAAAAAAAATCATCATACATCTTGGAAATAAGAATTGCTTTATCTTCATCGATGTAACACAAACACACATATCTGCTTGCACAGTAGCTGGTTAGTAAATGAGCCTTTGCTAATGTTTCTTTTAGTTCTTTAGTGAGCTAAAAAACACCCACTTCACACAAACAGCCTGTCATCTTTGGCTTAGAGATGCAACAAATGTGCAGTGTGTGGCGGCTGGTGACTGAGCACCCTCCCTTAAGCACACACACATGCACAGTTTTGTGTGAGAACTGCTATGATATGACAGACTATCCTGCTTTCCTCGCCATTTTGAACATGTATTTTTGTATTATATATTTTTTATTTAATACACAAATACAATGTTAAACTTTTTAGATATGTGGAGCGACGACCATGAAAGATTTTTGTGCAGCTCATGATAAAGGTGGACTGTACTGACAGCCAGGTAAAAATAAGTACTATGCATGGTACCGGCTGGCACATGTCACTATTACTATTTCTAAGACTTGGTGGCTGTTTGCAGTCATTCGAGTTAATGGATGAATTTATTGCTCCCGCCTGTCCTTGCTGGAATCAAGATAAGAGTCTTATCTTATCTCTCTTCACCTTCTCAAATAATCTATTGCTTTTGTGTAGAGTGATGAAACTGTTAAGGTGTGGCCTTGACCAGGACAAGGGAGTTTGTGGCAACGATGAAGAGATGATGGAGGTTTAGCTAGTAAATTGCTGGGGATTGCTACAGATGGACACAATGAAACTATTCAAACTGACAAGAAAGGCACATCTTGCTATAAAAATGTATCTGTAATTCAAAAACTCAGTGCTGCCGGTGAGTATTTTTTTAGGTGGTCTACATTTGAGAATAATGTCTGTATGCAATTCACACATTATTTTCAGTAGCAACATTCCAGACTTGCAACTGTTCTACTTAGCACCGTCAGTGGAAATGATCTAATTGCAAAAACAGCTTTCGTGCCATGTAAATATGGTCGATTGGCACCTTTAGATGTCAAGAGAGGTTTCCACCACAACAACAGAAAAGTAGATAATGTCAAGAAAGAACCGGTCATCTGTCTTGAAGAAACAGTTTGGATTTGGTTTCAATTACTCCCATCCAGCCATTCATTTTCTTAAGTGCTTGTCCAAATTAGTGTTGCTGGTGAGCTGGAACCTATAGCTGATTTTGGGTGAGAGGTGCGGTACTCACTATACACCGGACTGTTCGCCAGCCAATAGCCATTGAACAGCTCCCACTCACTGCCTTTTTTATGAAAAACATTTTTCTGATTCCTCAGTCACAAAACAAACCCCCCAAAATGTTAACTGCAAAGTGGAAAAAAAAATGTCTAAAAAGACAAAAGACCACATTGCACTCATTTCTATAGCAACAGACTTAATTTCAGAAAGAGAAAGAAAAAGTGCAGTGTGTCACGCAAGATACAACTTTCAATTGGTGCATATCGCATACTTTTTTGCTGGTGGCACTATGGTATTCATATCATCTATAATAGATGAACCCACTTTTTGATTTCATGGTTGCCTGTAAATATCATTCATCCAGGTAATCTCTTTCTCAAGGTATGGAATTAATCACAACTGGACTATGGATGTTTTGACTCATCTGAGAAGCCTCCATTAGTGAGTATAATTGGGATTGGCAATGATAAGACCTCATCGTGATAACAAAAAGCTTCTGTGTCCCATTACAAATACAGCGTGACAAACTATAAATACAAACAAGTCTGTTGGATATTTTGATCATATACGGTGCAGCCGTATCATCTTCCAAAAGTCTCTCCTCCTCACCACCATCTCTAGCCTCCACACCTTTTATTTCTTATCACGGCGTGTCGCTTTTTGGCTGCAATGGTTGCTGTGTCGCAGCAGAGCGGAGAAACTGGCACGAGGAAATTGTAGTTCCTGTCCACATGCTGTCCAGTTAAAAACTCACAACCACCGAGCGAGAGGAGATCTCACACTCTATCTTCGGCTGCATGTAGCAGTCGCCCACATAAATGTCCGCTTGGCTCTGCTCTGAACGCGTAATTGCTTTGTCCACACCTCTCCCACATACACAAATATTCAAAAGAGCACACACACGGAAGCATGCTGCGCCAGTACATACTCCACAGCTCCACACCCCTGGTGCTAACACACATTATGTTGTAGCTTACTGAACGCAAACAAAATCATGAAGAACACAGATTGACAATACCAATCCTGTCTGTCCCTCCAGCACACCACCAACACAGTCGATTCATTTAGTGTTGGAGCCCGACAAAAGCGCACAAATGGTAAAGGTGAAGAAAAGAACAAGTCAGCCACACACAGCATGTCACTGTGGCAGAGTTGAAGGTCCAGCGCACTGCAGCATTTTGCAACATGTTTCTAAAACAGGACAGAAACATCAACTCAGCCTTTCCTTTTTGTGTCCTTATTACATCATCATGTCACTGCCAGAGGCTCAATTAAGATACTGACTTTGACCCCTTACACAATTGTTAAAAGGAAGCAGGGGAAAAGAGCACTTTGCAAGCTGAAATGGTGAAAGCTTGAAAATCTGTCAAAAAATCCAATGCATTTACATGTATGTCCTGAGCGGTTTGTTCACATGAGCCTCTCTGGCTGGGAAACAGCTTTGGAGAATAACAAGGCCATAAGCCTCAGAATTATACATCACCTGTGGATCTAATGGGATACAACTGTAATGGGATACAACACAAGAGCTACATCATACTAAATGTTACCTTTACAAAAACAATTATCCTCAGTTCAGAATGATACTATTAGATGCTTTTTAGCACTTTAATTCGACATAAAGAAAAATTATTTGGTCGAGAAATTGCAGTGGATCTTATTTAATTGTGGAGACCACAATGAATTTTTTGGTAAGTGTCAAAATTTTCAGAAAATTTGCAATTCTCAGTTGAGTGTAATTATAATTCTACTGTGCGTGTGTGTGTGTGTGTGTCTGTGTGCGTGCGTGCGTGCGATCATAGAGCACTGTGTTTAACAAGCACAATTGTTTCAAAGGATTACATTACAGGAAAATCAATTTAAACTAGATTGATTTAATTGCATGACCAGCACTTCCAAAATTATTGAATCATTTTTTGTGCTTTCATCATTTTCCAAGGCTCAACGGGGGTGTACAATAGAACGACTGCTATAATTATACAGCAAAGCATCCTACCAGTCAAATATGCTAGCAGTAAGTAGGGGAGTTAAAAAAAAAAAAAAAAAAGAATCAGAATTCAAATGTAGGTGTCAACCTACCACATCATTTTGTGTGGCCTGAAAACCACACATTTTCATTTTTCATCAACAGATGTCATTTTTTTGTTGACATCTGTTCAAAAGCTTGCACCACAGAAATAAAGATAATTAAAGTGACCAGAAATACGATAAAAAAGGGAATGGGAAAATGAGAAGATTGACAGGTGTTTGCAATGACAGAATAAAACGATATTACAGACAAAATCCAAGGACAGCACCAACCAACAGAAAGAGATCATCCTACCAGAGTTTCTCTTGGAAATGTACTTGACATCATTGCTGGCTCCTGAGGCAAGGAGGGTGAGGATGAGGAGGAGAAGAAAGAGTGGCGTCTTCATCGCTCTCCTCTCGACCGGGACCTTTAGATCAAACAAGAGAAAAATGGTGTTACATATAACATGCCATGCATCATTCTGTCACTTAACCAACTACAAAAAAATTACCATCACAAAAACACTAACAGTTTTAATGTTAGACAGGCTTGCCCTTCTGAACACAGCTACCTGTTACATCCCACTATAATTTATTTGAAAAATGTTTTAGTCAGTATTGTATTATGTACTGTCTGCTCTTCCCAGTATTGCAGTAGGAATGCCCACTAAATGTTTCATTAAACTTAATGACCTGAATGTCCAGGCTCAATCCAAACTTCTTACAACAAGTTTGGACACATTCTTCTACTCAATTATTTATGGCTAGAGGGAGCTGATTGGTAAACACCAGAAACAGGGTTGACAAGGGCAGGTGGAGATGAAAATCGAATGAGTTTACGAGACAGGGAGAAAAGACTCCAACAAACCTAAAAATATTCAAAACAGTACACAAATTGTGACAGTCAAAGGCTCTGGGCAGTTGTGCCAATTTTGCCACCGTAAATCATTATTCTGACAATTTGATAAAATAGGTCTTAAATACACAAACACACACACACAAACATACACACAACCTTTGAACAAACTGCGGACTCATACTGTACTAATTTTATATGTGCACACACACTCACTTGCACAAACGGGGGTCAGCAGAGTCATAAAAGACATGTTAGCAGTCATTCCACTGTGTTTTCAATAAATATGCCAACAGGACATACTGTATGCGTACTTTGCCTTCGATGGCGAAATCACATCACATTCTGGACAACAGTTTAGTAAGATTTTGAAGGCGCATGAGATGCTTTTGATATGGGCGCCATAGCTCTTTAGCATCAAAATCAGCCTGAGGACTTTTAAGTAGCATGAGACCATTGTGGAGTACAAAGTACACAAAACAGAATATTTTAGGATTTCAGCATGTTACTGATCTCTGTCGACTTCAGAAGTACAGTATATTGCTTCTCATCACTTGAAGTTGAAAGAAAAATATCTTTTCAAATCAAAGTCCATTAGGAATTATTCATCCATCCATGCATTTTCTGAACCGATTTATCCTCACGAGGGTAATTGCAGGCCACACATAAACAACCATTCGCACTCGAAAACCCACCACCTCCGAACTGTGAGGCGAAGTGCTAACCAGCGCGCCACCATGCCGCCTCCTTTAGTAATTGTATTAAACTAATATTTTTTTAAAAAAAAAAAAGCTTCAAAATCATTTGATTGGTATAGGGCAGGGGTCTTCAAACCTGGTCCTCGGTGTCCAGTGTCCTAAGATAATTTCCATTTCCATGTCAATTTACACATACAGAAATCTTCAATAGAATGGCGTGCATCAGTAAGTGTATCAATTTTTTGTTCAACTAAACACGGCCAGATTAATTTTACACAGTATGTAGGCAAATGTATGGGTAAATAATTTCAGTTTTTCAGTATACAGTTTTTTTGTGACATTTTTGTTTGGCTCTCTGCAGTGAGCTTTTTCCGATGCAACACATGCACCTTGGCTCAATAAAGCTTTGGAAACACTGCCGTAGTGACATCATCACAGCAGCATATCACCGGTGACTAAGAGAGTCCAATTAGTTCTGGCTGAGCAAAGGTCAAAGCCACACCACACAAACACCACCACATGGACTGTGTTTGGTCTTAGAATGAAGTGAGAAAAGCAGTGTGCAAGGCATGCAGATGAAGAAGAAATGACAGAAAGTGTTACTGGATGCAGTGGCGTGTAAAGAGGGGGGCTGATGGGGCAGGGCCCCAGGCATCTAACTTAGTGGGGGCATCCAAACAAGGGTGAATGTGTATTCAAGCTGACAATGAAAAAAGCTCACTAGTCTTTGGACATACGTTATCGCCAGGAACAACAATAACTCAAAATTTTTCATCAGGTCACTGGATGAAAGTGTATGACTCATCATTGGTGCATGAGGCCATGGATCAGCTGAACACCGTCATCCAATGGCTCATATAGCAACGCTTGCAGCTTGTCTAATTAGAGATGCGCTCTCACGCACTGCTTCTTATCCCAACATACTGTACAACACCTCCTTTGGCATTCAAGTGGTAAATTGATAAATTAAATTACCCATTGGAGAACGCCTGACTTCTGTTTTGGGGATTACTACCACTATGCTCTCCTTTCCTCAAGCTGAGGGACCGGGCCTTCAAGGATGCTGTGGAACGCCCTCTCAGACCATCGTAGGGACCCACAAACGGTGGAAGCTTTTAAGAAAGGTCTAAAAATGTATTTATTCCGGAAAGCCTACTCTTGCTAGTTTTTAAATGATATTTGATCTGTTTTATAACTTTATTTTATTCCTGTAATTTTACCTAATTTTCCTGTCCCGTGTTCTGTAGCAATTTGAGATTTGCCTTTAAATGTAAAGTGCATTATAAAAAAATCCATTATTATTATTATTATTATTATTATTATTATTATTAAACTGAATCCAACATCTCTGTCGCGATATATATACACTACTACAAAGGATGAATTGATACCTTTACTAAATGTAAACGGGAAAGGTGAAAAGTTCATCTCACAAGTTAATTACATTGTGTAGATTTATAACAACAGCTTTGATTTTTAATCAGACACTTGTGTGAACACACGCACACGCACGCACACACACACACGCACGCACACGCACGCACACGCGGACAGCCCTGATAGCAAACTATTCTGGTCTCAAATACACCAATGCTGAGCCATTAGGGTGCATCAGCCACACATCCAATATTAAAGACAGCCTAGAGCGCTTTTCTGTCACACTATCTTTTCTCTCCCAAACTGCATGAGTCATGCTGTTTTGGTTACAGAGGCAGTCTGTGTTTTACATGGAAGCATAAGCCGCCTTGTCATCATTATGAAAAATGTGATATCTGTCCTTTTAATCTGCTCATCAGGACATATAATTAGTTTGAATTTGAATTTATGTGCTGTCGTACTCCATTTAGGGTGGATATAAATTGTGTATTACATTGGGGGGGGGGGGGGATGACATACCAGCAAATCAGTGCATCTTCTGCTGTTGCCTTTGCAAGACCAGTTCAGATATGCGTTATCGCGAATTTACACAACATTCAGGTGTGTTCGGCCATCCGCGGCATTATTCAGCACCCCTCAACAAAGTTTGAGGAGAATTTATGTCTGTATTTATTTATTTATTTATTTATTTATTTATTTATTGTGCATATATACACGTTGCACTTTTGTGTCCTAGTTTACTGGTCAAAATGTCAAAATGAATGCTGTGAAAAAAATGATCATAATAAAAACAATGTTGGTGGTGGATTTACAGTGGACCCATCTGACAGTGCACATGCATTCATGTCACAAATTGTCTTTGTTTAGAGGGAAAGATTTTCTTTGCTATATAATGTTCCGTGCGGCTTATCCTTTAATTAGACTTTTTTTTTTATGTGCATCGTGTATGTGTGTGTGCGTGGCTGCATGCATTGAAAGCTCTATAAATTCGACAACACTTTTTTGGAATGCAAACCCATAACACGCCATAACTTGCGTTGGGGAAGTACATAAATGTGTGATAATGACCAAAACGTATTTGTCTTGATGGCAATATTGCCTGAGCGCTTCCACCTTGCAAGGCAAAAGACTATTATGCTTGGCGCCGATCAAGTCTAATGCAAGCCAAGGACATATTTCACACATCATCACCCCATGCACAGTGGGCACATTTGGCACCAAATTGTTATCTTTATGCCAATTTCCGACCCTATCATGATAGTTGGACCAAATATTGTTTCCAGTATGTATCTGCAATACAACAGCTCAAGTGAAGCTTATTAGCATTCGCTTACCAACTAAAAAGACCACAGGTGGGTATAATCTTACTCTGTTAAGCCCACTGACTTGGATATCCGACCTCTGGAAGCTGAGATGCCCTTTTGACCGCCACTGTCAAGATAGTTTATCCATATACTGAGTGAGTCTTACAACTCTCTCAGACATTGCTCATCAAGCTGACACACTGCCCCGGAGACTGCAATTGCTTCTGACTCAAATATCTCACAATTCAAGGCATTACCACACAAATATTGCAGCTATTTCTGAGAAGCACAAATATTTTTTTCTGACACTGAAGATCACACACAGGCATACACAGATAGACACACACAACACACTAACATGCTGCATCCACAGAACAGCTGGTAAACAGACTGTTGAGAGGAAGTGAGGGAAGGAGGGGTTTAGCTCATTTGCCATGTGGTTGTTTTGGGTGATTTCACAGACAAACTCCAAGGTTGTGTGTAAAGCTGCAAAACAAATAAGTAGATCTTTAAGAGACACATTTGAATGGTCAGTCAGCCTATGCATCTGCAGTGAAGCATTCATTTATCACGTAAACTGAAAAACGTAACACTAACATGTCAGTAAACAGTATTTCAAGTGTCAATTCTGAATATGTTATATAGATCAATTCTTAAATGTATTTTTATGGAAAAAAAAGCAGCCATGTTAGTCTTGCATTATAATAATAATAGTCATTATTATGATAATTATTATTATTAATGTATTTAAAAACTTGCTAACAATTTACCATCTTATAAACACCACAACTAATAATATTGCTGAATCTAAAAATAAATCCCTATTGTAATTTCTAAGAGAACCCATTTCATAACCTTCATTGGAGTATTGTAAGCTTACAACAAAATTTCAAAGTTGAAATGAATCAGCATTTGAAGGAAGAAAACAATAACTCTGTTACGCAGATTCCCTGATGTAATAACTACATTGCTCACAACGATGCTGTATTGAGCAAAATTAGAATTTTATCTAGCAAGTTGCTATGGCGCTGATGCACCAACTATCAGCTAGGTGTTTAAATCAAGGCTTGGGCAGCCTGATCTGGCCAGTCACACCATTTTATGTGGCCGAAGTGTTTCAATTTCACGTTTCCTTATAAATTATTTTTTGTGTGTGGTGGAGCCTATTCCAGCTGACTTCGAGCAGCAGGCGCGGGACACCCTGAATTGCAAGCCAATCGCAGGGCGAACAACCATTCGCACTCACACACCTATGGGCAATTTAGAGTGCTCAATTGGCCTTCCATGCACGTTTTTGGAATGTTTTGGAAGGAAACCAGAGTACCTGGAGGAAACCCACACAGGCACGGGGAGAACATGCAAACTCTGCAGAGGAAGGCTGGAGCTGGAATTGAACCCACAACCACCACACTGTAAGATGGATGTGATAACCAGCCGTGCTGCCAGGTAAAAATGGATTGTGTCAATTGTAAGTTAGTGGGCGATCCAGTGGTTGTGGTTTTGATTTCTGGCTGTTGTAACCATGCCAAAATGTCCTTGAGCAAGTTACTGAACCCCCAGTTGTTCCTGATGCTGCGCCATCAGTGGGTAAATGTGATGTCAGTGTGAAGTGCTAAACAAATTGCAAGTAAAACCAATGTCATTATGTTTTAGCTCTATGTTGTGTCAGGCGCTTGCAATTATACTGGGCCCTCTTAACATCATCATTAACGGACATGGTTATTTATGAATTAATAGAAATTCAATGCCATCAACCATGGTAGATGAAGGCTAACATACAACCATAAACAGCAAATAAGCCCTCGGTGAAACTAAATATTTCTAAACAAGAATATACATTTATATAACAAAAATGCCAAGCTAGCTTCAACGCAGAGTTTGACAGCTTATTACGCGAGACTTATGATGGGCACAAAAATAGAGCCCTGAATATTATAATACTGAACAAAAGTCTCTTAGGGGCCACCCTGTTAAGGTGCAAAAGGGACAATAAATAATAAATCGTATAAATATTTACACATTTGGTCCGTAGTAGTATAGGTCCATAGGGATTTAAAAAGAAGTCTTTTAGTCTTTCACAGTAGGAATACGAGGCAACATGACACTGACAAACACATCAACATTTATGGATGCATGCACAGAGAAATACACAGCATGAGGTGTGTGCTAATGAATGCAGTACCACCTGTTCAGTAAATGATCTAATTGCTCTCAGCAGATTCCCATTTCCTCACTTTTACACAGTTACAGCACCATTTAACAGGTAAGAGACTGCTGCCGCAAGCCATCCTTACCCTCACACCTTCACTAATTCAACATTTAACAGCATCTCTTGTGATGAGACACCAGTTGCTCTCAAGTGAGGAGAAAGCTAAGATGGTTAAAGGGAAGTGGGCAAAAGGTAGCTTTTAAAAGGAAAATCAAAGGATGCCGGGATGTGCGCTAAGGGCTAGGGCAAAAATGGGCAAATGAGTGTGCAGTGCAGGAAAAACACACTTGAAAGATCAAAGATTGAATTGTATGATTATTAAATTATTTATTGTCAGAGCAATATACTGAATATTTCCAATGGGAGTATCCCATCCATCCTTACAATCCATCCATCCATCCATCCATCCATCCATCCATCCATCCATCAAATCCATCCATCAAATCCATCCATCCATCCATCCATCCATCCATCCATCCATCCATCCATCCATCCATCCATCCATCCATCCATCCATCCATCCATCCATCCATCCATCCATCCATCCATCCATCCATCCATCCAACAAATCCATTCAGAGGGCTGAGACTGTAATCTTGAAACTATACTATCAAAAACAGAGAGACAGTTTAAGCACAGACATGTACGTACGTATATAATATGCTTTTCTGGTCATAAACATTCACTGGTATATTTGGCACTATTATATAGTATATTTCATACTATTACTGTTAAACTTATAGGGAGAAAGATGCACCTTTTTGAGAAGTATAAATGTACTTTTTTGTGATATTGTGTTCTTTTGTGCTTCTTTTACAAGTGTAAGGGAATTCTAGCAAAGGGAAAGTGGCTTGAAGAGAATGTTACAAACATTAGCATAATGATAACTGATGAAAGGTTAAAATGAATTGTTCAATGTTAATAATGTTATTTTGTGCTTCATTCAATTCCTTTACTGAATAATAAAAATGTGCGGTCTATTGAGCAAAGTAGTAGAACCAGCAGAGAATACAAAATGTGTTAACTCCAGGGATTCACTGATATTAGATATTGACAGACTTTAATCCTGTTTTGAATTCATTTCAAGATGAAAAAAACAAGTAGCATTAAATAACAATTGAAAAAAATGACAAGCTGTTTTAATGAACAAATGTTGAGCAATGCTTACAGTCATAAACCCACCTCATTTAAAAAGGTACTGTACATTTTGTGCAGTGAAGTGTTCAACATTTTAGGAGGCCAAAAAAATGGCTTTTTATGGAATATTTGCCGAATATCAGATTTTTTTTTCTAATGATTTCCTTGATGTAGACACATGCAACCCTACATACCAATATGTTAGACACATTTGGCACTTCACATCTTGTTAGCAACAACCTCAGAAGTTAGTGATGTGTGAGCTGGCCCTAAGGCAGTCACACTACTCAAATTTGGCAAAAGCCAAACAGAAGAAGCACTTGCGATCTGCCATTTATGTAAGCCTGTTTCAGCATTTAATATATTCATATTACTTTCTATGGTATGAAATAGGAAATCTAGATGCACAGAGAGCCCAAAATAACGCATCTTCATCAGTGGCAGCACGATGGTGTCGGTTCCGAACATGTATGGTTGCTTGTATGAGTTTTCTTTGGGTATGGTGAGAATATACTGTGTGCTTCTAAAGTGTACAAGGGTATGAATGTAAGTACATATAAAAATCTCAAAAATTCAGCACATGGTTTTGTAGAGTCACATCAAACATGTTGCTTCCCCTTGATTGGGCAAAGTGAACTGTAACTTTCGAATAACAATGGAAATTGAAATAAACAAAATAGGTCCGGCCCTTCTGACCACCACCAAACATTCATACACCAGTGTGAGTGGCATTGGAGACAAGGAGGATGAGGTCTTGCCCAAGGACACAACGACCCAGGACTTGGGCAGATCGGGTATCGAACAGCCGACCCTCCGGTCTACGGACTGCTCTACCACTGATCCACGGCCGCCCCAATTAAAATAACATCCATGGCAAAAACAAGTTGTTTGATTTACCTTTGTGGGGATTTCTTTCAAGGAGCAATTGCAAATCAGCAATTTGCCCGAGATGTGAGAGTTCCAAAAATAAAAGACCACGAGAACATGAAAGTCATACACGATTGCAAATGCTCTTTTTTTTTTTTCTTACAAGCAGCTTCTTTCCAAGAAAAACTTGATATAATGACAGCACAAACAACAGACAAGAGTTCCCGCTTCCTTTGATGTTTGTATTGAATCGAGTGAAATAGTCTATGATCAGGGAAATGAATAAAAATAAATACAACCAGCACTAAAGTAAAATTGTGGCACCTCAGGCACATATGTATGTTGCTACAACCTTGCCTTCAATAGACTTTCCATGCACAATAGTTCACATTAATACAATTATTACAATTATTGCAATAGTCATACAGTCATAATCTCTAATCCAGAGTGTTCTAGTCCACTTGAAATTTATAACTTTGGATATGGCAGTTTTGAAGAAATTGATGAATGATTATGGATGTTGGAATTTCACTTTCTAGTGTAATCTGCAGCTAAAATAATACAAAAATGGTGAAAAATATGTGTTTCTTGATGGTTTTTGCTGTGCAATCTTTGACTGACATGGCATATCAACACTGATATAATACATACATTTTCCTTTCCAGTGATGAGGTGTTCAGGAAAGACATGAACCGCATGGCAAGGCTGGCCTCGCCACTGTGCAGCCTGCGCTGCAAAGCAAGCAGCTGCAGTCGGGCAGGCAACATAATTGGCATTGCTCATTGATACCATTCAGCCAATGTTCCAAAAGATACCAATGTCTTCCGCTACATCTTAACACCTCAATGGTCAAGGATGACAAGGTTATAGATCTTAATTAGATTGAATAATTAAATAAGGATATGAGCAGTAAAGTGATATCCCAGTTTTGAAGGCATTCAATATGAGAAAGTTCATATTAATGAATACAATATTGCACAAATCAGCCTCATATTTAATCTTCTTTTTCCCTCATTTCTTACATACCTGTACCTTGATCAGTATTAACGTACTGAAGCGCAATGAGTGGCACAAAATGGCCCTTCCTTACATCCTGTGAAAGTCAAAAATGAAACATGCAGAAAAGTATCCACGCAAATTATTCAACCCTGACTGTGCTTCCGTGGTGCAGAAATTTGCATAATCCAATTCAGTGTGACTATCAACTGAGTGTCATGATAGGCACACTTCAGAAATTGTGCGAAGGCAAATCTGTCAATATGCAATAACATGAACCAACAGACTTGTCAAATGTATCATACATATTGGTTCGCTATGTGACTCATCCCATGTTCATGTGACACTGTACAGTAAATAAAGTTTAAATTATTTTTCACAGACCAAGGTCACAAAGTGCTTCATGATAATAAAAATAATTCTAAAATGACACGCATACAACTAAGGGAATACGGTGGAAGATCAAATGCTTACTCAAAAAGGCGAGTCATTAGTTGCTTTTAAAAGCATCCACAGAGTCCAGAAACCAAAGGGAGCTCGTTCCAAAAACAACATCAAGTCCTTGCAAAATATTTGCATTGTGTCCCTCCTTCCAGTCTATCTCAACTTTGAAATGCCAGCACATATGTTTTTCACATTTCATATCAAACAATGAAAAATGCTCAGTTGTCAATTTTGTTTACAGGTTAATTCAAAGCTGGTTATGTATATATTCTAGTCAAGACTTTTGTCAATCTGTGCTAACTATACAGACAATTTATTAGAACCATTTGAATATTCTGAATGGTTACAGGAGTGTGTGTGTGTGTGTGTGGGGGAGGGGGAGAGTTAATCAATGATTGTCAAACATGACACTAAAAAAATGGAATACAAAAAGGCATAAAACAATGTATTATTTCGTTTTCTTTATAAAAATCTTAATTGTTACAGCAATGTAAAAAGTGAGCCTGTGTTGATGCATAAACATTAAATACACCAACAATTTTAAATAGTTAGGAAACATTTTATATTTGTCTTCATTTCCTTCATGGTCCTTTGGCTGCAAAATTAATAAATAATCAAAAGTCAATTATTGAAGCACAACCAACATTCATAACAATTAGAGCGGTTTTGACATGTTTTCTAAGCTTGTATTCCATCGCCTTTTTCCTCCTGCCCCAAAGTAGTGAAGCAGTGTAGAGGCTTTAAATGAATTCAGTTTCAATTCAGCGTTACCAGCCGAATGCTTATACCGATGGATTTGATTTTTTTTTTCTGTTATGTTCTTTTGCTTTTCTAAATAAAATCACAGGACAGAATTTAACAGTTTACAAATTATATCAGCGTAAAACAGGGCAACAGCCCAGTTATTGCCATTAAGTTACACGTATAATCTTTAAAATGACTGTTTGCACCAAATTGCCCTACTGCCGGTTTGAATAGACCTCCACATTTGAAACAGTTATGCTGAAGCTTGTTTATGCAATATTTATCCAAGACCTTTTTCTAGCGCCTGAGAGCGGGAATCACAATACAGGACCACACTAACTGCAAACTGCTGAGTTATAGCTGTTTTTGTAGGAACAAACTAAAAAATGCTGTGGAGCATTTCTAAACAAGACTTTCCAACATGCTTAGAATATTTGTGCTTTATGCGCAAAATGCTACATAGTCTATTTAGAAGCAAAACTTATTGGGGGTTTTTCCCATTTCATTTAGGTGCAGGAACTCCACTGTTGCCCCATCCTTAAATCCACTTACAATAAGAGGACTCATAAGTTTGTGCAGAGCCGGTTCAGACCTCCAGGAGGCCCTACGCAAAAATATGTTCCATGTCAGTAAGTGCATTGAGGCAAAGTATGACTCCATACCACCAAGCTCCCATCAAGCAGCCCAAGTCACATCTGTGACTATGAAAATACAAATCAGCCACTATGTACGCAGACTTGTGCACTTAGCAGGTGTTTTACAACAACACACAACTAGACTTCACCAGTCAGATTTAATAATGCTGAACATTTACCACTGTCTCTTCTGGCAGTGTACAAGATGGGGAATTTGTCCCTTCCGTTTAACTGTAATGTCATGTCATCATACAGATTCTCACTGACACTACTGAAAAACATGGTGAAGTCAGTTATATGGAGAGATCCATGGAGATTTGCTTGGCACAACATATGTTTTCATCAAGTTTAAAGCCAAATGAGAGCAGCCTTAGTTGTGTCAAGCATTTCACATTTGGTGCAATTGTGATTGGAGGACTTCTGAAATCCCTATATCTAATTCTGTCTTTTTTTTTTAAAGACAAAATAATACAAAAATGCATAAATAAATAAATACTACAAAATGTGTGGCCTGCATTGAGCTCATCTCATTTTGATTACATTGTTAGGCACCAGGTTAACAGATGATGATGATGACAAGCGCAAAACAATTAGGCCTACAAGTTAGAAAGAAGTGGTGGAGAGGTCACAAATATAGCATCACATACTCACCACAACAGAATTTGGGGTTTGAAATCTCTAAAAATGAATTTACAATAATACACAAAGAAGATTTTGCCATACCAAACTGTGAAATCACAAACATGACCACCATTCTCATGTTTAACTATTAATTCCTTCTTTTTTTCCCCCCAACTGTACCCTAATAAATTCAAGCTTCGTATGAACATTATTGTTAGCCGTTTGCCCATATATATATTCTCATCCTTGTAGTCTCAAAGCACTATTTTAATTGCAACAGGACAATTTTGATTGTCCAAGCAACAAGAACAGTTTCGTTGCAATTAATGTGATTTCCTATCAAAGTTTTCAATATTTTTGGAGCCATACTGAAGGCCAATTAAGAAGAAAATAAAAGTGTAATCTTAATGCTTGTTATACTTCCAAGTAGACATTCAGTGCAACTTATTATTTGAAGAATAAATGTAAAAACAAGATACACCTGTCACTTTGGATACTCTCACCTGAAAAGGGGAGGTTTCAAACAAAAATTGCACAAAATACACACCACATACGCAACTATCACATTTTTAAATTACTGGTTTCCACAGTGCATATCAATATGCAAACATATACCATTTTCTTTCATAGTTATACGATGCAGTGCAGCAAGTTGTTGACATGTCCATGGACAAGGATAAAAACAACATGAAATTGTACTCACACGTTACACTCTGATGAAGCAATTAATGACTAGCACAGCCCAAGTCCTTCAGGTCATTCAGCTTTGCATGACAGACATAAATTAACTCTGGGACTCGAAACACACACACGCACACGCACACGCACAGAGTAAAACTGCAGAGTTAACAGCTCCAATGAGCCTGAAGATAGCAAGAACATATGACATCCTAACCTCACACACTAAATACACAAACACAGCTGTGAAACACATGCATACATATACTGAATCCACATTTGTCAGGCCTAATCTTGTTTGATCAACCAATGTCCTCAAGTGTTTCCTGGAGTGCATGAAAGGGAGTCGCACTAAGGATGCTTGCACGCACATAGACACAGAAGCAGTCTTGGATGCATGCTCACACAGTAAAGACACTAGTCCTACTGTATTCCCCACAAATTGGTGCATCAGAGGTGTTGGTGAGGAATTCAAGTTCGCAATTTTAGAGTTTCGATATATGCAAGTGTCCTTTGAAGACATCTCATTGGTAATGTAGATGTATGACGACCTCAGATTGACTGACGATTACTTTTAACACAAAGGGATGTGGACAACAAGTGTTGGGTGTTAAACCCCCACACTCGAGATGCGCTTGGTGGCGTTCAGTATTTTAAATTTCTGATAACCCGCCGGGAACCAAGTAAATACCCGGGTCAACTTGAATCCCCCTTCCCACTTCACCAAATGACATTGAGTCAGGAAAAAGCTAATAAAATAGAACCTCAGATGACCAGTGTATGTTTTAAACGTAGGTTTAAAAAAATAGTGGACAACATGAAGTTGATTTGAAGATTAAACAATCATAAATTAGTTTTTGGAACACATATTATTGGTGCATTTATAAATACTATTCATAAATAGTACACATTTATGGTTAACAGATATTTTAACCTATTGTAGTGATGAAATTTGTGTCCAAAATTACAATTTCACAACCGCGAGTTGCTAACATCGGACCAAATATGATGACAAAGGCTGTTTTTATGTATGCCACAGGATGTGAAGTACTTTTGGCAACTGAGAAACAAATCACGCTTTTCAATGATGCATAGAGGCTAGACATAAGGAAGCAATGCCCAAATTTCCCTGAGTGATTTCTCATCAGAATTATTTTGTCAGTGATATCAACTGTGAAAAAGTATGGTCAATTCCTAACAAATTTCTTCTAACAAATAAGGTAAAAGAAATACTCGACAAGGACATCACTTCGAACTGGGGAAAACCTCAGCTCAGTGATAGAAAGTCAACATCATGAACCTACATACTGTAAACAATTGGTTTTACAATAATCTCCATTTAGTAGGTCAGCAAGAATGGGGGCGTTCTCTTTTCTTTCCACATTGACACACGCAATTCTTTTTGTTTTTTTTCCTCATAATAAAAGAAGGAATAGTCCTGACATTGTCCTGTTTTCGTCCATTTATCAATAAATCATGAAAATGATAGAGGAACCCGAGATGATTTAAAGAGAGGTGGACAGTCTGATAAGATGTGCTCAGAATCCTGTCACCCCCTTTTTTTTTTCTTCACTGGCCCTAATCCTCTTCCGTAGATGTGAGAGGGGATGGAGGAAACAAAATGCGGGGAAAGTTGAAAAAAATGAATGGATTTTTATAATAAGAGGTGGACAGACAGTCTGATAAGATGTGAGAAGGGATGGAGGAAACAAATTTCGGGGAAACAAAGTTGAAAAAAAATGAATGGATTTTTATGATAATGACACCAATTTTAGAGAGATGGAGGGCAGCATGTCAAGAATATGACAGAAGTCATACAAATGTTTTACTGTCAGTGTGATTAGAGTAGTTACTGCTTAATTTTGTCTGGCATTCAACATACATTCCCACCCCCCAACACGCACACACACACATAACACACACGGTGCTCTGTCCACCCTACTATTTCTGTAAACCCAAACCCGCTGTGCTTGGAAACACCTCTGAAAATGACATTTCGACATTTCACACTCAAATATAGACTCACACAAACTTGCACACACAAACAAAAGTAGGAGAGTAAGGGAGAGACTAAAAGGCCACAGATATATATTTATAGTAACACTGCAAGAAAGGTAGAAAATAAAGGCTGTTGTCTTTTGAAATAAACATCCACAACTAAACTAGCGTACTACTTATTTTCCTTCATTACAGAATAACTTATGAAGTGACTGTGCTGTTGTGTCCCTCTTACACATCTGATCTGCTCTCAGTCTTTTAATGATCAAATTTACCTAATTGTTGTTACATGTGAACACCTGTAATTCAAACACTGGTAATAATGTTTTTAGTATTTCTTTATTTGTAGATGTATTTTAAAGTATTCTGGTAAAGTAATAACAATGTATATTCTAATAATATTTTTTAAGCTATTCTCTGCTTTGCTCCTTTATAAATGCTTGTGGGTGTTGTGTGTGTGTGACGCACATTGAGTTACCTTATGTATGAAATGTGCTATATAAATAAAGCTGCCTCCTCTGGCCTTGATAAATCCCGTCTCTTCTAAACAACCTCGCTTGTGCACAGCCCCATTTGCATTGAGAAATGCCCTCAATTGACCGTATACAGTTTCAGCAATCCCGATTAAGAGATTCAAAATCATGGCCAAGGGGGTAAAGTGAATCGTCATGACTGACTTTGAGATCTGAGAACCGGAAACAAAACAGAATAGGACAAGCAAGTCACATGGATACTCATATTGCAAGTTGGGGAAACGTGACATCACCACATTTTAGCACAGCCAGGCCTCATCAGGTTCAGATTGGAAATGCACCCCCGCAGAGTTAGTCTGTACTTTGAATGAATCGTACATTAAATCCTCCAGCCCACGAAGATTGCACATTGTTTGTGCAGTGATTGATTGAAATAATTCCCTCTTCACATAGCTGAATTTGTTGCGTGATGGGCTTTCATTCAAATGTGGGTGCAATTATTTTACTGCTCCAACTGTCTTTGACAAACCCTCAATTTCATCTTATTGGTTATGCATGTATAGCCGTTCTCTCTGTAGTTTAACTTTTCTACCACAATATTGTGTGTGTACACACGGGCAGAGCTTCGTGTGAATTTACGCACGTCCTCGCGCTCCAGTCGTATATTGTTAAATTGCATACTTTGCATTGTCCGTACGCAAGATTTACGCACGCTTGATAAATGACGCCCCAGGGGCACGTGACCAAATGAATATGACAATAAGAGATTTTTTTTTTCTTCACTTTTGCGTTTTACAGTAAATGGCCCTGGTGGCTTTAGTTCTCCCTCTCCCTGATCTTCCACTGCTCTATTCAGCAAATTATAGCATTCCAATACAATCCCATGGACTCTTTCTAAAACAGGCCAAGTGATCTGGGGAAAGAATGGATTCCCTCTTAAACTGTCATTGATTCGTCAGCTGAGCATTGTGAAATAGATGGATAAGACAAACCTGAAAGAACATGATGACAGCATGGATAGATGTATTTTTGAAAGTTTACATCAACAGAGTGAAAGATAAAAAGTGACTCGGTGGGTTGTCCATCAGCCTCAAATTTTGCACGTTTGTGAATTTATGAGTTTATTCTGTGGGCATGTGTTAGTGTAACGTCTATGATTTGAGACTGTCTTAATGTGAGTGTCTTAGTGTGTGTGTGAGGCTGAGAAGGCACCATTACGCCACTTCTAATAACATCACATTCAGCATGGAGCCTTTCAGACCATAATGTCTGTATACAATATTGTGCTCATGTAAGCACACTCGTAAGTGTCTTAGGGAGCCTGAGTTACAGAGAGCAGACTTGTAACAATATGTGTGGAAGATTCCTGTATTTTTTTTTTCTATCAGACGTTAATCTTTTTTGAATGTTACATTTTGATTTATTGCACTTGGTTAAATAAAGGTCTATTCAAAACGACATCTCTTGTGCTCAGAGTACTGACTGGGCTATAGTTATAACATTAAAACAAAATGTAATTTTATGGTTTTTGAATTATGGTGGCATCACAAACACACATGCACACACACAAAACAAAAAGCCAATGACTAAGCAAAACACTCTGGCAAAGTTAATCCATATGCTCACTGAGCTGAAGCCTCACAAGAGGTTATGAAGAAAAAAAGTCAACACAACAAAACAGTGTGGGAATATTGCAGCGACTCGAAGAAACAATCTTCATATCAGAGGATTGAGACATTCCTGTCATGACAATCCCATATGGAAACACCATATGTGCTCATCCATTAAACATAAAAATGCATAACAAATAACCACACAGTCTGCTGAGTGGCACAAAGACACAATAACACCAAAGAAAACACCCACAAAATTTTGTTGGTTTAATGATCCATTTGGCATTGACCAGCATCTTTATGGCAATCCATTTATTGCATTGCAGGTGTTAATAATGTTTTCTCTTTCTTTCTTTCTTTCTTTCTTTCTTTCTTTCTTTCTTTCTTTCTTTCTTTCTTTCTTTCTTTCTTTCTTTCTTTGGCATGCACAAACTTGGCCAATAAAGCTGATTCTGAAAGCAGCACTTCATCTCCAAGCAGTCCAAATTGGACTTGTCAATTCTTGTAGCAGTCTAAGGGTTTCCACAGGCTTTGGAAATACACTAACGTTCAAAGGTTTGAGGTCAACCATGAAAACTAAGATAATTGCACAAGGGTTTTCAAGGGTTTTCCAGGGTTTTCTAATCATCCATTAGCCTTCTAACACAATTAGCAAACACAATTTCCTGACAGAGCAATTCCAAGGTCTATTGGAACGCTGAAAGGATGGTTGCTGGAAATGGGCCTTTATAAACCAATGTAGATATTGAATTAAAAACCAGACATTTGCAGCTAGAATACTCATTTACAACATTAGCAATGTATAGAGTGTATTCCTGATTACCGTATTTTCCGGACTATAATGCGCACCTAAAAACCTAAAATTTTCTCAAAGGCCGACAGTGCGCCTTATAGTCCGGTGCGCCTTATATATGGACCAAATTCCTAAATTTAAACTGGCCCGAAGCATCGTGTCATGAAATCAATCATAAGTGGCTCGCTGAAGACTATGAATCATGAATCAAAAAGACTATGATCATTATTTTGTGATTATAAAGTAATTTGTTGCGTCTGAAGTTGAAATAAATGATGATAATAATGATTTGATTTGGATTAAAAATCTGACATGATGCATTAATGGTGCGCCTTATAGTCCGCTGCGCCTTATATAAGGACAACGTTTTAAAATAGGCCATTCATTGAAGGTGCGCCTTATAGTCCGGTGCGCCTTATAGTCCGGAAAATACGGTAGTTTGTTGTTATCCTCATTGAAAAAATACTGTTTCATTTTATAAGTGAGGACATTTCTAAGTGACCCCAATTTTTTGAATGGTAGTGTACCTCCAAAGTGTGTTGACCATAGAGGTTGAAATTTGATCGTTTCAGCTGCGTGGGAGGTTCATGGTGTGTTTGGAGCTGTTCCCTCTGCTTGCGTGAGGTCTCTCAGGAACAAAGCTCACATTAAAGCCCCTGAGCAGCAAACAATTGTGTGTTTCCAAAAGCAGCATTTTTTTTTATTCATGTCAGGATTTGTTCAAGGTCGCAAAAGTTCAACATACAGTTTCCAGGCACTCACCTGTACTTTTCTTGTTGCCAGGGAATTTTGAACATTTTAGAATTTTCCTTACAAGACAAAACACGAAAACTCTTGCCAAACCTTTGCGACCTTGAAGGAAACCTGACAAATTCCGACGTAAACGTGCTTTTCTCTACCTTTGCCAAGAGTTGCAATTGTTCACCCCTCAGTGGGATAGGGGCTGTATTGATAGTAGGCTAAGACCTGGACTGCAGAGAGGATCAGCCAGTCCAATATGACATACACACACGGTGTCAAAGGTTCAGATTCTTTTGTATAGTTATTTCTTTTTAAAATGTAATGATAGATTTCCAAGGATAAGACATTAAAGATGTTTAGATGTATGGCAACACACTTTCCTTCCATTAGCGATCCTTGGAAAAATGGCAACGAGCCTTCCAGAACTTATTACATTTCCCCTGAGACTTGAGAATATGTCACCTGGTAGCGCAAATGTTCCGATATATTTATTGAAGTCCTCAATTCTGATTGTACAAGTGATACCTGCACAGCTGCAGACAAAAGTGGAGGAATAGCCATTTTAGTTGCTAATTCAAGATGTGTCGCGGTGGACTTAAATTTAAATGGCATGTGGTGACAGTGAAACAATGTCATCCACAATAAGAAATACATTTCTAACAATGCCATCCCCAGCCCCACTCCCCTCCCGCCGTTCTCAGGCGAGAATCCGGCTCATTCTTTCAGTGCTGAGATTGAGTTGAATAAACATTGACAGAACAGAATGGAACAATTGAGATGATATAGGCAAAACCCTCAGTGCAGGTAAACGAGATAAGCTCCTGGGCACAAGTTGACATTACGTTTCATTTGCCTTGTGTGAAGCAGGCTGTTTCCCAGCGGGAACATTGAGATCTCACATGTACACGCATAAACAACGACCGATGTGGTGATATATTTGGCCTCCATGGATATTATACTAATGTGAATTTATCCCTGAAAGCGTTATCATGAAACCACTACTTCAGTGTTGATTTCACGATAATGCATCAGTCACACACACACATATCAATGCGCATTTAATTTTCCTTAATATTCCCTCTGCACCCATTTTAAACCCTGCTCTATTGACACTATAATAGTCCACTGGGAGCCCTAAGAAAAAATGTGAAGACAAGATTTATTGCTCACACACAGTCACAAATGCGGACACACGCATGCAATGTGTTGCTGCGTAAACAACTCCTCTGGCTCACATACAGAAACATTCTTACCTATATCCCGCACAGTGAGAAGCATGCATTAGGAAACAGTGCCATGCAAGATTTGTGCTGCACACACACAAACATATTTGTTGGGAGAAGGAACCTATTTAAATGCTAAGTAAGCAGTCTCCCTTTTGGGGCTGTGTGATTATACAGCGGATCTCATAAGCAATGCTTCACAAATAGATTTGCACATGTAGAACTTAATTACAAGCGGCCTCGTTTCTCTATGTGTGTCATATTCCCAGGAATACATCTATTGAGAGAGGTGGGATTAGCTCATCATGTTTGCTTGTAAAGACCATGTAGCTGTTGTTTAGATTTGATTTACATAAGCAAGTTTGAGTTCAAGTTCCAGTCTCCCTTTGAATTTTCCCTTGTCTTTTGCCTTTTTTTGAATGTGTGTCACACACACATGCACACCCATAGCTTTAGCAAAACAAAATGAACCTGAGTGAGTTGACGAAAGTGAGTAAATAGGGTATACTGGTAAAGGAAGAAAACAGGAATCCTGAATCGGCGGTTTTGCCTCTCCGTGCAAACACGCATTTTGTCAAGCGTTTCAAATTCACATCTTGGCCAACATTTTCAATTAAGGTGGAATATGAGCTGCTTCACAGGTATATTTACAAAGGATTCTGGTAAGAATAATCTAGAGCATTCTAAGTAACTATGAATTAAGAAAATCCTACATAGGACACAGAGGTTTTCGGGGAATTATGAAACCATATTTGTTTAAACTAAATGTTTATTATCCCAATATAATGTCTTTAGGTGTCTTTTCAAGGTGAAAAGTGCATATTGGCCAAGTCAAAACTTTCTTTGATGCCATATTGGGGTATGAATTTTGTGTTGTGAAAGCCAACTAAAGTCTAAGTCCGGGTGTCGTCGAGGATGTCGCCATACTCAAGGATTGTATTGCTTTTGCGTGGCACTTAGCATTAAAATGGAGCAAAAAAATTCACAAAGCACACGCATACGGTGGAATGCTCTCAGTGTGCCGATGATATTTGGGTGTATTTAAATGGGGTGGAGAAATTGCCCACCTCAATGCAAATGAGCCTGAGTGAGCAACAACATCTAATTCGCCAACACCAGCGCTAAAAGCCACACACCGTTTTGGAGGCGGCGCAAATAACACCTACAGAAAGCTGGTGTAAAAGTGGCGCTACTCAGCGGAAGCTTCTTGGCATCTGTGTTGCCAGATCATTGTGAGAGAACGCTCTGAGTCCGACATGTACAAGACATCCATCCATCTAGCTATCTATCATCCAAACCGTTTATCCGTGGGAGGGCATGTCAATCTGGCCCTCAGTTGTTTAAAAAAGTCCTACAATAACATTTTCATGGTCAGAGACACACGTTGTGTGTCACTCGCTGATCCGAGACATTCTACTCTGGCAAAACATGAAATGGAAACCCCTTTGAGCGCTGTGTGCACCTTCTGGCAAGAAAAGGCACAATCTTATAGGCTTTAGATGCAGAGCCAGTGCCACTGTGGACGAGCTTGCGCAAATGGAGGTGCTGTTCAGCATGATAATGTTCCAGCTGTCCAGCAATACTGAGCAGCCACAAACTTCAACCTGTTTTCCAAATGTCTTGTTCTTTGCAGCAACTGTATATCACAACTGCGACAAATGACTTGTTATTATTTCTTCCTACACAGAAACCGCGTGGATCTCTTTAGCACTCGGTCCACTGGAACCAGCATCTCTGTACCTTCTCTTTCCCCCCTCTATCTCTTTTTCTCTTTCTTTCTCTCTCTCTCTCCATTAATAAAGCCATGGCTACTATGAACACAGGCTGACAGAGATAAATGGGAAAAGAGCAGAAGGAGAAGGAAAAAAATAAAGGAACAAGGGAAGAAACTGGAGAGTGGGCTGCAAAGGAATAGAAGAGTCCTCTATTGTTTCTTATTTTTACAGGAACGCATCCAAACAGGGTTTCTATTTTTGTGTTTGCTAAAGCGACTGAAAAGGAGTTTCCACCGAGGATAAAAAGGTTAACAGATCATTTTTAAAGTTCCCCATTACACCTATACACAAAAGGATGGAATAGGTGCTTGTTTGTATGAAAACACAGAGTGAGAAAAAGATAATGGGGGAAAACACAAGTGTATAATGTTCATTTATTCCCCATTTTCCTGTCGTACTTTGTTGGGTGATGCTATACCATCACTGTTTGAAAGAAGCAATAAGTTTTATACACTGGCAGTGACCATTGAATAAAGTGGGATACAACAGTGATGATATTCTGTGAATGCTGCCCATACAGCATCAAATGTTACTTTGATTGGAATGTTAGCCGCCCGCAGTAAATTCTCACAAATCAAACATCAAAGCTACACATTATTTCATTCTATGCATTCAGTAAGATTATTTATAGTTTCATCATTTACGTCAGTGTGACGTATGCATAAATATTCTATGACTGTGTCATGCCTGGTGGCTATAACTCCCCCGCCGTTGATTTTAAATCATCACAAACCGGTTGTGATACCTATAATCCCTACTCCTTCAAAATTAGCTATTTGTGTCAAGTTATACTTAACACCTTTTGCTGACATTATAATTTAGTGTAACAAATTGTCAATTCTTTTTTTAGTCTTGCACACCACATTCTTATTAGGATGCTTGCTCTGCAGTGATGCCCTGCATGTGTGTGTAAGATCTCATCTCATCATTATGATCATTCAGCCCATTGGTTTGGGACCTCCCGAACAATATTATACCAAAATTCTCGGATCTCCGGTGTATTCTAAAGTTCACCCTTTCATTCCCTGTGCCCCTCGAAATTAGATCTGAAAATGTCATTTTTCTTGATTTGACTGTGCCTGCTGCTTTCCAAAGGAGAGAGTGATGATATCATTTCTACCTTTGCTCATTGTTTTACTGTCATGCAATGTCCTACAAAATGAAATCTAACATAATATATATATTATATAAATTGCACCTATCTATCTATCTATCTATCTATCTATCTATCTATCTATCTATCTATCTATCTATCTATCTAATATATATGTATATATATAATAATAACTATCTATCTATCTAAATAAATAAAACAAAATCTAAACTTTCCTGAAATTCATAACTTAATATCGACTCTGCAGTAACTTCTTTAATCAGATATTAATGGTGTTTGCTGTGATTTCTGGACTATAAGCTGCACCCAAATATAAGCTGCATGAGCTAAAATTGGAATTGAGGGGAATCCTGTTTCATTCAAATATAAGCTGCACTGGACTCCAAGGCGCAGGTGTTTTAATGTTTAATTTCCATATATAGGAGAATATGCACAAATCATTTAATATCATAAAAGTCATGAAAAATCCATAGATCAGGCACACCGGACTATAAACTGCAGGATTCAAAGTGTGTGCAAAAAGTAGCGTCTTATAGTCCGGAAAATACAGTAATCTATACATATTCAGCAATGGTTTCATTTCATGCAGGGGGGCGCTACTTTTGTTTGATTTTATTAGACTAAAACCTAAATGCAACACCAAAGGAAGCTGTAATGCAATTTAAAATATGTGAAACTCTAAAGTAGACATTATACAAGTTCATTCTAAGAAGAAAAAAAACAGCTGGGTATAAATTTGTCACAAGCCCATTTTGTCAATTTTCAAGATGATCTAATTGGTCAAAAAGTAATTCAGTTTGTGCCCTTGCCAGAAGCTTGAGCAGCTTGAGCCAGCAGCCACAGTCGTGGTTTGGATATCAAATAGAAGTTTAATCATTGAAGTTTGATCAGCAGTCCATTCATTTATAATACCAGAAACTATTTCCATTTTGGTGACATCGTTTTCCTACTTTTCCTGACTGACTGACATTGGTTGCTTATCTAATCAGCTCACTTTTATTTGTCATTTTGATTAGCCCATAATGAATTTGACAGACACAAAAATAATTGCTAAATGTTGAAGCACAATGTTGCAAAGCCTGACTGTATGACTGCGGTGACTTAAACCGGTACCCCAATGAACAAAAAACAAAAATTGGGAACATCTCTCATTGTGAAGCAAACCAAAACGTTTCAACAACAATGATGAACAAATTGTCGAATGAATATCTATCTGATGGTGTCAATAAAAACTGAACATGGGTATTTTTGTATGGGCAAAATTTTGGATACAGCATTTGTATGCTGTGTCTGTATGTTGTGGTCATAACGGTATTCTCAGTCTGTGAATTCTCAATTATTAATTGTGGAGTAAACTATATAGACTTTTTTCACTCGATTGTATGGTTATTTTTTGATGCTTATCGTTATGTTCGATAAAGTAATAATGCAATCAATCATATTTTCAGCAGGTAATGAAGGATGTATGTAACTACGAACCAAAAAGCTCAAGATATACCATGAAGCTGTAACGTACGAGTTTTTATTCTAAATTGATGCTTTGTTTGAATATATTCTTGCACAAACCTCAACCGTTCCACTGCTTTAAGGCTACCCACTTCTGTGCTTTTTCCGTGTAATGAAGTAGAATCAGCACAGAAACATGTCAAATCATTTTGGCAAGACGCTGATCTTTGCCATATTACGGCTGCTGTTGTAGCAAGCTGGGATTGCTGTTGCTGCTGTGTACACTATTACTCCATTTGATCACAATCCATAGGGACTAGGCTGTCAGGGAATGTTACGTCAACTAAGAAGAGGCTACAGACACTGGTAGATTTGCTGAGGGGTGTACTGGAGAGTCACCGTGATGAAAGGGGAGGGGGCACATAAAGGAAGTAGAGGACAGCTCTTTGGAATTCTTATCAGGTACAGTATATTTCAATTTTGTACTGTACACTGTACTGTGTAGTGTAGAAGTGTCAAAATTAAATCAATTTGACAATGGATCCGTTATCAAATTAATCGACAACTATTTCAATAATGGAGTAATCATTTTCAGCCACTTAAAATTGTCCAAATCCTCAGATTTCAGAGTCCTACCAGTCTTTATTCTTTAATTTCTGTAGTACTTCATGAAAGCAGGATGATTATCTTTTTCATCTAATCAAAAAAACATTTGCAAGCATCTGCTTTTACTTTGAAAATCAACAACTTGGTTCTCCTCAATCTGCCACTCTATACCTGTGCCATCTCTCTTGGTGAACACTCCTGTTTGGAAGGTCAGTTTTGTTGGCGCTTTCTCTGAATTCTGATCTTTGTCTCTGAACTTTTTGTCTCGCTTGCTGCTCAGGCCCTGCATTGCTTCACGTGACTGCTCCAATCAGCATGCCAGCCAGCCTCCTGTCAGCACAGCCTGCCAAGCCCCAAATGTAAAATCAACCTTATTATTATTATTTTTTTTAAATAACTCCAGACTTCAGGTCTCTACATTGGGGTCCTATGTAGTAACCTACACAACATCAATCCCGCTTTTTACTTAGTTGTCTTTTCTATGCTAAACTACACATAGTAAACAACAACAAAAATGTGAATCATTTTAAAAATGGTTTTGTAATACACTTTAATGCACAATAAAATGTTAAATTGTGTATAGCATAATCAATTTTAAAATTATTTGCTTATGACAGCCCTAACATAACGTATTCTGTTCTAAATTTACAACGAAACATAAGTAGCCGTGACAGCGCATACTTGCTGCAATCAACCAATAATTAGCACTGATTAAAATCCTTCAACCATCGGTATTTATGATGACTGAATGAAAACCACCACTTAATACCCCACCGTAAATATCTTGGCTGTTTTCCTTTTGAAAGCTCCTAAAAGCCTCCATTGTTAGAGCTTGGATTATTAGAACATATCATTTACATTTTTAAAAATAAACATACTGTATCAATTCACATTTGTAAGATTAACAAATTACATAGCGCCAACGGAAGACAATGTCGCTTCCCTATGACAATTGCCTTTCAAGCTTTATAAATGGAAGTTGAAAAGTTGAAACTGAAATAGCCGCCAGCAAGATAAAATCCTTTGGTGTTCTGCTCCATTGCCAAGGTTTTTGCGACGTCTCTAACTCTGGATGCAGATGAAAAATGTCCTCTCACTCAGGGATCCAATCGCATTTAAGCACGTTTCCTCTTTTGTCAAGTAAATTGAGAAAAAGGCCTGTGACCAGAATGACTAACACAAGGACAGTTATAATAGTTGCACTCCAGACACTGTGACTGCCAAGAAGGCCATCGCTGCCAGGGAGTCTGTCTACTGTTGGGGGATGCCATGAGTGACACAAAGCGATGTTTGCTGGACAGCATTAAACGACACCCCCACCCTGCGTTAGTAGTGCCTTTCCAGCAACTATATATTGTAGGTGGTCGTCCGACAAAACAATCAAAGTATATCCACTTAACACTGACAAGGATGAAAGCTAAATATAAACATCATTAGCAATGAATCAGCGTTCAGCATTCATCAACCTTCAAGTGCTGTATCGTCGCTGTGTCAGCAGATAGCCACCCTTCTGACAGAGAATATAGTGAATCACCAAGTCCTTATCAGCTGCAGGGCTCCATTCTGAACTCAGCTTGTCCTCCACATTGCTGTGAGCTGACCTACAGGTGCCAGAACACTCCCTAAGGACATTGCTATCATTTGTTGCAGAAACTAATTTAGAAGTGGTGTAGTTCCATTTACTTTTCATGTTGCAATAATAGATGCACTCCCACAACGACGAGTGAGCCGAAGCCCGTACCTGCTGACTGAGGGCAAACTTAGTTTTTATAGTCAATATATTTGACAGAAAGTTATATTTATGAATTCTGTTCAGTGTTGAATTCAGTCTGTGAAAGGATGGATCCCAAGATGCGTCTTGAACAGATAATGCACGACCCAGTCAGCTTACGTTGCTTTTTCAGTTGTTCAGACTGGCCAAAATGCACTGGAGCCGACAAATACTGGTTTATGGATATATAGCTTTTTTGAATCCCGGAGCCAGGAAAGTAAATATTTTTAAGAATATTCCTGAACGTGTAGGCAGCTTGAATTACAGAGCCTCGAATGGAAATATAAATGTGTTTTAAAATACTATACAATAAAAAATAAAAAAGAAAATCCCCTCCATCAAATGCCAAGCTGCCTCTGCGAAAATACCATTGACAATTTTTTAAGAACCTTACTGTGACAAAATACGAAGAAGCTTTGATCCTTTCCTCAAGCATGACACAAAATGTCACATTTTGATGGGAGTGAATCATCACTCTTGTCCATTGTGCATCATGACTGAACAAAATACATTTTGAATTTGTTGAGATACATAGGACACAGCAAAAAAAGAAAGCCGTTTTGTTTTTTTATTGAAGCCCAGCATTTGTAAATATAATGTCAAAAAACATTTACAACATTAAATATGTCAATAAGGTGCCTTGGAGTTTCAAAGTACATAAAATAAGGATAAATAACCATTTCAGGCGATTTGAGTCTGATGAATAGTCTCATCAAACGCATTTCTGAGGCGGGGCGAACCTGAGCAAACAGACAGCGAAATGAACTAGCCAGCGAAGAAAGGATGTGACATTGAACATGTCTGTCTCCTTGTGCTGGGGTTTTAATAACTATGCGGTTTTGGTTATCAAAAACTAATTTAATGCTGAATAATTTAAGCAAAGCTGTACTAAAATTATGTTTGTGATTTTGGGCATGCAGTTTTAGAACTGAAGCCAGTTGTATTTTGCAGCAAGTATATTGCATATTAGGTTCCTTAATTATGGGTGAAATGATCTTAAACTTTGGACATCTTTAATGGACCTCCGGGCTTGCACTTATTGCGCTGCAGTAACAGTCTGCGTGAATAACTGCAAAATCATGGGAATAATCTGCAAGCTATATCTGATAAATTGAATTAGTGAGGCTGCAAATAGTGAACTGTTATTTCGTATTATTGCTTAACTTCCCTATTGTTTGTTTATTTATTTATTTATTTATTTATTTATGTATGTATGTATGTATGTATTTATTTATTTATTTATTTTAAAAACTACAAACTGTATAAATTTACTTAAAGGAAGACACATTTGAAAGATAGCTAGTCAATTTGTCAACCACAGTAAGTTGGAGAATGAGGGAGAAGACACTACGGGAAAATTAGCTGACGTTAAGTAAAAATTGGGTGAAATTTAGATTTGGCTGGGAACACGCTAAGTTCACATATGCAAGCTTTAACGGAGTTTCTTCCACCGTATAATGCTGGGGTCAAGACAACAATTTGTGACCTGTAGTACTGTGTAGATCTATTGTCTATCCAGTATTTAGCCTTGCTGACCCTTCAAAGCCACCGTTTAGCTGTTCATTGCCCTCCTCCGTCTTGTCGAGGTCATCATGACACTCCGCCAGACAGTTTTCAAATGCATCTTCTGTATCTTCATTCAATCTCATCCTTTCTGTTGTGGAACTACCTTCCGTTCAAACTTACTTCCCTCCCTGTTTTTTGTCTATCAAATTGTTTCTTTTTTTTCAATTTTTATTTCATGTGTATTCCCACAATCTGGACTTCTTTCATCTAGAACATCCTCTTCACTTGATTCCACCTCCATATTTTTTAACTAGTACAATTTTGAGATGAGCGATTATCGTTGTGTTCTGAGTCATTGAGGTGATTTAAATTTTTTAGACATAAACGCTTCAAACGTTTACAACTAGCACCAATTCAGCATTAACAAAAGCTCAGTTCACATCAGCAATAATTCAAGTTGATGGATGGATGAACGGACGGACAAAATTACTACTATTTACTTACTGGACAAATCTATGACACCATCTTAAACCACGCATGTACACATGCGCACGCACACACACGCACACACCTTGTAACCTCCCAGCGCCCTTGCATGCAAGGCTTCCAAGCATGCTTGCATTCTGACTGCACCTTGCTGCTGATCGTTAAACCCTATGAATTCTCCCCTTGTATGAGTAGCTGTGGCAGAGTCAGATGTCTGTGTAACACACATCTGTCTTCTCTGCTCTTACATACACTCAACATGTCTACACACTATTGCATGACTAACACACTCTTTCTGTTCTCTGAACAGAAACTCCCTCTAATGCTCATACAGAGAAGAGGACATGGAGAGAGTGGGAAGGAGGAAGAGAAAACACCTGCTGGGCTGTAAAGCACTCAGACAAACAGCGCTTGTATTTGGATGACTTGAACAAATGGCAAAATTATACAGTCGATCCCCAAAAAGCTGTTTTGTCCTCACTCCTAGTTGACTGAATAGAAAACAGCATAAACAGTATTTTTAGTTGTTTTTCAGCATCTTTGTAGATGTCTACAGCTGTACAGTAAAACAATGGTCTTTTTGTTTGGTATGGGGCAAAAACTTCTATATAGTAGTTTATACATCACCGCACAGCATCATACTGAGGAATGTGTTGGTATGTAAAGTAAGCGACGTAAGGGACTGAATATTAGGAACAGCTCTCACTGTGTGATGCAGTGCAGTATCCTGCTGGTAAACACACAAAATGCATCTTGTTCAGGGGCATCTGGGCACCCACTATTGATGGGCACGAAAGGCAACGTTGATTTTCATATTATGTATTACTTGTGCGCTCTCTGCATCCATTACAACCTGGTGATCCTGAAAAGGGGATCCTTCCATCTGTGGTCCCTTCTCAAGGTTTCTCATTTTCCCCTGGCAGGGTTTTTTTGAGTTTTTCCTTGCCCTTTTGGGAGCTTAAGATCAGGGGATGCTTTGAGAATAATTGTCAATTTTGGCTATGTGAAGCCCTTTGAGACTGTTTGTGATATAGGGCTATACAAATAAACTTGACTTGACTTGACGTTGGACTTCACAGGGGCCCACAACATGCATATGACACCCAGAAAGATTCCCCCTCACACATCTACGCCTAGATCTTGCCCCTATATACGCATAATATTTGACAATGTTAATTAAATTGGAGCAATCTGAGCAATCTATTTGAACCTTTCAGCGAGGGCTGGGCACTAAAGAAAGCGTGGGTACAAAATGGTCATGAGGAAGTGACAAGTGCGTCTTTTTTAATATACCAGTCTGAGCTATGTAATCCCAGTTTTGTTGATTTTCGCTCAATGCACAAACAGGCGCGTACACGGACACACGTTCGTGTGTCTGTCACGTATGCTCACGTTGTCGGTCGTTATCACTTGAACCCGACCGCACACGCACGGACATACACGTTCAGCCTTCCACACACAGGCGGGCGCACACACACAACTTGCCAAGTGCGGTGCCCACATGTGAGCCACGCGTAAAATGGAAACCTCTTACCTGCTATGTGAGAGCTGCAAGCCGAGTCCCCAAACGGATGAGAATTAAAATCTTGACCTGGGCAGTATCTTCTTTTTTTTTTTTTTTTTTTAATAATCCAACCTCCCTCCTCTCTTTTCACCGCTGCAGCCAAACGTTACCACTCCAGAAGGTCGCGTCCTCTCGCCCCGTTCTCCCAAAGAGGCACTAGGAACCTCTGACAGAACTTTCTGGGTTCCAAAAATCTCTTTGTAAAGCCTCTCCCTTTTTCCCACTCTTCTCTTGAATATGATAGTGACACTGGTCGGTCCTTCGTTGCCCGCGCATTACGCTGGAGCAGTCGGTCCACTTTTACGCAGCCCAAATGCACGGAGGATTTTGCATGAGAAAAATACTGATGGATGATCGGACAGAGCGCTGAAACTAATTTTGGGAGAAAAAAACTTTGTGCTTGTCATTCTAAATGCGTAATCGTTCTCATTACTTCCTCATTTGAGCAGCTGAAATCTATTGATAGGCTAATTAACTAGCAGTCAATACACGAGCAACGTGTTCTAAGAGTCGTAGTCACTTCCCTCCGTTATATTCCAAAATGTCAAAATGCAGTTCCGGGTGGGGGGAGTCTTGTTTCACGCAAAAGTGCGCGCTGACATCGCTCCGAACACTCCAAAAATACGTCGAACCATGACAACCCCCAAGTTCTATTGCTTTAAACGTGCTGTCATCGTTTTCAAAATATATTTTTCTTCCTAAATCCACGAAGAGATGCTTGTAAAATTATGTAAAAGTCTTCTCCTCTTCACTCCATTCTGTGCTTGAAGCTGTCTTTCGAATAATCTCCTGCAAGGGAAAAGCTGTTAGAAGCCTCGAGTCACTTCTTTAGCTTTCTTCTTCTAAAGATGGGAGCAGAAGGGAGGAAGAGAAATGAGTGTTGATATCTTCTCTTTCGGTCATATCGGACCTTACGGGATGATGAGAGGACGAGGAAGATGTGAGAAAGGGGCCACTACGCTTATGTCACAGATCAACTCCACTTTTCCCCTGTGGAGGAATGCGCCTCCTCCTCCTCCCCCTCCTTCTCAGACTCTTCCTCCTCCTCCACCTCCCCTCGCTCTCAGGTCTAGTGGGGGTTCTGATCCAAACTGAGTTAAATAACCGAACGATAGTTTGTATTTATAGTTTCATTTTAAGCTCTCTACATCCAAATTTTGTGATCGTTGTGTTCGAAGACGCGAAGCATCCCCACCACCGCGTGAAGAGCGCTGTCTTTTCAGCACCACAATCCTGCACAGTCGAATCGTTTCAGAAAGTGAAGAGGAAACATTTTTCTTCTCTTTCTTGATCATTTAATATGATAAATGACCAGAATTCTGTCGCCAGGAGCCACAGAGCAAATGAGGGGATATAAAAGAGAGTTTGAGAGCCATACGTGGGTTTTTAAGCTTGAAAAGTGCCACTGTGCTGCCCCCTTTTGGTTACAAAGAGTCCTGCCGTGAGAGTTGAAAGTCTGCACTGCTCAAGACGATAGACGTCTCAACAGGGTAGGCAATCAAGGCATTTCCTCCCAAGTGATATGATACATACTTTGCCAATATGTCCCCTCAGATCTTTAATCATATTTACAGCCATTAAAACAATATAATGCTTTTTGAGAAGCTACAGGTTAGAACGCATAATAAAATATCTAGCCATTATACATACACTATAGAAAAATCACACGAGCAAATAATGTCACAAAAATAATGAATACTGAAATGATCTCGCTCACAAATGCACTTATTTGGAAATCTGGTCCTGTTTAATTGAACAGAATGTGGAAAACAGTACTTTTCCTTTGTACAAATGACAACAGGTTTGTTCCGTCTCCCATCAAGAGCATTTAATTGGTCTGTCTGCCAAGTGATAGACCGATGAGAAAATACATAATCGTAATTAGTTATAATTTCATCACAAATTTTGCACAATCAGATCCATGATGATTTGTCACTGCACTTGTGGTCCCCTGGTTGGGGAAATTAATTTCAGGTTTCAGTTTGAATTTTAGTATGACTCAATGAGCATGCATAGTGTTGGATTCAAAACATCCATCCATCCATCCATCCATCCATCCATCCATCCATCCATCCATCCATCCATCCATCCATCCATCCATCCATCCATCCATCCATCCATCCATCCATCCATCCATCCATCCATCCATCCATCCATCCATCCATCCATCCATCCATCCATCCATCCATCCATCCATCTTCTGTACCACTTGTCCACACGAGGGTCACGGGCGTGCTGGAGCCTATCCCAGCAGTCATCGGGCAGGAGGCGGGGGACACCCTGGCCAGCTAATTCCATGGCAGACGAACAACCATCCTCACTCGCACTCACACCTACGGGCAATTTGGAGTGCTCAATTAGCCTACCATCCTTGTTTTTGGGACGTGAGAGGAAACTGGAGGACGGATAAAAACCCATGCAGGCTCGGGGAGAACATGCAAACTTCACACAGGGAGGGCCGCGGAGGTGGAATCACACCCGCACTCTCTGAACTGTGAGGCGGACGTGCTAACCGGTGCTACACCGTGCTGCCAGATTCAAAACAACATTAGAAAATGAGCAAAACTGTTTTCTAAGGCAGTTCATGGCCATGCACATTTTGCTATGCTTAAAAGTGAAAATGATTTTGTAAAAAGAAGTGTTCACTTTCAGACTAATAACATTTGAGAGGCTGAGACTGTAAAAATTAAAATAAAAAAGGTTCAAAAACATTTCACTATCAATATGTGAGCATTCATTTTATTTGTAAGACCATTCATTCATTCATCTTCAGAATCACATCCTCACAAGAGTTGCGGTAGGCAGGATACATCCTGAAATGGTCGCCAGCCAATCAAATGTTTCACAAATGTGTTTGTGTTCACTATTGCCATTGTGCATTTAATTATCCGTTTACTTATGCTTTGCTGTCATTGTTTGACACTTGGGCCACTACAGAGAAGAGAGAGAATGTGAGAGGATGATAATCTCCTCATAAAAGTTTGTTTACTCCTGAGTAATATGCCCAACCCACCACCACTTCTGAAATGATGGCTATGCTTCTACCGATGTCAATGACAAATCAATCCCACTGCTTTAGACTCTGCAGCATGTCAGGAATTCTCCTCAAGCTGTTGTCGACTGAGAGATGGCTGATATTATCAACAGCGTAACCCTTCAGACACTGCAATGGCACATCAAAATCAGTGACTCTCCCTACTGGGTACCCTACTCACAGACTTATTTCTATTTAGCTGTTTTGTGAGGCATTAATGGTCATTGCTGCCACGCCTTTAGAATGTCTTGAGTTAAGGTATCCTAAAAACAGTATTACACAAGAGCATCAGTGCCATACTTCCGTTTTAAAGAGCTTTTCACCTTAAGGGTGAAAGACCTTTTTTTTAGATCTACCAAGGTAGTAAATAAATGTTTCTGCAAGCAACTGGGAAAGCAGTGTCAGTCTCAAGTGCTGATCTTAGATTTAGCCTTTTGTGTTGCTGTCGTTTGAAAGTATTAGTTGCATTGAAGATGGAGTAAGTGAGGTAAACTGTTGAATGGCAGAAAACCATCAGTCATAATTTGGCTTTTAAGGTGAGTTGATTCACGAATATGTTCTTTTGATCATGATGGAGGCAGGAGGGTTGGACGGACAGATGGACGGACTGATGAATTGATAGATATCCCCCACAAACCCAATGATGGTTTGGTTCCCAGTCTGTTCTTTAAGAAGTAGCTGTGATGCGAGCAGGCAGTCTAGTCTCTGTACAACTATTTATGAAACCTCTGAATTTCTCCTCCTCACTCACTGAAGGCATCGCGTTTCTCAATTCCAAAAATGTGCTGTCCAGATTCTACATCAGTGGTGTTTAACCTTGTTGGAGGTACCGAACCCCACCAGTTTCATATGCGCATTCACCCAACCCCTCTTTCGTCCATCCATCCATTTTCTGAACCGCTTAGTCCCCACGGGGGTCGCGGGCGTGCTGGAGCCTATCCCAGCCGTCATCGGGCAGTAGGCGGGGGACACCCTGAACTGGTTGCCAGCCAATCGCAGGGCACACAGAGACAGACAACCAATCGCACTCACACTCACACCTAGGGACAATTTGGAGTCTTCAATCGGCCTACCAAGCATGTTTTTGGAATGTGGGAGGAAACCGGAGTGCCCGGAGAAAACCCACGCGGGCCCGGGGAGAACATGCAAACTCCACACAGGGAGGGCCGGAGGTGGAATCGAACCCGCACCCTCCTAACTGTGAGGCGGACGTGCTACCCAGTGCGCCACCGAGCCGCCCCCCCCTCTTTCGTGAAAAATAAAATTATTTTTTTCAAGTTTAAGACATAGAACTGGTGCACAAAATGAGCTGTGCATGAACATCATCTTGTTCGAAATCAACACAATGCATGAACTCACAACATATTACATGCCTGCAAATCAGTGTGCCTTTGTGAGACCAGTTCAACTATGCATCATCACGAATAAACACGACAGGTGTGTTCGAACCTCCGCAGTGGAGGCTCAGCCGAACCCCTGAGACCGACTCACCTAACCCCTAAGGTTCGATCGAACCCAGGTTAAGAACCATTGTTCTACATGTTGCCACAAATGGCCACAGTGTCTTCTTGCAACTCACAGCTGAGTCTATTTTCTCCAAGCACCGATAAAAAAGCCCCTCTTAGTTCCAGACTAAAATAAAAGCACCGGATAACGTCACTCTGAAGCAGACACTTTTATGATGTTGGTATCAACAACTAGGAAGAAATTGTCTTAGCTATGCGCTTCTGAAAATGAGACCAAGGAGAGTTTATATAGGCTCATCAAATAAACACACACCATCCATTTTCTAAATTGGCCCAAATCTGCCCACTAATCTATGACACTAAATTTGTTTTCAGAGGCAGTCCAAGGCTACTTTGTATTTCACACATTCACTTAAGATCATAAGTTAAAAGCAATAATCACATGAAACTACGAAATGACTAACAGCATGTTGTGGTAATTATGATACACATTCATTCATAAGACGAAGCCTTGTTATCACTTGTAAGCACTAACCCTTTTTAGAAAAGAGAAGAACATTTTTTTTTAAACAATCCCGTGTATCAGTGGCTATCAGCGGCTGCAGGTCTTTACCATAACTGACCTTTTAAGACAGGAAAGTCATAAGTAGGTACAAACAGAAGGCTTATCAGCATTCTCTGTGTTGGTTACGCAATATGCCTACCAACAAGCCTTCTGCTTTTAAGCACTTTGTCTAACTTTACATTGGTAGCTATAGCGACAGGACAACATAAAATTTGAATCAATGAGAAGAATCAGAAGCAGGAAATTAATCACTCACATTTGAAAACTACATGATATACTATATATTTCCCAATTGGAATCTTGCCAAAGTCTACTTCCACATGTGCTCTTATGACAGTATACTGTGAAATCATGCACATGCAAAACATTGCACATAAACACATTTTTAGATTGAGAAAAACAGAAAGTAGTTCTTTGTATTGAAAGTATGAACATCCACCGTGAGTGCAGATGATTCCGGATGTCATTTCTGAACTAAAAGCTCTTGAACAGATGGCTAAATAGATATAAAGGGTCACTGGCAATCTTTTCTGCCCTTTTCTTCACCCTGGTGTCATGCTGTTCCTCAACGAAGGCCAGCAGACAGCCAGAGTACTCAACAATGCAGAAAACACTTCTTGTCCTTGGGACCCGAGGAGACAGAGAAGATCCAAACGGAAAATGACAGTCGTCACATAATGACAGGGGATCTATTTGTTTTCATTTGCATTTTTGTATAGCATGCTGAAATAGCGTTAAGCACGTCTGCTACAAAATCAAAATATTCTGGGTTTAAATTTTAATGTTAGGAGTGAGGTAAAAACTGCAAAAGTTGACAAACACTCACTCTTCCAGTACTGCTAGTAAAATGCTAGATGTAATGAGTAGCAATGTATAATGGGCAACAAGGTCCATGTTTTTTTTTGGTACTGACTGATTTGGGTAGGTACTACAGAGTACCGATTTATGTGAAATCAAATAGTACCATCTTTCAGTACCTCAGAGCATCTTGTGTAAATGGTGAGTATACACACTCGTATGCGTGCGTGCGTGCGTGCGTGTGTGCGTGTGCGTGTGTGTGTGTTTCCGCGCACATATTGCTATGACATTTGCTCTAGCCCGAGGGGATTCACACAGCAGCAGTCATGATTACAGAAAAAATTCCATTGTGAGTACAAAAGCTTGCAGGAAAAAAGGCTGCGGAAAGTGCCAAGAAATGATTCAACAGGTGTGACTGAGTGCCACTTTCTTTTGATATTACAGGGATGCCCCGTTATTCCTGGGAGATGCTGTCCAGAGCAAAAATGTAGAAACGCTATATGTATTATTTCAAGATGTAAACACTACTGTATTGAAATTTCCAACACGTGGCGTTTCTTGTTGGCCGCTAGAGAGCATGGAATATATCCATTCATCCATTTTCTATACTGCTTGCCCCCACGGGGGTCGCGGGGCATGCTGGAGCCTATCCCAGCCGTCATCGGGGGACACCCTGAACCGGTTGCCAGACAATCACACGTCGCATATTGTCACATGTCTCCCCCACACTCTCTCTCTCTCTCTCTCTCTCTCTCTCTCTCTCTCTCTCTCTCTCTCTCTCTCTCTCTCTCTCTCTCTCTCTCTATATATATATATATATATATATATATATATATATATATATATACACATCTACGAACAATTGGTCACACCCACATCAGCGGAAATCCATTCCACTCTGCCCACGTACAAGTCAGGCGATTGTACTTATACACCACCAGCGACAGCAGTGTATTCATTCTTTTCAAAAAGTCTTTGTTGTTTTTCATTTAAAATGGTCCCCTAAACATTGCCTGTAATCTATTCTATGTTGTACAACCACCACAAGTTAATCTACAACAGAACTCCAGTCTGATTGTCCAAACACTGCTTCATTTCTTATCATATATAAGTAGAAAATATTTATTAAATATATTGTACCAGATCAGTCACATACATCAGACCATCTTAATCTGTCCTAACCAACCAGACCAGCCAAACAGCAGTTCATTTGCGATTGATACAACTTCAATACTCGTCTCAGCAGTGCCTGCCATTCATTTTCTTGTTAGCTACATTCCTGGTACTCACACTCCATGGAGTTCCTAACTTTTAATTTTGCTTATCTGTGAATAGAATTTTTGCAGCCAGAAAATTTGATTTCACTTATTTCGTTCATTATAACCCCTTAAGGGAAATTCATTTCACACTTTGTTGTATCTTTTTTGTTGCACACCACACAAAGGACCAGGAGTGCAAGACATCGGTTTAGTGGATAACTGTTCAAGCCTGGCAGGGTTGGAAACGAGCTGTAACCAGATATGGGATTCAAACACGCAGGAGAAGAAAATACATCAGCCCGCGGGAGCATAAGTTGTGAGTGATACAGGAATCAAAAAAGAACTGGAGACTGCTTGAGGCAATTGTACAAAAAAAACTATGAGTTGTTTTGTAAAATTGGACTTGGTTGATGATGCGGTACTGTTGGCTTCTTCAAACCGTGAGTCCCAACTCTCTCTAGAGCGGTTTGCAACAGAGTGTGAAGCGACTGTGATGGAAATCAGCACCTCCAAATCTGAGACTATGGTCCTCATCGGAAAAGAGTATATCTATCTATCTATCTATCTATCTATCTATCTATCTATCTATCTATCTATCTATCTATCTATCTATCTATCTATCTATCTATCTATCTATCTATCTATCTATCTATCTATCTATCTATCTATCTATCTATCTATCTATCTATCTATGTTATCTGAGTTTTAGTATGACTCAATGAGCATGCAGTGTTGGATACAAAACATCCATCCATCCATCCATCCATCCATCCATCCATCCATCCATCCATCCATCCATCCATCCATCCATCCATCCATCCATCCATCCATCCATCCATCCATCCATCCATCCATCCATCCATCCATCCATCTTGCTATCCATCCGTCCGTCCGTCCGTCCGTCCGTCCGTCCGTCCGTCCATTGCAGGGAACATACTGATTTTATAATCATCCACTGAGGGAGTTATTAGTTATTTAGATAAGACGATTATTTCTATATTTATTTTTCAACACCACTAAATCAATGTTTGTAAAAAGGTCGGTCTGGTTTAATTTCTTTTTTGTAAGCATCTAAAATGGATTAATAACATTATGAAAGACTTTTTTTGTAGCAGTCACTGTGCTGTATGGTGTCTCAGCATTTCAACATTGTCTATCATAAAATATCTGCGTAATAATTTGAGTTATTTGTTGAGGCATTTTTTTATGAGCTACATGTGCAGTGTGTTCTTGCCATCGTAGGGCATTGTGCTTTAGCCCTATGCTGTGCAAGGAAGCAGTCAGAGCGGAACCGAGAGGACAGCTCAGACTGCTGATGTCAACACAGAGATGAGATAAAGTCGGTTTTGTAGGTGCATGGTGGCTGATGATGCAAAATACCAAACCTTGCTGATGCCGGCGATAAGACTGATCCCATCAGTATCAAAAGAAATACGCAAAATAAATACCAACAGTCTCTGAGACCAGCAGGGTGTCTTATGTTTTTGTTTTTTTCCCCAACAAATGTCTAACACACATTTTAAGTTTCAAAATAAACTTGTTAAAAACTTGTTAAAAAAAAAAACATGCCTTTGGAGATTTTAATATGGAATACTAACACCCAGTGAACTGATTTGCTATCTTTATAATTTATAATCTTAAATGTGTGGATTTTGAGATCAGAGGCACTATCATTTTGTTTGTCATGTTATCAAAGATAGATCTCAGTCTACAAGTTTCTACACAAAGTAGAGCTAGTAACTGGCAGCTCCATCCATATTCACTGCATCATCACGCTCAATAAATATATACGGAAATGTGGTAAAACAACAATAACTGTGGACTCATCTAGTTCTACAGTAGTTCTGTTCTGTGCTATTTTCACAATCATTGCTCATTATCCAACACAAGCAACTTTGACCCATTGAGTTTTTCTATCCTCATTTTTGTTTCCTTTTTTCCTTTTTTAATTCTTATTATTTCTGTGACCCGTGCTTTAAAAAAAGAGTCTACCTGGCAACACAGAATGCTGAAGTGCTGTATGCATAGAGAGAGTAAGAACATCAATATACATTGATATCTATCTGCAAATAGACATCTGTAGAGACAGAGCTGTCAATCGGATTAGACCTCCGGGGGTTAGTGCATTGGAATTTAGCACCGTGATTTAGCATCACTTGCATTGTAGATGAAGCTATTGCATGTGTCAAATTTTTAAATGCCTGTCAATAGCGCTCCAGATTGGGAATGTGTCATTTCAGACAACAGAGTTGAAGGAAACAATTTACTAACTCATCATTAACTACAGAATACACTCTCCTATTTATTCTCTTCATACAAAAGTGGGTATACTTTAAAACATTTTTATTCTACTACTAATACTGTTATCAATTTATTTCTCTTTACTCTGCTGGAAACATCTTACAATATCAATAATAATAATACAAATAAAATAATAATAATGATAATAATAATCATATTAATAATAATAACATATATATATATATACATATATATATATATATATAGAGAGAGAGAGAGAGAGAGAGAGAGAGAGAGAGAGAGAGAGAGAGGTAGGTAGGTAGGTAGGTAGGTAGGTAGGTAGGTAGGTAGGTAGGTAGGTAGGTAGGTAGACAGACAGACAGACAGACAGACAGACAGACAGACAGACAGACAGACACTGCTGGGACACATATTGAGCTCTCTGCATAGTGAAAATGCAAAATTCAATGTGTTTTGGGTAAGGATCAAGTCAATAAAAGTTATCGCCCCCCCAAAAAATAATAGCTGAATCCCACCTTAGCAATCACCATACTAATGAAGGAGGCAACAAAAATAAAGTGTTTGCTGGCAGTAGAGGCATGCGAGTGCAATCTTTTTGCAGTCTGGATGCAGAGGAGTGAGTTCCTTGTCTGGAGGAAGTCTTAGTCTGCAATCACATCATAAAAAGTCCCTAGATGTGTTCCAAAACAATTAAAAAAAAATAGGGATGAAAACCATTCGTTAACTCGAATGGCAAAGTCAATTGTGTAGCAATAACAGTCAATAACATTGTGATGCCATAACTCCGGCCTTGCATCTGCCCGCCAACCCAAGTGACAAATGAATGTTCTGTGCTGTAATTCTTTATCTTTTTTATAAGTTAATGGACAAAGGTCTTTTTATGAGGACACATTAGACTTATTTGAAATTGTGAACCCTAACCCTAAGGCTGCATTGTTAAAATGAAAAGCTTTGGGGTTACTTCTTTTTTGGAAAAGAAGAAGAAATAAAGTATAAAGAAAAAAACGGAATGAGCAGAATCTGAAGGCGTTTAGGCTCGTTCATAGACTACCGCCTAATATAGATCGCTTCTCAGTGTACTTCAGGTTGAGGAGGTCAACATTTGTCTTGTGTCCCAGAGCTCAGGACACCGTGAAGATGCATTGAGATCATTTTCCTCCATTTTCTCCATGCTGTTTCAAGTGTTTTCATCCCCTGCTGCTGTCACTCTGAAATCGCTCTGCCACTATGTCTCCTATTAGATGCGCCAAGATGTCAAACCGTGCTGCAGAGTTGATGATAGATCAGCCACTATGGCAGATGTCCACCTTGTGCACCATTCCATTTCACCACAACAGCACATACACCATGCTAAGTGCAGCGCTAATAGAGGGTTCTATGAGAGTTCCCAAGATGTCAGCATGGTCAGATTGAGATCTCACTCAATGTAACTCACTAGAGCACAAAGCTGAAGGATCCCAGGCTCCCAGACTCTCTTTCTCCCCCTCTCTCTCTCCCTCTCCCCTCTCTACTTCCCTCCCTCCATCTCAGCAAGTCATAAGTTATTTTGATTCACTTAGGGAGAAGGCTCTTTTCAGAGGACACATTACTGAAGGATGGAAATTGTATTTAAGAAGCATTTGTATGTGTGTCTTCCTGCTTGCCCGCCTTGATTTCATCATAGCTGATTACAACTATCGATCAACTGATGTCTTGTGTCTTGATTTGTTTCACATGGATAACTCTACCCTTCTGCCATAGAATCAAATTTGATGTTTTACAAAAGTTATTAATCTTTATTCACTGAGGTATGTGTTTTTGTTTGTAAATAACAATATGTGGATACCTTTATGGCGCAACTTTTATTTCCCTCATAGATAAAGCTTTGATAAACATTTTAATTTCCTCACAAGTCGAGTGCCCTGGAGATTGCACTACTCAGAACTTGACCAATAAGTAAAACTAATATGAGCGGGAGACAAGATAGCCAAAGTGTGTCCAGTGTATTACGTGAATTTGTTTGGGTTACTGTCACTGCAGAAAATCCTGCTTCACAAAGATTAGATGTTGGAAATGCAAGAAAGGTATTTTGGTGATTTTTCTTCTTTTTTTGTTGTTGTTGCTTTGAAGGCTTCATTGCCTCATTAACAAATCCGTCGCCACATGTTACAGAGAGCAAACCTTGTGGGTGAAAATCATCTGTTGTGATAAACCTGTATTTTAAGCAGGACGACTGATATTGTCTCAAATGCAGCTAATGCAGCTTTATTTTTCTTTGAAGCTCAAGGCTCTTCATCTATCTCTGATTATTTTAATATTAACTATTTCTTTTGCTAGATTGAGGGCTAACGTTTTACCTACTGTGAAAATTAAACAACATTACCTAAATCAGAGGAGCGACTTGACATGTTTATTGGGGCACATGCAAATGCACATGATTTTCAAAACCGAATTTCTGTCAGATTGAGTTTATTCATGATGCCTAGATTGCCCTCATGAAGTAGTGATGAAAAATGTGAAAAACAATAGGCTCTACTTTTAGCCATTCCCGGATGGTCAAACTTGTCACCCTTTCACTAAGGGAGAGCCTGGGCCCCCTTTGGAGGAAACTAATTTGGGCTGCTTTATTGAGCATTTCTGAAGGTGGCAGTAGCTCAGTGGTATAGCGGTCTTCCAGAAACCAGACTGTCAGCTGTTTGATTCCCGCTCTGCCCAAGTCATGGGTCCTTGGGTCCTTGGGTGCTTAAGCAAGACACCTCACCCACCTTGCTTCCAATGTTATTCACACTGGTGTATAAATGTTTGGTGGTAGGAAGGGCCGTAGTGATGCACTGGCAGCCTGCCCCAGGGCACTGTAGCTTTTTAAGTACGGTGTTTTCCCGACTAAAAGCCCCTACTTTTTGCACAAGCTTTGAACCGTGCAGCTCATAGTCCAGTGCGTCTTATTGATTTTTCATGAATTTTATGATATTGTATAATTTGTGCATATTCTCTTATCTATTTTATTATTGAAAATTGTATTCTGAATATTCAAATAATACAGAGCTTCCTGTTTATTCTCAGATAAAGTCCTTGCATAAAATTAAAATTAAATTGAGGAAGCAAAATAAACACACAGAGAGGAAAAGAAAAAAAGACATTTGGAAACAAGTGAGAAGGAGCATAGCTTTTTAGCTCTCACCCTTTTACCAAAACATAATTTATATGCCTATATAAGTAGCTATAGTACATAGTATATTCAGGTCATATACATGCATATAGTATACAGTCGTATGCAAAAGTTTGGGCACCCCTGATCATTTTCATGATTTTCCTTTATAAATCATTGGTTGTTCGTTCAGCAATTTCAGGTAAATGTATCATATAGCAAACAAACACAGTGATAGGTCACGTATTCGTAATGGTATGCTGCCAGTTTAAACTTTGGTTGTATGACAATTTAGCCAGCATATTTAGATTATGAATGTTATCTTAGTTACTTGGTTACTTATTTAGTTTAAAAAAAGGTTATTTTTTTTTAGGGATTTAGTTTCACAATATAAAGAATGTGCAAAAGAATTGGCTGGTATACCGCACTCCAACCTGTTGGAGATGAACAAAATATGGAGTGAAGAAATTGATTTTTTTGAAATATATCAATGGCAGCCTTTAATAGAAAGGCATTTAATAAAGCTGCATTTTATCTGTGCAAGCTAGGAGGAGCGGTTTAATAAAGTCTTGGCTTCCTGTTGTACGTGAAATATCACCTTGTGAGTCTGTGGGCTTCAGCCAGCAGGGCTGAGCTTTCATGTGTATATGTGAAAATGTGTTTGTCTCCCAGAATATTGTAATGAAATGCTGTTGCCTGAAAAAAAAAATAATTTTCATTTCACAGTGCTAATATGAGACTGTGTGCATGTGTTATTCGGCAAAGTATATTCTTGGTGTGTGACGGAAATAATGACTTATTTTTTTATTGGAATTGAAGGCCCAATGAAAAAAAATATCTGCATGATTTAAAGCAGAAGAAATATACTTGTGTTGCTCAGAATCAAGCATCTTCCAAATGTCCAAATCCAAATCTATTCCAATACCTACCAATCAGATTGCAGCGGAAATAGACATATCAGAACAAAATTTAAATGCAAATCTGACAACATGGAAGTACGGCGAACAGTAATTAGTTAGTAATTAGTTTAACACATACAGTATATATAACAGTACCTGCAATCAATCTAAGTAGTGCGTATGAGCGTCAGTAGAGATGAGATTGTAGAAGCACAATTATAAATCAACACCTAGCTTCTGTAGGTAGCTACTCTAGATAGAAAGAAACAGATTTGTTCAGTGATGTGCCGGCAGGGCCTTCAAAGACTTCTCTACAGGCCCAAACAATATCAGATACAAAGATCTACATTTCCAACAAACATAAAGTGATACATTTATTTCCAATGGTTTTCTGTCTTCATTTCACAGCATGTGTCTTGGCCATGTGGCTTCCAGTCGCTTTATTTATTTATTTATTTATTTATTTATTTATTTATTTATTTATTTATTTATTTAACAATCTAAATAAATGTGTATTTCAAAATTGTGCACACAAGTACCAAAAAGATAGTCCACCCCTCTTTTAGGTATAGTGTGACCCATCCCACATGAAATTGTCTATAAATGTCTACAAATACTTTTGATTTGTGTAAGAAAAAAATAAAGGCAACTTTTAAGAGCAATGCTTTCTTCACAGTACTGCACCCACACAGACTTTACTGTAGATTTGAGCAAGCAAGTGAACACCGACTTGTTATCCAAATGAAAGTACCACCAAAGACACCCAAGAGACTTCTGAACTTCCAGTCCAGTTATTTTACAACTTCCTGCATTGTGGCTCAAATACAATTTTGGTTGAATTACAGAAGCAATATTGGGGACAAGTTCTCTGGCACTGATATTCTAACCAATTAAAAAAAAAATTAGGACAATACAATTGATTAATCAAGTGGCACATTGACAATTTGAATTATAATTTTGCATCCACGGTAAAGACCCTGTAGGTGAACTTTGGGATTCATTTGTGAATATGTTTCTATTGTGTTTTAAAAAGAAATATTTTTTTGTTTGTTTTTAGACGTGTTCTGAGTCCCAGTTGAACTGTCTGAGAAATGTATTAACTTTGTGGAAAGGGGTTTTAAACCCTTAAAACATTGGTAATACATGAAAAAATGAAATGAAAAGAAATGAAAATACATGTGCAACAAACAAAGAATAAATATAGTACTGTATATGAAAATAATGAAAAAACTAACAGACAACATTTATGATAACAAAAAGCATTCCTAAAAACAAAAACATACTATAAATGAAAAAAATATATATTATAAATGACAAAACTACACTACTGTAAATGGAAAAACTGTCTCATAATGAAAAAACAAAAAAATATTTATGGTAAACATCGGCCTCACAGTGCAAGGTTTTGATTCCAGACTTAATGTGTGCTGGTTTGCTTGTTCTGATGGACTTCTGTTTTCGCTAATATCACTAAAAAAACTGAAAGTGCTCATTTGGTTGTGATTACATCATATTGCTACAGCACCTAATGAAGCAGGCTGCCAGTGTGCTGTACGTTCAGACTCACACAAAGCTCTCAGATGAGTTGATACTTTGAAGTGCTGTTCTCCCACTCGTTCATCCTACTTTGGTAAGGAGGGATCCATCTATCTGGAGAGTCCCTGATGACTTTTGAAAAACCTTTTGCTTTTTCTTCAATATTTCCATACATTGCTGCAATTCCAATCTATCTATCTAATGTTACATCCTTTTTCTCTTACAACGGTTATCCAATTGCCAATACGACAACTCATCACCAATAATCATGTTTTCTTTCCTGAAATGTGATGCGTTGGTCAACACTTTTATTCATTTTCTACCTTTGTATTGTTTTTTTACTTGATAACCTTGATTATTAAACTAACTTCCGCTCTTCATCTCTTAGCTTGAAATTACAAAGGTCTGCAGTTTCCTCTAACGAAGATGAATATTTTGCATCATTGTCTCAGTGATTTATTAAAACAGGCTATGGAGTTGGATGTCAGTATTTACACTATGTTTACCAAGCCCTGTAGTCAACATTTAGCATTTAACTTTGAAGGTTCTTCTTAAATGTGGAAACGTTAGGTTTCATATTCTGTTCACCAAGGTCAATCATTCAGCGGTGAGGGATCACAACAATGGCTAAATCTACACGGATGCATTTATTTGGATTAGAAATTTCATCGGAATAAAAATGCTTTATTTAAAAACCCAATCGGAATATTCAGACTCGACCAAGTCTAGAAGTCGCTACCGTTTCTGCTTCTTCTACTACTATTTCCGGCATATGTGGTCAATCTGCCCATGTCAAAATGATTCGTTCCGATTGAAAGTGTCATGCATGAAGACACAAGTGCTAATGGGATCAATATTTTTAGTGTACATTTAATCCTAATTTTAATCTATACTCGGATTGGATTAAAGAAATGTTGTCCATGTAAACGTAGCCGGTGACAAGGAATAAGACAACAAATATCCTCACTGGATCGTAAAATGTCTAAAATTCTGGTTAGTGAAGCCAATGTGTCTTTTCCTGTGACTAACATTCTCCTGATCTTTTATTTTCCCCCTCCTTTAGAAAAGACCTATTCACACCCCCACGCTGGCAAACGCCCACACCACAACACATACTCTCTCATACAAATCATTGCGCACACCCACATCCTCACACACGCTTACAGGACCGACACAAGAGGAAAGCCGGAATAGCCCAGAGTGTTTACAGCCCACACTGGTTTCCTATGTGTGGATAAGGCCCCATACACACAAACAGAGATCTGAAAGAGAGGAAAAATTACAATTTGTCTTTTGATCCAACTCTCTGATTTTTTTTTTCCATCTCGCCTGCACAACCACTTAGCAACAGTGCACTTGTGTAACCAGACTGTGCTATTTTATGCCTCCAGCATCTGTCGTTAACCTCTTTTGGAATCTTGAAAACGTTTTTGAATCATGTTACTATATGCTATGGATTTATCTACTCTTGCCTTTAAACCAGACAGTAAAAAAAAAAACTCTCCTGTTGACCCATAAGATATGAACTATATTTAGCTGTTATCTATGTATGTTTTCATCTATCTATCGCTATGACTCTCACATATAAAAGCAAGTGAGCCTGTAGCTTTATGTGTGGAACATCTCAATGGAAATTTAACGGAAATTTAAGACATAAACCCAGTAAATTTTGCAAACAAGAGAAGAAAAGCAAGACCATGCTAACTATTCATACTGGGGAGGTGACCCCCTAGCCTACACATCACAATTTATCCCTCAGTGCAAATTTAGCTTGCATGTGCATTAGAGGGATAGCCTTGATATTTGATATTTTTGCAGACGTGCAAGAGGGCACATATTTAAAAGCCAATGATAACATGGCACATAAAGAAAGTGATTTGCTAATGTCAGGCAAGAGGATGATGTAAAGTTCTCCTGAGAAATTACAGATCTCTAAATTTGGGACTTGGAGAACACCTTCCACTTTCAATTGTTTGTGTCTGTGAGTGAGGCCTGCAACGGCACAAAAACATGCGGCAGTTTTTTTCAACACTCAGAATGTTATTTAAATCTCCAATTCAGTCAGTCAGTCGGGCCATTAATCCAGATAGTAAAAATAATTGCCAAACGCAGGACAAGGACAATGAGACATTGGCAAATTACTAAATTGAAGTTTGTCTTAAAACATTTTACCGTAACTGTAATCCCACACCTTTAAAATGCATTAAGTGCATTTTAAGTGCTTGTTGATGTTAATCTTCAAAGAGAAAGTTACTGTGACAACTTCCAGTGGCAGTGCTTCCTTTTTGTGGTTTTAAAAGAAGAGAGAAGAAGACAACATTGACAACAACAAAGAAAAAGAAGAAGAACAAGGATTGAATGTCACATTATTTCACTAGGATGGTACCATTTGCTGAAATGCACTGCGGAACTCAAGCCATTACATCTTAAAAATTAATAAACCTTTAACATAGTAGTTATTAGCCAATGTTCCATCGTACTTGTGCTCTGCGGAGTTGCAGAGCACGCTCTTCTCAACGAAGGAACATGGTATAGCAGCCTTGGTCTTTTTGGTTTAAAAGTCAACTCAAGCCCAAATGTGAAAATAACTGTATATACGTGAAATTATATACATGTATATGCATATATGTGTTATTAGCATTTGGGGAGTATACAACCTCTCATTTGGGGGGAAACTTAAAAAGTGTAGTACAGGTTAGACAACACACTGTACTGTATTAGAACCTTTTCAGTCAAGGTAGGGCCAGAACTAAAAAAAATCACAAGGTCAGATCACAGGAAATGAGGAGAGTAAAAGTGGCTGACATTGCAGACTGTTTTGTCCATTGGCGCGCGAGGACACGAGCACCTTTAACACCGCTGAAATTTTTTGCAGCTATTGTAGTGTGAATTGCTGCGACAGACGATGGTCCACTAATGGATTGGCTCGATCGATAGTTAACAGTGTGTGACTGTCACAAGTCTCAAATGGCAGGAGCTCATTCAAACGATAAATATGTTATTAAATATATATATAAATGAACACCTTGCAGAGGCATTTTGCCAACTTTGATATCATTTGTGCAGACAAGCAAAGAAACATGGTGTGGATTTCTTTAGTCATTACTATTTCACAGTTTCTGTGAAAAGCGAATTCACTTCATCCGTTGGTGTGTTTGAAAGAAAACCTCTGGTTAGGTTTTTTTTGGAGTGATTAAACCAAGTTTACCTTCCTAATTGTTTATCACGCTCAAATAGGCTCCAGCTGAAAGATGTACTGGATGGAAAATACAGTAGAGTGATGGATGAACTTTATTTTGCTTGAAAGAAATTCTGCAAATATGCATCTCATTTATGTACCCATTTAATATTTCACTGTGTATATTTTTGCTTTTTAAACATGGTGGAAATTGGTATAAATCAATGATATGATCAACATAAGCAGTAAATATCTTGGAATGGTGCATGTCTTTGCCATAAAAGTGAGTCATGCCCTTTAATGACTCTACTATTTCACTTCTGTGAGAAGGAGATGACATGTGGGATGAACTTCAGCAGCTGGAAGTCAAGCTATTAACAGACCTTTGACATCCCTGCTGTCAGCCTAAAACTGTCAGGGAAGAACAGCGGGTCACAATGAGTTTACCATTGGTAACCGCAGGTATTTGTTGTTCGCTGAAACTAAACTTAAATGATTCCTGTGGGGAAATTGCACCAAAACAATAAGCTTTCCTCCATATGTGAACAGACTTGAGAAAAAAACTATGTGAACTGATGAAAAGCTATTTTTTGTTGTTTATTGCTATTTGGCCTTTATGAGAATATAGAAGTCGTTAAAGCAGAAGCAGAGAAAATAACAGCCGATATAAACAGATAGTAGATAGTTTATGAGTTTTAACAAACAATAACAACATTAAGACTTTACTTATTTTCACTCTTATTTTAGAAGGTAGCCCCGTAAATAACACAGTAAACCAAAATTTATCCAGTCCCTTGCACTTGTTAGTGGATTTTCCCCTTGTTGGATGAAAACAACTAACAGGGCATCTTTGGCCGTGTTCTCTCAATTTCTCTCCCACTGGATTTAATCTGCCACAGGACCTAACAGAGCTCAATTGTTGTGGGTAAGCTAAAAGTTTTCGTGGAGAATTAAAACAGGAGACAGCGCTAGTAGCCACACTGTATTTTTAAATAACATGGCAAGTATGCGACATATTTTTTAAAGAACAACCTAGGAGATTTGTTCCTTTTGAGAGTGAGAACAAAAAGGGTATTTCAAACTTGTTCCTGATTGAACCAATTGCAAGAATTTCAACTGACCCGTGTTACAACTGTCCCCGGTTTCCCTGTTTATAGCAGGACTGGAGGAGCTCCAACTATTGGAGACAGATTACCTTGGCCAATAAAGATGATTCATATTCTTATATTTCGATACTGCATGCATTGCTCAGGAGAGAACTGCAGTATAACATGAACATTATTCCTGTCAAAGACACTTGAACAAGAGGTTATCATTTTTGAGAGACAGACAAATGGATACCCTTTGAAAAGTTTATTTTTGTAATTGAATATGTGCCCTTGTGCCATTGACATTAAGTAGCCTCTATAGTTAAATAAATCTGTACATATAATCAGATATATCTTTGATTGAATGCCTGCAGGGTTGTGGAACAAAAGCCACACAAGAAGATGAGGGGAAGCTCTGAAAAATAAATTCACAGAAATGATGGCTGAGAATACACTGGAAAATATCGCAGATGGTCTGCTGTTATTTAATGGCAGGGATTGAGATCCCAAGCGGTTTTATCATTATGAGTGGGGGTTAAAGAATTCAGCTTGCCCAGATAAGATCATGTACATGTACAATAAGCTTTCCATAGATGTAAATGCTGCCAAAAGTGTAAAAACCGTCATTTCGTGATATATTTCCCTCACATTTTTTGTCTACTTCATGAAATAACCCTTTCTCATGTGGACAAAGGACTAAACCAGGGGCGGAGTTACATCTTCGCCACAACATCAGTCTGACTCCTCCGCCTCCCCGAAATATACACTGTTAATTTTCCCACACCCAAGCTGAGATATATGACTGAGCACAGAGGACCAAAATGAGGACAAACATTCTCAAGAGGAGGGCGCCCGCACCAGAAGCCAAGTACTTCCTCCAGCCGTAGGGACCTGGCCACAGGGGCAATCCCGACCCAAGCAGACGGAGAGGAACCCCATCCACAGAAATAGGACCTTCTTCATGGCAGCATCCCTAAAGCCAGAGGAAAAATAGGCCCCAGCGTGTACATAGCGAACATTATTTCGATAATAATTATTACAATACGTTCAAGGAATTTAGTTTTTGCAATGATTCAGAGGGACTGTTTCATACTGGTATAATATTTCTGAATAAAATCACATCACACTCAGGTGCGTTGGTGGAGTGGCAGCTCTGTACGCCAGAGTGCCCGGATTGGCGCAAAATGGTCCAACAAAATCACAAGTTCTACCTGCCTCTGAATGAAAATGAATTTGCACTCATTTTTTTACTGGGCGCTTAGGCGTCTGCAGCACCAGAAAAAGGGCCCTATGGCTGTAGCTGAGCATAATAATACACTGTAGCTGTCATCAGGGCCCTATTTGAGAACAGAATATCATTTGGGCACATTGAGTCTTTCATACCTCCCACATATATCGCACAAGCATGTTATGATCTTGTGTTAAGCCGGCTGGTGATACAATACAATTATTTCACCATTCATGAAGAAACAGGAAGAGGGACATAACTGAATAGAAGGATGACAAAACACTGAGAGCATGACCAATGTTTTCAGGATTATGTGAAATCCTTCTTGAATTCCCGACTTTACACATACATATATGCTATCTTTTTACTCTTTTAGGAGCACAATGGTAACAGTAAGGCGTCACCATGCGAGTTATACATTAGAATAGGTGTTTTCAGCAGCTGAATGATCTGTCACAAGCCTGTGATTGGGTTAACACTTCTGAACATACCGTATTTTCCGCACTATAAGGTGCACCGGATTATAAGGCGCACCGTCAATGAATGGCCCATTTTAAAACTTTGTCCATATATAAGATACATACATTTGGCCCGCGGGCCGGACTTTGGACACACCTGCTGTAGTGGCTCAATATTGGTCCATATATGTATAAGGCGCACCTGATTGTAAGGTGCACTGTCGGCTTTTGAGAAAATTGGAGGTTTTTAGGTGCGCCTTATAGTGCGGAAAATACGGTAATTGCATATAATAACATGCTCATATTACTCAAGAGGAACCAATAAATGATTTGGTTTTATTTTGCTTGCCTGTCTAATGTTAATACTTTGAGAAAACTTTTTTTTAATCACAAACACCTTAAAATGAACTGTTAAGGATGGAAAGACCCATATACGTATATACTTTTGCACACGTTTCTATCTACCTATTTGTCACTTCAAGCGTCTTTTATCTCACTGCTCAGTTTTATTGTTTTATTGAAATAATCATGTAATCTCTGCTTTGCACAACAGGACGCCTCTGGCAACCAATCCTGTTTTGAAGCCCTATGCCAACAGTAAACAAATAATGCAAACAAGGTAATTAGCCTAGAGCATGCAAGTCGAGTGGCAATTATATTCTCCACTATATCGTACATCTAGATTCTAGTATACCAGAGGAATGTAAAGATAAAGCTGTTTCTCACCAGAATTTAAAACAATTGAATCACATTCATTTAAATCACTATAGTGTATTTTAGTACTGAGGAAACTACTGTCGATAACTACATGTGACAAAAAAAAAGTGTGGGCTCAGTATTGCATCTGTCACTAGAGGGATCATGTGTCTGGGCAGCCGGAACATGACAGGGGAAATGTTTTCACCGTGAGACCACACAGCCTTTAATCGAGAAGATTAAAGCATATCAGCTCATAAAGAGTGTGGAGGATGTGTCTTCTGTTGAGGTTTTAAATCAGACTTGAGGGAGGGAGGGGGGGGGGGGGGGGTAATTAAATGATCTATTGAGACACAAACGGACATGAGGGAGATCAACAACAAAAGACAGACAAAATCAACAATTATTAAATTTCAGGCAAAAAAATCAAATCCACTCAGTCCAGAGCCTCTGAGGGCCCAAAGTTTTTGGGAGAACTTGCGGAATCTGCCAATACTTTTGTCCTCTTTGACATTTTGCCCAAGTTAATCAAACTGAAGACATACATAAAACAATGCAAATAAATATCAGAGCACACTATGTTTAATTCTGTGAGAAAATATTTAAGTGGTGTCTCCATCACAACAGACAGTGGCTGCTGGTGTAGGTTTCGCCAGGAGAGTCTCTATACTTATACACTGCACTATATTAAGGGTGTGCATCTCTCCAATAAAATATGATTTCATACGTACCTCAATATACTGAAGGTGATAAGTAGAACAATTGGGTTGGATTCAGAGGGATTATGATTTGATTTAATATGGCTGAGTTGAGAGGGTATGATGTATGGTACCATCATTTCACAGTTGATTTCATTGTAAACCAGAAAACATGTTCTCTCTAATGCATGAAAAAAATACTTAGCAGTAGCATTCAAACAATCAGTGCACCTTGCACAGTGCAGTGAGCATTTGTTATTCTAAAGTTGTCATTAGCACTTTTGCATAATATTCATTAAACATTAAGATATGGCGATGATGCGTTTAACTTTTTTTTTTGCGGTGGGGAAAAAATAGAGGAAATATTGCTTTATCAATGCATTTCTTTGGATCTTAAAACGAGGGTATACGTGGGCATGTCTGTGTGCATGCATGCATGTCCTGCGTGACCTCTGTGCAGGACTTCCTCCAGCATCGCAGCATAATTAGAGGGAGCCCAGACCATCTGTAGTCCATCGATCACTGACACACACATCCGGGCAACACAGACCTTGTCGCCTACAATATATGCAAGTGAGAAGTCGCAGTCCAACCAAGACATAAACCACTACCTAGGTTAATATCAGCCGTCTGCAATACCACATTCAAATTCTGTAAATTGACACTGCTGTTTAAAAGTTTAGGGTCACCCAGACAATTTAGTGTTTTCCATGAAAACTAACATAATTGCACAAGGGTTTTCAAGGGTTTTCTAATCATGCATTAGCCTTGTAACACTGTTAGCAAAGGCAATGGACCATTAGAACACTGAAGGGATAGTCGCTTGAAATGGGCCCATATAGATATTGAATTAAAAACCAGATGTTTGCTGCTAGAATAGTCATTTAACTCATTAACAATGTACAGAGTGTATTCCTGATTAGTTGAATGTTATCCTCATTGAAAAGTACCAATTTTACATTAAAAGTAAGGACATTTCTGAGTGACTCCAAATTTTGAACGGTAGTGTACTTGCCTAGAGATGTTTTCTAGAATTTAATCTAATTCCAAGGCTGTAAACCCATAACAAATACAATATTAACATTATTAGCATATTTATTATTTTGTAGGCTAATGAACAGGGCAGGGGAAAATTCATTCAGGATTTTAATTACTTACTCAAATCAGATTGCCACATTGTTGTGAAACATTTTCGATTGTAAATTTTAGATTAATTAGTTTCTGTCCGTCTGTAGATTACTTTTGTGTTCAACAAGTGAAAAGCATTTACTGTTGGGTTTAGATTAGGCTACTGAAATGGTCATTGCCAAATGTTTATTTTTCTTAAATGTCGAAACATTGTTATTACTAAATGGTGACTTACATTTGTGTGAAATCTTAAATAAAACTTTAAAACCGGAAGTCAAGTCAAAAGTTGTCCTTGCAATATGTTCTATGCGCTCCCACTAGTCTTAACACAGTATTCAGACTATTATTGCGTTTACAGAATATGAATTCCATCATTTTTATCCATTTCAGCGGGCAGACATTTTGCCATATGTTGTCGGCTGAAAATGACCTCATGATTCCTTTGGGCTGAGCTTGCAAACATCACGTGACTAAATCCAGAAAACAGGTGAGGTGTGCTTGTTTGTTACCTGAGCCCTTAGGCACAGTGAGATCATTTTCAGTGAACAGCAAGAGGCAAGATAACCACCCCCTAAGACTGATGTATGACTGATGAATTCATGTTCACTTCTTCATAACTGCAGAATGAATAAATTGCCTTAGATATTTATGTGTATTTCAACCCCAAATATTAAATCAAAAACCTCATTTTCCTCCCACTGCTTCAGTTTCCTTTCCATCATCCCCCCTTGACTGTTGCCACGGTGCAGTATGGTGACGTTTGTCGTTTTTCATTTACGTAAAGTTGGCTACTTCTTCGTTCTAGTGTGATCACCTCCATACTGTAAAAATGTGGGACAAGTCACATGGTTATGTGAGACAATGATTGACAATAACTTTTGACAGCTTAAGGGATAAGGTACCTCTGCAGGACAAGACTAATTTTAACATCTTCCCTTTATTTGTGTGATCAAATATGTCAAAGGTTCATAGGACCAGGCATTACACAACTAAAATATATTGTCAGTGAATTTAATTAGAATAAAAGACATAAAAAATATTGGGCGGAGCCTAATCATTGAGCTCAACATACTGAGTGATAGGCTATTGTATATTGAGTGCCAAATAGACAAGCAAGACGGGTATGAGGGCAAATAAAGCAAATGATAAGTTTTTCTTATAACGATTGCTATTGGTGGAAATAATAAGAGAGAAGAAAAAAATCTTTCCATCAACCAACAGAAGCAATTTTCTTATGTGCCAGGACAATCCAGAAATCCAGGTGGTAGCAGCCAGTGAACATTTCTTCGTGACTGGCCAGCACACTCTCCCATTTGAGACAGGTGGTAAGGATGAGGAAGTGCTTGTGTACCAGTCAATCGTGTGATAACGTACGACTGAGTCGATCATTTACCGATCATTTACATAAGTTGACAGTAGCGTACGCCTAAGGACGTATTCATGTTTTTATTTAGGTAGAATGAAAAAGCTGAACTGATGGCAAATTTGCATGAGGCTGGACAAAGGATAAATTTGGTTTACATGACAACGAAAAGCAGGACATGTGGTGGTCTTAGTCCGTTCAGAGTGAGGCTGTACTGCAAAAATCTGATACGTATTCAATCTAGAGTTGTAAAAATTGTAAAACTAAGAATCGAGCCATTTGTCATAAAAATACAAATTGAAAAAATCCGCTACAGTAACATATAAGATATAAACCATGACCGTACTGTAGACCCTTGATTGACATTTGTCATGCCTTATCATTCTATGCCATCAAAAAGACTTTGCAAGTTGTGTTAGATCAAAATATAGTTAAGGACTAGAGACAAGGCAATCACATCAAAATGTCATCCTGATTGGCCTTAAGCATAAGAGATCCTTTCTAAATATCACAAATGCCAGAAGATAGCAGGCCACTATCTGATTCAAAAAGGATGAAGAAAGACATGCTGAATGTACAGACTGGAAAATACCATTCCTGATTTTGGAGTAGGAGGAAACCATCCATCCAGTTTAAAATAAGAGACAAAAGTCTAAAGTCTTGGTCTTGAGGTGCTTTAATTTATCCCTGTCTTGTCAGCCAGACTCTCACAATGTTAAGCCCTATGCTCTCTCTCACATACGTGATAGCTCGCCAAAAAAGCAAGATAATGAGAACATCCCTAACTCTTCCCGCTTCATCACAGTGGCTGTGAAGGACATCGAGAGGGCGGTTCTGGAGGCACAACAACCACATCCTGGCTCTGATCCTAGAATCGTCTCTTCATCCCACATTTTGTCTGCTCTGAAGTCCTCCAACAGGGACACTCCTCCAAGTTGGGTTGCCATCATGGGGTGAATTGAACTCTCCAGTTCAGGCAACAATGCTTGTGGTGGCAGTTTGTCGCAGCCTACCTGATCTGCTTCTGAGGGAAGTCTCTCATATTGCCCCATGGGTCTCCTGATAACTTTACCCATCCCAAGGCGTTCATGGTTCCACCTGCGTGATCTGCCTTTCTGTGATAGAAACACAGTCAGTCACGTTGATTCTCCAGGAGGGTTAATTCCATTCCACTGCCCAAACTTTCTCTCTGCCCTTGAGACTGTGGATATCCTTGTCAACCACATCCTGCAGCTGAATGGCATCCCCTTTGACATCATGTCTGACCGTTTCCACCAGTTCACATCCCAGGTATACCATCAGAGATCACTAATCACGACCTGGAGTCAGCCCTTAGGTGTCTATCAGACATAGTATATTTCAAATTCTTATGTTTAGACAAGTAGAAATAAAATTTCCAGGTGCTGTTGGACTGCCTGGAGCCTACATCTTCCATTGGTTGAATATTCCTACAATTCCTTCACCTCCTTGTCCGCTGTGTTTATGGTCACCAATGGGTATCAACACAATATAGGAGCAAGAGGTCGCTGTTCCATCTGTGCCCATAGGCGTTGTGCCATCTGGAGGCATGCCAGATTGCCGTTAGGCAACCCTTTTTGGCAGTGGATAACCCTGGTCTTAGAGAGCTGCTGTCCTGCCTGTTTTAGACATGTCGCTCCTTGACACACCTAATTCAAATGAACAAGATTGTTGTCAAGCTTCTACCGATCTGGCTGATCAGCTGATCACTCCTGCCCAAGACTACCGCCTGTTGCAAATAATTTGAATATCCACCTGCGACCTTCCCCTCCATACTGATTGTGGTAACCTAGCCCCCAGGTTTTAGGTATGTGACAGCAAAATTGAAATGTTTTTCTTTCTTTTTTTCTCCCAGCAAGACTGTGACTGTGCGAAGCGGTGCATACAACAGACACAAGAAGGCACAAGAACAAATTACCCGTTGTAATTTTGTAGATAAAAAGTTTTGCTTTGCCACTTCCATGTCCTGTGTGCTCCTGGCACAGCTCCTCATTAGCAGACTCCTCTCTAGTTTGTGGAGATTGATGAAAGCCACTAGTAATGGATTAATTTAGTAATTCTAAAATGGGGCAAGGATATTTATTTTAATGACAAAGTGAAAATAAATGGATCTCTCTGCTTTTTTAAAAAAAAAAAAAACAGTTTGGGGAATACAAATCAGGATTTCCTTGATACATTTGCCACATCTTTCCATGAAACTAAGGCATAATCAGTGATCAGAAGTGAAAGAGTGTAAGCTTCCCCATCTATATGCTGAGTAAAATGACTGCAACACACTCCATGCACAATGAAAAAAGACCACTCTGTGTTGAATGCTTTTGACAAAGAGAATAACACATTTTATAAAGGTATTTGATTTGTATAAAATTGATCAACTCACAAATGGAAACCATCTTGCATGACGCATTGAAAGAGCTAAGGCTTTAATCTTTTGACAGACATGACTACACATTAAAAGACACTGAAGGCTGCAGGCCCTCTAAAGTTATTGTCTTCCACATGATTCCCGAATAACAGCAAGTCTGACACAGAGGGACAAACAGTCCACTCTAGAGAGTTGAATGAGTGAATGAATGAGAAAAAAGTGCATGTAATAGAATGAGAGGAAACTCAAAGATGGTAGGTCATGCTTTGAAATAATGAATGAGAGAAAGAAGGAGAAAAATAAAACAAAGTGACAGGTGCCAAAATGGTCAAAGAGTCCCAGTTGATCTACATGCCGCAACGCATTGATGTCTATGTGTGTGAATGTTGTCACCTTACGTCTTCATCCACGATGACAGCGTGTGTTTCTGCACCTCAGGCTGATGTTTAAGCCATAATTGAACCTAGATATTTAAGGGGCGGAGTGCATGTGCAGTTTTGATGAGACAATATTTGGTGCAAAAAATTACCATGCATGTTTCAGTACTGTGGGTGGAAGCCAAAATATGTACATAGAACTCTACATAGAAATGTGTAAACGTGTTGATGTGGTAGTGAAGTGATTAACACTATTCAGAAAACATACAAGAAGAAGGGAAGGCAAATGCTAACACTGAAGAAAGTAATGGGAAACATAATGAAAGCAAATTGAAAGTGTGTCGAGAATAACGATTTTGCTAATAACTTGATTGTTTTGCCCTGCATGTCCTGTATGAAACATCAGTCTAACAGTAATTTGTACAGTGATTCATTCCAAACCCTAAAAATGATTAGTAGACACCCAGTGCTCCATGTTTTCCATCCTTTATGTTTATAATTCCTGGGGTGCAACTGCCATATATTCAGATAACTAAACATAAGCAAATTTTTTGTTATAAAGATAAGTCTTGGGGGCAAGTTGCAAACCGCAGGGAAGGAGCGTTAGTGTTTGCCTAATGAAAAGTAGTCAGGCCCCCTGAAGTACACAATTGGAAAATTGCTTTGCATATCTTAATCATACAACGACTAGATGTACAAACTGTGTAAATAAAGACATTCAAAATAAAAGCCTTGCATGTAAATAAATGAATTAAAAATATAGAAATTATTTCATAATAGGTAAATAGGAGTGTTCAAACATTGACCTGAGGTGGAAAAGCGTGAGCCACTTTTATGAGCCAGCCTGTAGGTGGTTCTTTTGCATGTTTTTGTACAAGTGATGGATGAGTGATGTTTCCCAACCTTTATTGAACCATGGGACCCTTTTTTCTTAGAAAAATCTGACTGCACCTAGCAAAAATGTCACGAAAATGGAGCAAATATGGGGTAATTAAGAATTCAATTAAATAAATTAGTTCATTAAATGACTAATTATTTTGTTAATGGTGGCGCAAATCTACTGTCAGCAGTATAATCAACCACCACTAGGTGCAACACGGTTTTTTCTCAATAGTTTAAGAAGGCTTAAACGAATAAAAAACCTGGAATTACTTCTAAGATCCAAAGGCGGCCACAGTTAATAGAATGAGTTTGGTTAGAAAAACCTACAGGTCCCTAATTTTGGTTTAGACAGACAGACACACACACACACGCGCACACACACACACACACCCAATGCCATTTAATCATGTGGACATTTATTGTCTAAATCTACATGGAAATCATAATGAGTACATTAACAGAATAATTCAACTACAAAGAAAAAACAGCAACAAAATCAAATGTCATCAGATAGACAAGGTAAACAATAGCGGTCCAGGCATGAACTAGTGTTAATGTGCGAAAAGGTGAACCAATTTAACTCCTGTTCCCCAAATCTAAGCACCAGTGTTTGTACAATGATAAATTGCACTCACTGATTGTGTTCTTCTCTGAGGCCATTCAGAAGTGTCTTTGCTGTAAGCCAGGCCATATAAGAAGAAACAAATGGAAAATGGAAAAATTTAAAAAGGCTGGTTCTGCACAGCACGTGGTCAGAGGGTGCTCTGATGCACACCTGGCTTTTGCAGTGTTTGGCCTGGTTTGGCCTGTAAAAGATTCTGGAACACTACGTCCACCATGGTGGAGTCGGGCAGGAACCGACGTGAGCTCACGCTCGCTGCCTTAGTACATACAAGAACTGCTACCTTATTTTGAACGCAACGGGATGCGTGGACCAGAGCTGGCACACAGCCAAAAAGAAAAGGGTACGTGGCAGCTGAGTCTCATATTGAAATCAGCTATAGTCTCTGTATGAACAAAGGGGCGAAGTTTTGGCTCCCACCCCATAGGGAAGGTCATAAAAAGGGCCTGAACCAATGCAGAGCAGAAGAGAGCTTCAAGAAGAAAGTTCCAGGAAGAAGCCAGAGAAGGGAGTAAGTGGTTGGGCTTATAACTCAAGAGACAAATCCGCCTCCCGCTCATTGACAGGCTGAACCGACTTAATGAGCCAATGACAGCCCGTATGCAAATAGCTGTAAATTGAACAGAATAGAGTGAAGATTCACAGGCATCTCTTTTTGGTCATATTTTAACAATACTTGCGTATAACGAATCTAATCAACGTTCTAGCAATCCCCGGTGAGAAAAATCAATTAAAACATTGCACTTTGCAATTATAAAATATAATTCATGTTCCAATAGATTAATCTAGGGAAGTCAAATGCAGAACATGATCAGATATGGATCACAAAAAATGAAACACAGGAATGCAATGTCTCAAGGTTTCTCAAATTTTAAAGGTTGATCAATGCATTCTGTATACTGCGTGACTTCAGCTGGTTAAACGGGGGTGGGGGGTGGGGGGGGGGGGGGGAATTGTTGGAATGTGCGTGCCCAGGATTGGGGGGGTTCTTCAAGAACCCAATCTGGGCATTGGAGAGAAATCTGAAGGCGGTTAACGTTATACAGCTCAACATGCTCAATAATAAACTTAATGAGTGTGTAATTTGGGGCTGGTTAATTGAACACAAGGCTGATACTGGCAGAACACTAAGACACATTCTAATATGTGAATGGCAACAGGTGCATACAAAAGTTATTTTATCCTCTGCCATCTAATGACGGAGCATTTAATTCTTCTCCCTGTCACTATTTGGCCCTAGTCTAGATAGATGAACAAAAATATGTAATTTTTTAGAAAAAGCTTTCCAACATTCATTTTTATGTGTATAAAGCCAGGGTGTCAAACTCATTTTTGTCATGGGCTGCATCAGTCATAGTTTTCTTCTGAGGGCCATTATGACATCTTCTATATACATACTACATCTTAGGCTAAACAACAAACTGATGAATAACTAGTTTTTAAATCAGAGACTAGTAAACACTGATTTTTTCAGATTTTTAAAAAGATGAATGGTAATAAAACAAAGGAGCATCTCTATTTTTGCAATTGTAATATCGACAAAAAGTCAATGCACAATTTGTCTTCGCAGGCCAAATATAATTTCACTGTGGCCCACATTTTGCCCACGAGCCATAGTTTGACATTCCTGGTATAAAGCCATGACAGAACGTGACAAAAGTGAGTGACCCCATCAAATGAGATATACAGGGAGGGAACGTAGTGGCTGAAATGTCATGTGTCATTGAGCCCCCGGGGCACAGCAGTAGCCTTTCACTGTGAAAGAGAAGTGATTGATAGACCATAAGAAAAATCAACAAGACTTAAATGGGTAGGGGGAAAACATTGTCAAAATCCTGTGATGCACATTTCTGGCAAACAAGACCCAGAAACTTAGCATAAACAGAGCATAACCATTTAAAACCATAGTTTAAGCAATCAAGTTTCTGTAATTGTCGTACTGCTGTCAAGCTGTTCTCATTCTCACAAGTTCAGGGAGGTTAAAGATAATTAATGTTCCTCTGCACATCCTAAAGGTCACAATATTAGTCTGCCTTGAATAATTGTAAATGTGCCTAGCACAATGTCCCTACTGAAAATGCTGTAAGGCCATGGGAAAGTAAAAGCTATTAACTATACGGATGGACAGAATCAACTCTCCAGGGAAACCAGACTTAAAATGAAATGTTCCTTCAGTCAGAACAAGAAACACGTGCCATTTTAGCTTTTCAGCTTGTCTGTTCCGTTATGTACATATATAGCAACGCAGCCAGTTTTCAAACAATTGGAAATTGAAGGTGGGTCTCTGAAGTTTAATGCAGACCAATAGCAAAAAGAGGTAGAACTGGAACTATTGAATCATGCCAAAAGTAATCATTCCCATAAGAAGCATGCAATAGTCTAATGTAGATGAGACAAAAGATTAGAGTCTTCGCTGAAAGGATCAGTCCAATTTTTGAAATTTTAGCGGTGGGACAAGACCACACATATAACCTCTATTAAATGGAAATGGAATGAGTTTGGTCAGATAATGCACTTGCAAAGAGAATCACGGTTACCAGAAATTTCCCTTACTCCCAGCCGTCATGATTAGTCCCAACAGGAAGGACATCAAATTTGGATGACAGTCGAAAGCTGCAACCTTGTGCGCCACAATGGATCGTAGTTGCTAAACATACCCTCATCCAACATTTCCGTCCCGCACCTTTTTGAAATCATTTACAATCTAATCTTGGGGTTACATACACCGTTGGGGTTCTTACAAAACTCTCGCAGTTGGATAGTAAATAACCTCGATATCGCATTGGTCTTCCTGGATTTCTTACCTCTTCTTATGTAGCTTCTTAAGTTTGACATTATACAGTACAGTAAATACTGCTTTGTCGTGCACACAACAGATGAAACCATAAAAGGACTCTTCATAGTTGATTTTTACATCCAATTTGTTATTTTGTCATGTGGGGAGATGAAATGACATAAGACGTTACTGTAACTTTTCTTTTTAATGCAAAACTTGTTTTCTGTTGCCACGTCCTTCAAATTAATTTCTCTCATTCTTATTCAAAGTGGAAACACTCAAGGACAGTCTTAGAAAAAAGAAGAACGCACACAAAGACTGAAATATGTGGTTGTTCACCGCATGATTGTGCGTTAGTTAACTTTGAACCTCGGACCTTTTGGACCAATTATCGTCATCTCACTTCTGAAACAAAAGGTGTCCCTGAATACTGACGCATGCAGAGACACACGCACAAGCACACATCAATGAGCTAAAGTCGTACCAACTTTCATACTCATCTTGGTGGGCCATCTGTTGCATGGCCCCTGTCAACTAAATGTCCCCTGATGACATCATAATCCTGTCAACCTTTCACCTCATCACACACACACACACGCGCGCACACACACACACACACACACACACACACACACACACACACACACACAAAGGGTTCACAATTTAACTTCTGCCTTGTCCTTGTTTTGCTTCTACAGCCACATTGCCTTTCTTGCGTCCATGTATCTTTCCTCCAGCTTTCCAGTAAAAGAACTGCCGCATTGGTTTCATCCCAATGTCCCATGTCATGCAATTTTATTTATTATCCCAGACTGCCATTAAATTTCTAATCTTGTTCATCCAATGGAAGACACTCATGTAGTTGGATTCGGGTTGTCTGAACATATGTCGCTTGTATAGAACGTACAATATATGATTTATAATTTTAAAGCATTGAGCAGACATCGGCCGACAGAGAAAAGATCCAATGCTGTTGGTGGCCTTCCTCAGCCCTCTCATTCCTACAGTATTTGCCAACAGTATGTTTTGCTGTACGTTGCTTTCAAAAAATGTATCACTATGTGCAATGGATGGCTTGATCTCTTCTATTTAAGTAAAATGACAATATTTTACTGTACCGGTGTACAGGAGGCTTTACAATAGAAATACAGAGACAACAATGTCTGATCTTTACAACCGTCACCATTTACACCAAGTCCATATAGTATGCACCCACACACACACAAATGCAGATTAAACCAAATATGAGCATTACCTAAAGTCCTAAACCAAGGATGATGATCGCAATACCAGTTGAGGGCGCCAATTTGTCCAGATGTTAAAAAAAGAAAATGACAGCAAAACATTCGAGACATTCTAATATTCCAGTGCCGGTAAGTGCCTAGTCTTTTGGTGCACATAAAAGGTTAAAATGGAAACTTGTTTCACAATTGCCCCTTGAGTCTCTTTGGTCAACTTTTTGTGATTGCCTGAACAGTAAAAACAAAAGAATTACATAAACACCTTACACTCAAGGAACTAAACATTGGACCAGATTTTCACCAATATAAACACAAAGCCAGCTTCACAGAACTAACGAACTAAAGAATGTTCAAATAAAACATTCATTCATTCATTTTTTCATTTTGCAGGTTATGAGCGTTTTTCATTCTGCTGCACATTTGATTTCGCAATTTAAAACTGGTGTTTCAAAGTGGGTGTGACATGTTTTTGTCATAATACCCCAAGGATTAAGAATAAAAGCACACTTCACACCACTTTTTTGTCTTGCTGAAATCCTGAATCCTGCAAATAATCCTCTACTGCAGAACTAACGGCAAGTGCAGCTCCCGTTACCATGAAGACGAGGAACAGAGCTATTCACTAGTTGAGCCCTGGATCTAAAAAGTGAGTTTGAAGTGTGCAGCATATGCCAGCCCCCACAAAAATATTAAGCATTGATCATATTCTCGCTCACAGCATCAGTACTTTATGAGCTAGATGAATTATACTTGACACCAGCAAAAACATTAGTTTAGACAGAGGAGTCCAGCTGTCACTAAAATGTGTAAGATCTGCTAAATCATAGGTGAAGATACTAAGGGTGGTGTTGATGTCATGTAAATTAACCAAATTTAAGATGAAATGTTCCTTTATTTGTCCCACTCAAGGAAATTTGACAGCACAATTCAGCAAAATGCTCAAGGTCTTGCTCAGATTTACTTTTGGAAACATTCAGGTTGCAAACGATTACTTGGTTGTGCAATTTCACACTTGATGGGTGAGCAGGCACTCCAGAGACTCAACCAATTGTGTACTGCATCCATCCCTCCATTTTATCCTGTTCGGGCTCACGAGTGAGTTGGAGTAGATTCCAGCTGACCTCAAGCGAATCACACGAACCAGTTAGTCACAGGGCATATATAGCGACAATTAAAAATTTGATTTTCCAAAGTAAGTTCCCTTTAAAGAATCCTGACAGACAGACAGTGGTGAAGGGGAGCAAAGATGTAAGAGAAGTGCTGTCACATAGTGACATACATGACTGGAATTAATAAATGTACAGTTCCTCTGCATATTTCTAACTGACACATTTATATGTTCAGATTTTTTGAAACCTTTACTATGTGTCTGTTAGTCATTTATTTCATTTTCCATAACATAGCCAAGTCACTCTAACATTTCGAAAAGAAAACTATGCTCAGCCTGGTATCTAATTAACATTAATTACAATTCATAAGTAGACATCAGTGAGAATTAAAAGCTCACCATAAATGACTATCCACCCGGTTTGTATAGTAAGCTTTTTTTTTTTTAAATCCATTTCTGAGTAATAATATTTGAATATTGGTGGGTTCTCACTTTTTATTTCATCTTTAAATTAATTTATTAAAACATGCAGTTGTGCGTATGCATATTAAGACATTTAATCAGTGGTCTCTATATGCAGGAGTAGCCTAATTCCAGCATTTCAAACACAACATTTTGAATACACATTGATGTTCACCACTATAGTTGTATTGCAACTATCATACTCTAATGTCATGCTCCATTTCTAGTTTGCAGGTTATCTTTGCAAGAAGCAAAATACCAGTTCATCTTTCAGGTACCAAGTGAGCTGAAACGTCACATGAATTCTTGACGTGTCAGACAATGCATTGTTGTGGTTTGAATTATAAGGCCTAGAAGCCTGTAAAATACAGCCTGAATTCCAAATGATATGGCTTTTGGAGCTTTAAGCAGGTTCGACTTCACCAGTTCCTGAGGCAAAAACACAAGGCAGACAAGATGTGATACTTATACTGATCATTTTGATTCCAACGCAAGACAATCTACTGTGTATTATTTCAATAGATGGCCGTCTTAACTAAGGATATGGATATCATTACATCCAAGTCCAATGTCTCTTTTAACAACCAATACTGAAGAGAAACAATACGAAAATGAGGGAACCTTAACAGAAATGCCACTGTGTGGATTTTTCCATTTCATCTGACTCCTCTGCTGATTAAAGTAATTAAATACACACACAAACACACACACACACACACACACACACACACACACTGCTGAGCAATTCTTCCACTGGTAATTAAAGCATCTGTTTCTACCTCATCTCTGCTCCTTTAATCTTTAATGTTCGCCTAAGTCTTTGATTATCCTTCAGGAGGGGAAATAAAAAACAATGTCACTACAATGCATTGTCTTAAAGATCTTCAACATCAAAAGTATGATTATAGTATGTATATAGAGTCACCTCGGTTATTCGATTTTCTCTTCAGAAATTGTCTGTGTATATACATACATACCTGTATCTGTCCTACTATTCCGTTTTTTGAGTGTCCGAATGATTGCTTGACTGACTGGAAAAAAAAAAATCCTCAGAATAAAATGTCCCAATACTTTTGCACAGTTAATAAAGCCTATGAAATAGTTACATGAATTTTTAGCTGAGGTCTCAGTGTTATTTTTTCTTTTTTTTTTTTTGCAAGTTTGCTCTACAGTACTTTTACTTAGCCAGTCTAATACTGGCCTAGTAAAGTGTTGCTCGATTTAGCTTGGTCTGACACACTGATGGCTTTGTTTACCTGTTGCTCCGATGTGTCTATCAACGGGGACTCCATGGGCCTTCTTCTAAAAATAGTGTGTTTATTGTATCACTTTTCAAGGCTAAAAACTTCCATAAAACACAAAGTGTCTGGTTGCCAAAACGGTCAAAAACCTATGTGCACTTCGGGGTCAACAACAGTCTACTCTTTCTTTCTCCCTTCCTAAATACACATAGTCACAGTGCCACACAGTGCACAACAAAGATAATACCATCATTTGATCCATATTTGGCTCATACTGCGATTTTTTTGTTTGTAAGATTATTCAAGATTTGCTTTCTCTCATCCATTGCTAACTTAATAGTGCAGCACCTATAAGTCTCTTCCACTTCATCTTTTTATTTTCCCCCTTGTCACCACATCTTGTGGGTTTTTTTTGTGACCTCAGAGGTACTTCAAAGGACTATTCTCATAAAGTTTCACTGCAGCCACATGGATGGGTGAACTTAATTTACCACAAGGGAAATTATTGAAAAATAATTGAATTTATGGAACAGTCACTCTGAATTAGAGTTGTGCTTGCTAAATAGTATAATCCCTACATGAAGGTGCTGTGTTGAATGACATGTTCATTAAGAAAATGGCCAGGGGAGCTCTGAGTGGAGGCAGGCAGAATAGAGGGAACATCACTTTTTAAAATTCATTAATTCTTCCCACATTGTAATGGAACGTGCAGTGATCAGGTGAAAATATCAAATTTTGCCTCATGTGAACTCAACCTTGTCTTACAATGAGGCCCGGAATGTGCCACTTAAGTATATATGCATGGGTGGAGACAGTGGTGTCACCACCACAAATTGAGGTTCAATATATAAAAAAATATTGGGTCCCACCACTTCAAATCCAAATTGGAAATGTGTCAAGCTTGGGCCCGTGCCAATCATTATCTTCCTCAAACCCACTCATGTGTGCAATCAATCCATTTTACAGTACAGTACTTGCTCTACCTCGATAGATTGGTTCATCTCTGTGATGCTCTGCTGTCATCCAGTGGTGAAATAATCATAGTACACCATCATTTTTATTGGGTTGCTTAAAAATGAACACGGTAATTTAAAAATAAGGATGGATATTTCTTGACTGTGTTTAGTGTGAACATATTTTGTCACTGGAAAAGTTTTGTATATGCACAGATTCTACTATTTTACATTTGATTTAACTTTTCAATGAATCTTGATTTCAAATAGCTCTCTTTTAGGGATTACTGGTGTGCAAAAATAAGATTTTGTGATGTACACATTTTTAAAACATGTTGAAAAATAACTTGCATGGATGATCAATCTAATTAAATTGTAGCCCAATAAGGTTTATGGACACACTACCAAACAGACCTTATGTGTGTACGTGTATGTGTGTGCGTGTGCGTGTGCGTGTGCGTGTTTGTATGTGTGTGTGTGCGTGTGTGTGTGTGTGTGTGTGTGTGTGTGTGTGTGTGTGTGTGTGAGTGTGTGTGTGTGCGTGCGTTCATGCGTGTGTGTTTTGCAATGAGGCTATAACAACAAAGCGTGGGAATAATGAATACTTTCCAATACATAAACCCTAACATATTTAAGTTAAATTATTATCATTATTATTATTATTATTATCATTATTATCAGAATTGTGGCTCGGTGGCGCACTGGTTAGCATGTCTGCCTCACAGTTAGGAGGGTGCCGGTTCGATTCCACCTCCGAACATCCTTGTGTGGAGTTTGCATGTTCTCCCCGTGCCCGCGTGGGTTTTCTCCGGGCACTCCGGTTTCCTCCCACATCCCAAAAAAATGCTTGGTAGGCCAATTGAGCACTCCAAATTGCCCCTAGGTGTGAGTGCGAGTGCGGATGGTTGACTCTGTGTGCCCTGCGATCGACTGGCAACCGGTTCAGGGTGTCCCCCGCCTCCTGCCCAATGACTGCTGGGATAGGCTCCAGCACACCCGCGACCCCTGTGGGGACAGCGGTATAGAAAATGGATGGATGGATTATCAGAATTGAACAATACACGGTATTCACTCTGAAGTCAATCACACGCCAAACTAGATGTCGTCCATCTGACATCATGATCATCACATTTGATGACATCATCACATAACTTTGAAACCAAAGTCAATTAAAGGTTAGATCACTATATTTCAAACATGCATGCTTCCACACGTGTGCAAAAAGTGAAGAAAGATACAAACAATATAACTAATGTACCTTAATTAAAATGACAAATTCAACATGACCCAAAAAAACCCGATTACTTTAAAACTAAAAGGTATACAGTTTGAGATACCCACCTTTTAAACGTTAGATTATATAATCCATATGTCACTATAATCATGAAAGGCAGGAGAAGAGTTTAGGAATGTTGCAACAGGAATTTTGTTAACATAGGTCTGTTTTCATCCTCATTTCAGAAATCCTTCCTCAAAAATATAAGACAATCAAAGTCTTGGGAAAAGGCAGCTATGGAGTTGTACTCAAGTGTTTGGACCGGGAATCAAAAGAAAACATGGCTGTGAAGATTCCCAGGCCAGGGAGGACCATCCATCGTGAGGTGTGTTTCTGATTTCATTTTTATTAGCAGTGATTTCAAAAGGAAACTTTGAAATATTTGATTTGTTTGTTGTGATGGGATCCTAAAATGTCTGACAAAGCCCCTGCCTACTACATGTAGTCTCGTCAATTCTATGAAGAATGCGGACTTTTAACTTACCGGATTTTGAAAGGCTTTCTGCATCCAATTTGCAGGGTTATTGATTTACAACCACTAATAAATGTTCTTTTCTTGAGATTGAGCTAAAACATAAACGATTAATTTATCATACAAACCGGTAGAATTATGGAAAAAAATGAAAACATATTTTGCTAAACCAAGGTTCACTTGGCAGCACAGTGGAATAATGCTTGGCAGGTCTGTTGCCCAGAGGTTCCATCTGGGTTTAAACTTTAGCCCGGGCCTCCTTTACATGTGCTTCCCACGCTTGTGTGGGCTTTCACTAGCTACCTTGGCTTCCTCCCACATTCCAAAATGATGACTATTCGGTTAATTGAAGAGTCTCATTTTTAAGGAAGTGTGAATAATATGTATGAGCGTTGCGATTGGCTGCCATAGAAAACAGATGGATGGTTTCATTCAAATGTATTTCAGAAAGTGCTGTACATTAGGAAATTAGAAAGGCAATGTTAGAATGGATGACACTGTTAGTGTTGCTGCTCGTTCACATTTGAGTTTCACATGGGGAAACACCTGCTGTAAACCATTGCTAAGAAAAGTGGCTGCTCCACAACAGCTTTCGTATTCGTCCTTCTTCACAACACAGATTGATGTTGTACATAATCAAACTTGTGTTTCCAGGGATCCATCCTACAGTTGTTGATGGACATTAGACTGGATCGGGACAACATTGTTAAGTACTATGGTGGCTTCTCCAGCGACAATTATCTGGTCTTCGAAATGTTGGATATCAGCCTGTCTCAATATTTTCAGGCAAATGGCTGTATTGATCTTAAGGACATCAGACCCATCATTCAGCAAGTGAGGATGAACAATACATCTTATCACAGGCACTGATACAGTATGTGTTGTTTTTTGGCTTTTCATCTCTTACTGTACGTGATGCCTTCCAGCTTGCCACGGCGTTTGATGCACTAAAAGCTGTGGGAGTAATCCATGGTGATGTTAAACCAGACAACATCATGCTGGTGGATCAGGTAAAGCAGCCATTCACAGTGAAGCTGATTGACTTCAGTGTGGCTCTTACCAGACATGAAGCCAAGAAGGTCGTAATGAGACAGGTTGCTTATTTCAGGTTGGTTATCTTGTAAAGATTGTTGCCATTTTATGTACTCTGTGTTGTGTTTCATTTCTTTTTTTTTTTTTTTTCTTCAAAAAGAGCCCCAGAAATTATCCTTGGACTCCCTTACGCAGAGGCCATAGACATCTGGTCACTGGGTGTTGTATTATTAAAGATGGTACTTGGCATTTTCCCTTTCTTGGGAACCACAGACTATGAATTAGTAAGTATGCTACTCTTTCTCAACTCACAGAATTATATAACGTAATTTAGACCTGCTTTCAGTAGGTACAATGTTTATTCTTTGAGCCACCAAATAGTCAGGTGGTGGCTGAAAATAAACTCAGCTTAACACACCTACTAGAAGCCTGTCTAAGAATCGTTGCAGGAAGTGTAATGCAATCTCGATGACTTTGCTGGAGGTGCGGGCATTTTCTGAGCGCCGTAGACGTGTAGTGGATGTCAATGCATTTTATTCATAAATATGACAATAGCGTCGATTGAATGCTCTGAATTATTATTATTATTATTATTACTATTATTAGTAATCAATTCATTGAAAGAATTTTTTGTAGTAATGGTAGTATTTCTAATATTACTACTTAGGTACTTGAAAAAATATTCTCCCTGGCCATGTCAGAGCAATGGGAGGGAGGGTGGTCACAGACAGATATGCACAATCTGGATTGAAGGTGGTCTCTGAGTGTCCACTTCCAAGATCTGTGATCTTTCTTTTGTCAACTTACTACCCATGCAGGTCAACTTGTGCTTGTGCACGCCTCGTCCTGCTGCAGGACTCAAGCAAATCAGTGACTTCTGTCAAGGACTATCAGAGTTTCTCTTGCGCACAGCATTTAAAAGGAATAAGAGGAGCCGCTTTGTTTGCCACGGAATCAAGTTGACTGTGTTCACGCTCACAATAGCGCAAAAAGCCCCTTTTAAAATTTGCCACATTAGCTTGCATGAGTCTGAAAATACCAAAACCTAAGTGTACCCCAGCCCTGTGCAGATTTACACTGCACATCTCACCGGACTTGCACGAAAATAGGTCTTCTCAGGTGTCATAACAAATTACTTTCATCCTGTGGCACCACCTGGAAAACATGAGCATTTATTTGATTAAGTGGATGATCCTGCAATGAATTAGAATACAGAAGCTCTGAGAAGAAATATGGTAGTAATATATAGTAATATAGTAAGGAAGGCGGTTAAGTTCTTTTTATTGAGGTGCATTTACACAATACCGCCGGCATAATGCAAAATTAAGTTAGTCAATTTCCATTATTTTTTTGGGGGGAAACGTATAACATGACCAATGAAGCAATAATGAAAGTGCTCCAACTATTTAAGTGTATCATCATAAACTAATGCCTTTAAATGTTCAGATTTATAGGAGTTCTATACACTTTTTCTTTTATATGCTGTATGTCATTTTACAACCATGGGATCCACTTGCGTTTTAGGTTACTTTAATATCCTATAATAATGATATATTGTTATCTGTTTAGCTGGAATGCATGATTGGTGTCCTCGGGCTGCCACCAGACAATGTTCTGAAAGCTGGAAGGGCAACAAAGCAATTTTTCAACAAGACTGATTTGGATCAGTGGATTTTCAAGGTAAAGTAGAAACTTTAATAAAAAAAAGTAAAAAAGATTTGAACTTGTAAGAATGATTGGAAAAACTTGCCATTATGAATGAAATTACTTTATTTCAAATTACTTTTGAATCTGATATTGTTGATATGATGTAGTATGCACCCGGCAGTATGGTAGGTATGTTTATATTTATTTGATTTTCATTACTTTATTTGAGTGGCTGGTGCCCTCTACTGACAAGCCGCAACTGTCTTTGCCCTGGCCTAGTTGACCGTACTTGTTGGCAACTTAGCTTCTATCATAAGGACACACAAACCCATATACAATGATACTGTGACTGATCAAGGAAGGGTCACAACATAGACAAGGTACTAAATGTTGAAATTGATAAATGTAACTGGGTGTGTTCCAACTACACACGGACATTAAATTCAAAACAACCGAATACTATTTGCGGAAAAAAGAAAACAATAACATTGATCATGTTCAACATTTGGTACCTTGTCTTTGCAATGTATTCAATTGAGAATAGGTTGAAAAGTTTTTGCAAATAATGATACTTGGTTTGGAAATACAGTCGCCATTCTTTGCTGTTCAGAATATTTGCCACTTAGGTATCATTGACTTGTCATCATTAAATATTTGTCTCCCACTTTTAGACACACAAAGAATATTCAGGCGAGTCAAACGACACAGTGAGTGTAAAAATACGCTCTCTGGAAGAAATGCTCAAGGTTGGTCGCTGAGAGCAAGATCTCACACGAATTGAGTGCTATGTTTAAAAGTTCTATGAATCTGACTGTTTAAATATGTTTGTAAACTATTCAGATGTTTCCAGAGAGAAGCAATGAAGTTGACAGTTTTTTTGAGCTGTTAAAAGCAATGTTCAAGTGGGATCAGAGAGAGAGAATTACACCCGGCAAAATTCTCAAACATCCATTCATCACTAGAAGCTACATGTACAATGGCTGCCATCTCAATCTTTCTCAGGGATTTCATCGGGCTGTCCAAGTAGTCACCAAACAGACTACCATGACCTGCAGCAAACTGGGCTGCAGATGTGTCACTGCTTCTCCACCACACCCGCATATGAGGAACAAACACCCTTCAAAGACAAGGGGTATGCACTGCATCAAACGTTTATTCTACTGGATGAAGAAAAACATTTTATTGTTACTGCTTGAAGGTGCAGGTGCAGCTAAGATCAAGTAGGTCACAAAGCCCAGACATTCCTTCTTCTACGTGCACTCAAAACATGCCTATGATTACAAAAATATGCCTAAGTTGTTGAAGTTAACACTCAGTTTTGTTTCTGTCTTGTTTTTCTACCCCAGCTTTTGTGGCAAATGTGTTAAGTAGTTAAGAAAGAGAAAGCTTCACATTTTCTTCATGAACCAGTTGATTTTTTTTCTTCCTCTCTGTTCAACATTGGCCTGAAATTATACTGACTTGAACCCCTTAATTTAAAACCAACTGCCATCTAGAGGAGTAAAAAAATACAACTGGTTCATGAAGCAATGAAGCTTCATTTTCCCGCCACTAGTGTTAAGTGAAAAATATTCTGTTGCCATTGACATTACAGACCTCTGGAGTATGTTATCTGTGATTCAGGCTGTGTGCTTAAACAGTTTGTGTCACGGTTGGAACTTACAATAACGCCCACCTCCCACAGCCGCAGCTGAATACCCTTAAAAACTACGGGGAAAATAAATTCATCAAATCATCTCTCTGAATGTTCCCAAAAAAATAAACGCTTAAGTATCGGTGCCGGACCAAGCAAAATATTGGGGCCTGGAAGAGTTGTACCAAAGCTGAGGTCTGTATGGATGTAGCTCAACTTCCCATAGCTGACATGTTCCTTAAGACAGCAAAGTCGATGAGACTGGTGCTGGTTGCAGCCAAGTTCAATTGTGTAAAAATATCAATTGCACAGAACTGACCAAATTCTGGATAATAATTTCAATGACTAACGACTGATTATGCCTATCACCATTGTATGCTGTTCATTTCAAATTGGACTCCTGCCAGAATGTACTGTTGACCTCATCTTGGACCAGATCATTTGATGAAAAACACGTCTGCAAATGTAGTGGATTTGACTTTACTGGATGAGAGTGTAGGAACTACAGTGAGCAAAAGAAACAATCTTTATTTTTTCATAAAGATGACAGGCCTTTTTAAATGGTAGGAATAAAGTTTTATTTTCATATGAATAGAGTGGTCTTGAACTTTATGTTTTTCTTTCTTGATAAAACTTGCAAAAAATCTAGCATATTCCAAGAACGATGGACTTGAAGATAAGGGGATTTATTGCTGAATGTTAAAATGAATACACATAATTTTTTTTTCACCAAGTGGAAAAAAAAGAAACAGTTTGCTGACTGCTTAATCCATGCACCCAACTACCAGTACCACTAGGACATGCAGGGGGGAGGAGAAGAAAGGGAATTTGTTTAAAAAAAAAAAAAATACATGATAGAGCCAAACCGCGCCGCATACACAGATATGGAAGGGCGTTGTAGGTGTGATCACGTATGTAATAATATATGTAAGTGTATGTGCTTAGTTGTGTATGAAATGTGTGTTGCATGTATGTCCAGGCTGGAGGGCTAAAGGGTGAGGAGAAAGAGGGTTGGAGTGTTTACAATTCAACTAGCTCTAAAAGCACACTACCCTCACAGTATTTCCGCATTGCAAGTCCCAGATTGATTCGAGTGATAAGACAAAACTAGGCAGATCTCAGAGCCAAGAAGCCAAATAATGTGTTTTGTTGATATCATTCTAACTGTACCCCTGGTTTGAAGGGTTTTCTCTTTTTAAATATACTTTTTTTTTTCTTTTCTTTTTTTACCGTGAGCCATGCATCTCCTGTGTGAAAACAATAAAGTGTGAAGATTATTGTATTTGATACATTGAACCTGGAAGGCTCTCTAGACCCAATGCACTGTACATATCTGAAATCTACGGGTTTCTGGTGTCACCACTACTACGTATAATACTGTAGTGTGCAGAGGATGGGGCCTTGATTCACCAATGTTTCAAAAGGTCTCAAAGGGCTAAAGAAAGACACAAAAGGGGTAGGCGGAGACAAACGTAGAACAGAGCATTCAGTCAAGGTGACCAAACAACATAAGTTTAACAATAAAAGTATTGAGATACATATCAAGGCAGGATGCAGTAATAAGTGTTACACCAGCGATTGGCCTTGAGCCAGCCCTGCCTTCATTTGAATAATATTCTTTCCCATGAGAGCAGTGAAATGTGATGACTTTTCTCAGAGTGTCACAAACATTACAGTAGCACTAAAAGAAATGAACCCAGAGTGAGCATGGGGTGCACGAAATTCTGTGCTACGCCCCGGCGTCAGATGTGAACAGATGTGGACTCATTTGCAACATGCATGACCACTTTCACACAGCACTAACCTCTTGATGTTCAAAAAGAAAAGCGAATCTCTCTTCCATTTTCTTCGCACACGTTCTTAATGGCACCCCTCACCTGAACGCATCAGACTTGGTCAAGGGGAGTGAGGGTGGGTTGGGGCTGGGGGGTGATTCTGGCCTGCGAACAGAGGTTGTCGAGATGACGAGCGCTCACCGCTCAAGTCTTTTGGCTGTGATGTGATGGGGAAGTCCTGAGACACAGTGCGGCTCTAAGCTGCTGGCATAGGAAATATGTGGTCTTGGCAGTCCACAGGAGGCCAGAGTCAGGCTGGATTTCAACAGGTGGGTTTCGGGAGGCCAAAGACTGCTCACGTGGGAAGGGTCAGTGCAATGGAGCTTCTGGCAGCGCGAAGATTGTTGAAAGGAACGTGCGAGTAAAACAAGACGCCACCCACATGAGGCTTGATGAGGCTCTCACACATACTGTGGACACACTCTCAAAACCCTGATCACGTACATCAGAATGTGATGTCGCATCGCCAGTCACAATTCCACTTCTCACAGGATAAAAAAATCGGGCAGTGAGCAGAGATGTAAATGAATGATGCATATTCATCCAAGTGACAAAACTATCCAAATGCGTCCGTGAGACGAGTGCGTCGCGTGAATCAAAACTATGTAAACAGACAACTTTTACACAGAAAGACTCAATATTGCATGATGACATAATCAGATCACAGTTCAAAAAGAGGAGGATCCCAAATCAGAGAAAGAAAAAAAGCTAAAGTAAGGAAGAGGATCGGTCTCTATAAAAATGAGAAGTCTTTATAAGAAAGGCTACAAAACTCAATGGGACCTCCGACTTGAGCATACAGCAAAAGGCACCACAATATTATTCTATTTATCTAACTTGTGAAAAAATTGGCACGTAATTCTCACTTTTTCGTCTCTCATACTGCTGTAAATCAAAAAACCTTTACATATAAATATTTCCCCCCATTATAAAAAAAGTCTTTGCTGTTAGCTAGTAGACAATTTTTGCTGAAATCAAAATAAATATTTCATTTGTTTACAATATCTGTCTGTTATACAAAATAAAAATATTTCTCCTTGGTGCATGTCTCTAGTCCAGAAGAAGGAAGAGGTGTGTGCGAGGTGGAGTGGTGTGTGTGTGTGGCGTGGGAGGGCAGGTCTGCATGGGTGGGGGTGGGGGTTGGGGGTGCAGTCTTAAAGGGGCATGTTGTCTGACTTGAAGCGCTGCGACTGTGCGCTGCGACTCTGCCCGTTGCTCCGATTTCCTGGCCGACTCAGCCTGCTGTGAGTCCGTGCGTCGGCCCCTGACGATGAGTGGAAACCTGGCACGGTTAAAGGCAGGTCCATGTTCATGTTCTGCATACTGAGGAAAGGCGTGTGCTCCCCTTGACCTTCGTCTTCTTCCTCTTCCTCTTCCTCCTCTGATTGGCTGAAGCTCTGTGACCTGTAGTCCCGTAGGCCCGCTGCCCTCTGAGATAAGTGTCCATTGAGTCGGTTGCGTCGCGGGCGCCGTCGACTCCTGATAGGCTCCCTTGAGGAGGCGTACTCCTGCGTGGTTTCATATGCCTCTTCATCAGGCAGACGGTAGGGACTGGATGGGAGACTTCCTGTGCTCTCCGTTAGGTAGGGTCGACGCGGTCGTCGAGGCTGCCTGTACAAACTGTGATCCTGAAACAAAGACCACTTGCCAGATATTTGCTCTGCCAGCAAACAGTATTTAAGCTTACAAGCTTTTCATATTTGCCATAACCGAGTCCCAAGGTCCTCTCAAAAGGACATATTGTGAAAAATAAATAAAAACCTGTTTTGACATTTTTGTTACTGTAGAAATGTTTTTTTCACCCCTTAAAATTATGCGGTGTATAAGAAATTAAATTCAAAAAAAATTCTCTGGGTCTCAGGATAATCTGAGCAAATTTGGTGGGTCATCCCTGTCTAACCACAAAAATGGACTTGACAAAACACTAGACTTGACACAAGTATAACATACACCTGTACACTTTATCAAGGTTGTATAAAGTAGCATTGGAATACTGGAAGTGACTTTTCTCTAATTTGCATTTCCAATGGGGAAACAAAATCCAAACAAATGACGAGTCAACCAGCATCTTGGGAAATGACGTACAAAGCTTGTGTACTTACATCAGGGCATCTTAGCAGCGGCTGGTCATCATCTCTGTGGTAGGCTGCAGTGGCAGGTGGTAGGGAGAGGGCGTGGCTTGCGTTGGGTGATGTGATGTGGAAGGTAGGAACCTGGGGCGGCAGCAGCGGGTAGTGGAACTCCACCGGAGACAAGCGAGCTGGCGTGGTCAGCGCGGACACATACCTGCACACGGACAGAAAGTCAACACTATCAGTGTTCACTCATTTTATTATATTTTATTTTTCTGGTTGACATGTAAAGCCTTCAGGGATGGCAAAAGTATACTTTGTTCCATCCATCCATCCATCCATCCATCCATCCATCCATCCATCCATCCATCCATCCATCCATCTTCTTCCGCTTATCCGGGGTCGGGTCGCGGGGGCAGCAGCTTTAGGAGGGACTCCCAGACTTCCCTCTCCCCAGCCACTTCATCCAGCTCATCCCGGGGGATCCCAAGGCGTTCCCAGGCCAGTTGAGAGACAGTCTCTCCAGCGCGTCCTGGGTCGTCCCCGGGGTCTCCTACCGGTGGGACATACCCGGAACACCTCCCCAGGGAGGCGTCCAGGAGGCATCCTGATAAGATGCCCGAGCCACCTCATCTGGCTCCTCTCAACGTGGAGGAGTAGCGACTCTACTCCGAGTCTCTCCCGGATGACCGAGCTTCTCACCCTATCTCTAAGGGAGAGCCCGGACATCCTGCGGAGAAAACTCATTCCGGCCGCTTGTATCCGGGATCTCGTTCTTTCGGTCACGACCCATAGCTCGTGACCATAGGTGAGGGTAGGAGCGTAAATCGACCGGTAAATTGAGAGCTTTGCCTTTTGGCTCAGCTCTCTCTTCACCACAACGGACCGGTACAGGGTCCTGCATTACTGCCGATGCTGCACCGATCCGCCTGTCGATCTCGCGCTCCATCCTCCCCTCACTCGTGAACTAGACTCCAAGATACTTGAACTCCTCCACTTGGGGCAGGATCTCATCCCCGATCCGGAGGGGGCATTACACCCTTTTCCGATCGAGGACCATGGACTCGGATTTGGAGGTGCTGACCCTCATCCCGACCGCTTCACACTCGGCTGCGAACTGTTCCAGCGAGAGCTGGAGATCACGGCCTGAAGAAGCCAACAGCACCACGTCATCTGCAAAAAAGCAGAGACACGATGCTGAGGTCCCCAAACCGGAACCCTCAACGCCTCGGCTGCGCCTAGAAATTCTGTCCATAAAAATAATGAACAGAATCGGTGACAAAGGACAGCCTTGGCGGAGTCCAACCCTCACTGGGAAAGAATCCGACTTACTGCCGGAAATGCGGACCAGACTCTGGCATCGGTGATACAGGGCCCGAACCACCCTTATCAGTTGGCTCGGCACCCCGTACTCCCGAAGCACCCTCCACAGAACCTCCCGAGGGACACGGTCGAACGCCTTCTCCAAGTCCACAAAACACATGTGGACTGGTTGGGCGAACTCCCATGCACCCTCGAGGATCCTGCCGAGGGTGTAGAGCTGCTCCACTGTTCCACGGCCAGGACGAAAACCACACTGCTCCTCCTGAATCCGAGGTTCGACCTCCCGACGGACCCTCCTCTCCAGCACCCCTGAATAGACCTTACCGGGGAGGCTGAGGAGTGTGATTCCCCTGTAATTGGAACACACCCTACGGTCCCCCTTCTTAAAGAGGGGAACCACCACCCCAGTCTGCCAATCCAGAGGAACTGTCCCCGATGTCCACGCAATGTTGTAGAGGCGTGTCAGCCATGACAGCCCCACAACATCCAGACTCCGGGCGGATCTCATCCACCCCCGGGGCCTTGCCACCGAGAAGTTTTTTAACTACCTCAGTGACTTCGACCCCAGAGATTGGAGAATCCGCCTCAGAGTCTCCAGGCCCTGCTTCCTCAATGGAAGGCGTGTAGGTGGAATTGAGGTCTTCGAAGTATTCTCCCCACCGACTCATGACGTCCCGAGTCGAGGTCAGCAGCACGCCATCCCCACTGTAAACAGTGTTGACGTTGCACTGCTTCCCCCTCCTGAGACGCCGGATGGTGGACCAGAATTTCCTCGAAGCCGTCCGGAAGTCATTCTCCATGGCCTCACCAAACTCCTCCCACGGTTTTTGGCTCAGCAACTGCCGAAGCCGCGTTCCGCTTGGCCATCCGGTACCTGTCAGCTGCCTCCGGAGTCCCGCAGGCCAAAACGGCCCCATAGGACTCCTTCTTCAGTTTGACGGCATCCCTTACCGCCGGTGTCCACCAGCGGGTTCGGGGATTGCCGCCACGACAAGCACCAACGACCTTACGGCCACAGCTTCGGTCGGCCGCCTCAATAATGGAGGCGCAGAACAAGGTCCACTCAGACTCAATGTCCCCCGCCTCCCCCGGGACGTGGAAAAAGCTCTGCCGGAGGTGGGAGTTGAAGCTCTTCCTGATAGGAGATTCTGCCAGACGCTCCCAGCAGACCCTCACAGAGCGTTTGGGTCTGCCAGGTCGGACCGGCATCTTCCCCCACCATCGGAGCCAACCCACCACCAGGTGGTGATCAGTTGACACCTCCGCCCCTCTCTTCACCCGAGTGTCCAAAACATGCGGCCGCAAATCCGATGACACGACTACAAAGTCGATCATCGAACTGTGGCCTAGGGTGTCCTGGTGCCAAGTGCACACATGGACACCCTTATGTTTGAACATGGTGTTCATTATTGAAAATCCGTGTCGAGCACAGAAGTCCAATAATAGAACACCGCTCGGGTTCAGATCGGGGGGGCCGTTCCTCCCAATCACGCCCTTCCAGGTCTCACTGTCATTGCCCACGTGAGCATTGAAGTCACCCAGTAGAACGATGGAGTCCCTAGAAGGAGAGCTCTCCAGCACTTCCTCCAGGGACTCCAAGAAGGGTGGGTACTCTGAGCTCCCGTTTGGTGCATAGACACAAACCACAGTCAGGACTCGTCCCCCCCACCCGAAGGCGGAGGGAGGCTACCCTCTCGCTCACCGGGGTGAACCCCAATGTGCAGGTGCCCAGCCGGGGGGCAATAAGTATACCCACACCTGCTCGACGCCTCTCACCCTGGGCAACTCCAGAGTGGAAGAGAGTCCAGCCCCTCTCGAGAGGGCTTGTGCCGGAACCCAAACTGTGCGTGGAGGCTAGTCCGACTATATCTAGTCGGAATTTTTCTGCCTCGCACACCAGCTCGGGCTCCTTTCCAGCCAGAGAGGTGACATTCCATGTCCCAACAGCCAGCTTCTGCAGCCGGGGATCAGACCGCCAAGGTCCCTGCCTTTGGCCGCCGCCCAGCTCACACTGCACCCGACCCCTTTGGCCCCTCCCACAGGTGGTGAGCCCATGGGAAGGGGGACCCACGTTTCCTTTTCGGGCTGTGCCCGGCCGGGCCCCATGGGCGAAGGCCCGGGCACCAGATGCTCACCTTCGAGCCCCGCCTCCAGGCCTGGCTCCAGAGGGGGGCCCCGGTGACCCGCGTCCGGGCGAGGAAAAACGAAGTCCATTTATTTTACTCATCATAAGGGGCTTCTGTGAGCCGTGCTTTGTCTGGCCCCTCACCTAGGACCCGTTTGCCATGGGTGCCCCTACCAGGGGCATGAAGCCCCCGACAACATGGCTCCTAGGATCATAGGGGCACGCAAGAAATTACATATATCCGTTTTCAAATGGAGGGAATAAAAATAGAAAGCCTTTATAAAAATAGAAGAGCAAATACCTGAAAAAACAGGACTGTATTAATATGTTTGTGCTTACTCACTTTATTTGTATTTATTCATAGACCATTTTACATTGTCATTTTATCACTGTATTGTGTTTGTGATGCTGGTATTAAAAAGTGAAAATGTTGAAAGAAATAATCAACTTTCAAGGTCCTTTTGATGCAGAATGGCGTCTGTACATATTTTCTGCCTCTAGATGTCGCTGAAAACTAAAAAGATTTTGTGCGACCACTGGCTCAATGAGGCATAAGATTTAAAGAGACAGGAAAGAAGCCTCCTGAATGAGTGGACTTTCAAACTTAATGGCTCCCCCTATTGTTTTGGAGTGTATATTACTTTTTATCACAAATGAGAATATTCTAACAGGTTGGCTGAGGCAGTCCACAGAGGAGGGCCTGAGCCAAGATTACATTTTAGAACCTCTTGACTGGGAGGTAAACATGCAGACCATTTTGCCACATTGCTTCCTAGGATCTATTTGCTAAAAGGATTTTCTGAACTTTGTAAAGACATATCAAACAACTTTAAACTGGTGGAAATTCAAAGGTGCAAAAAGCTAAAGAAGCTTAGCCACTGAAGCGACTTGATCAAAAGAAATTTGGATTGTATTATTATGTCTCAAAATAAAGTAAACATATATGATCTCAACAAGACTAAACACATAGACAGAGACTTGTGACTGTGTATAATAATTAATTACCACATGTATGCAAGAAAGAGATGTTCTTACCTGTCACTGTGAGGTGAATCTCTTAGTGAGTCATAGGAATCTCCAAACTGCATTCCCGGACTGGAAACATCAGTACAGCCCCAGTGGGCTCTCCTTGCCATACAAGCTGGACTACTGCATTTACTGGTTCCAACAGAGCTGGACAGGCCACCTGACTGGCAGTCTGAATTCATGCTGTCTGTTCGCTCCATACTCCATGTCTGCTCCTCATGTCTGCAGACGTAAGTACAGAACTACTTTAAAAGGTTACGATAGGACTGGCAAGTCAAAAGGAGAGTGAGGAGGGTGAAGGAACACATTATACAGACAACTATTAAAAAGTTTACTATTTATTAGTGGTGTGACAAAAAAACTGATTTAATTGCAACATTTTAATTTGTTTTAATTGTTAAATAATTATTAATAATTTAATGTAAAGTCTTAATTTTAAAGCTGTGAGTGCATGCAAATGATTCAAACCAAATTGTGTTTTTATAAAATGTATCCAGAAACATTGGAAATTATTTTCTTTTCTCGGAGAAATAGATCTTTAATGGTGATAAGTTCATGCATAGGTACAAGGATATGTAAATAACAAGAAACAGCATTTTACTCTCTCGAACGGTGTCGCGCTATATTGAATCAAATCGTAATCCCACCGAATCGAATCAAATTGAATCGTTGCGCTTTAAAATTAAAAAGTCATTGAATTGTACCGCACCCCGTGAATATTGGGATATGTAGTGAATTGTCTTTTCTATGTCTTTATACTGTTTGTTTTTCCTTGGCTTTCATACGTAAGAGCTACCTGGATGCATGTGAGGCAGTGGTCGAGTGATGTGAGCGGGTAGACATTCTGCTGCCTGCATAGTTGCCAGCACATTCAGCTCCGTGGCTGATGACACATTCTGTAGTGGGGACACTCTTGGAGATGTACTGCAAATCACGCACACACACATTTTACTGAGCGAAATGGATCGTAAATATTTTAGGGCTTTTGAGGTTGTCCAAGCAAGCCATTCATTTGTTTTTATCAGGGCAATGGGATAAATAAAAAGCACAAATAGATGAGATGAATAGATGAATGAAATGCTTCACTTCTGGTTCATTTTAGGGAGACAACCTGGACAATACAGTTCAACAACATTCAAGATAATTTTGGGAATGGGCTTTACTCTGATTCATGCAAAGTAAAACAATATTCCATATGTATTCTCATACTAATCCCTGCACACTTTAGAAAACTTCTCTGACAAGGTTGTGTGACCTCATCATACAGAATCATCATACAGACAGCCCCCATCAAAATCAGCAGTTAATGTGCATGCATCGTTAGCAGTATTGGTGTGTAACTCATCAAAGTGAACAAAACCACTCGTCATGGACCTGGAATTAAATACTGAGCTGCATAATTTATGTTTTGTGTGTCCATTTGTCTATAACGGAACATGTCTATTAGTTAATTCTGACTTCAGAATTACCTGTACCTGCCTCTGCTGTATGTTTCTACTGTTTGGACTCACATCAACCATGGGAATTTCCTCGGGACCAGGCCCGGGGTGGTTGGGCCCGTTGGCCAGCATGCGGTTGGGTTGTTCCACACATTGATTCTGGTTTTGATGGAGGTGATGTTGCATCCTGTTCCTGTGCTTCCTGTAAGTTACATAATGGGGAAACAATAACTTGTTTGTCGAGTAAATAGTCCTGTGCAGCTCATTGAGAAATGAGTGAAAAAGAAGCTGTGAATGCTGAAACACAACACTACTTGAAAATATAATTATTCCATCTGTTCTTAGCTTGAACCTATGGCATAGGTTGCAAGTCCTTGGGATGAGTATTCGCACTCATAGACCCTTAGCAGTCTGTCATTTTTTTTTTTTTATCTTTCTAGCGTAATTCTGTCCCCTGTTTGGAAGGCATAAGTAAATACATAGGTCTGTTTATGTAACATGACATTTGTTAGTGGCATCATGCATCACTACTTCTAAGTGGCGCACATTGCACTATTACGTCACACAGCTCGAAAGAGTTCAGTTACAGCTGTACTTTTAAAATTTTTATTGCTCTACACTGGGTCTCATACTGCCTAATATCCCACAGGGAATAAACCTAATAATTTATAGCGGGTTGGAAATGACATGTTGGACAATTTTACTGTAGTAACTCTACAATATTAAAATTTGGAGTGTTTTTTGTAGAAAGATGTACAAAATGAGTTCTTGCACTTAATGTTTGTTTCTTATTCAGGAGTTTAATGGGGTCCTTGAATTTTAATTTTAATGCATGGGAAAAGAGGGAAAAATATAGTCTGTGGCTATTTTGTTGTTTGCTTCAAACTGTTGGATTAGAATAGTGAATCTTTTATAGTACATGCACTGAAAAATGTATGATCAAAAATGACACATTTTAAGAGCAGGTATATTGTATTCATGTATTTTTGTTCATATTGAAAATAGCATTTTGGTCATTTTTGAAGTGGACTGTCATGCATGCCCAGTGGCATTGACAAAAAAAAAAAAAAAATTCCCACCCCTGCATTAAGCATTCATAATAATAATATTACATGCACATTTACATAATCATATATTGTATGGTTATTTTAAATTAGTTTTAAATGAGGAAAAGTTTAGATACAAATATAAAATTTCTCAAGTAACCCTATTTTTTTTTTTTAATGTGACAGATGAGCAAGTTGGTTTTCTTTTCATTTCACACTGCATCAGTTTGACATCTTTCAAATGCAGGTATTACTTGTAGAGTATATTTCAAAGGACATACTTGGTTTTGCAGTAGGCCACAACACAAACAATGCCAACCACCAACAAGGCCACACAGATTCCTGTGATCGTCAGCACCCGCCTTTGGTACAGCTCCTCGGCCTCTGTGACAGAAAACGCACACGTGCAAATACACACGTTCATATGCACACAAAGCACACATTTATGCATTGCAGACAGCACAGGCGTACACATCATGCACAACACACATCCACACAGGAACACACGCATACAGTACTGCATGTTATCCTGTTATGCACCGCAATATCTGATAGTTTATTGTTAGTTAAAACTCATTGCAGTACTCAATACTTTTTACCTGACAAACTTTCCTTCTATTTTCTTATTATTATTGATGCTTGCGCTGTGTTAATTATTTAATTTGCCTAACCGGATAAATTGAAATAAACAACTGAAAATTCTTAATTCTACTATATACTGTGTGTGCAAAAATTGTTAAATGGTATTAGTAAATAGTTTTCAATGCACTTCAGTCATACAAATATCACACTTAAGACAACATTGTACAGACCATTATGAGAGGGAACAGACATTTGAACACATGCTTGCATGAAGGCAAATCGGGAAAAATAAATTATATATATATATATATATATATATATATATATATATATATATATATATATATATATATATATATATATATATAAAGTGTGTTTACACCACAATAATAGCATTAAATGTTGTGTCAAAGCACAACTTATATTATGCTTGATCTTTTAATATATTGAGTTAGTTGAGACATTCCCACTGTTATAAAGTTATAAATCTCAAAATATTCTGTTGAATAGATTTTCCTTAAGTTTGGTTCAATTTGTAGACATTTTAAATAATATTGACAATAGTGAGTTTTAAATTTGATCTTACCTAAATTGTAAATTATTACCGTACTGTGGCGTAACACTGAAAAAGAATGCAATGAGGGATGCAAGAGCAACAACACAATAATGAGGGGAGCAAACTAGGGCACAAGAGGGGAAAAAGGGGAAAAAAAAGTCATAAGGAGCACTGGGAGGAAACATGATAGGAATAGAAGCGGGACAGGGCTGATAGGGAAACAGGCGTGTCCAGGAGGAGGAAAGTAGTCCCCGGAAGCTATATCATAGGACTGTGCTTTCATTAACTTCAAGTGGATTTTAAAAGCTCGTTGGTCATGCCCCAGTTTACATCACTGTAAGAGTTCAATGTCATATACAAACACCAATTTCAATCAAATTGTTCAAATTAGCACACTGTTGTCAAATAGACCAACCAGCCACAACATCATGACGATGATCTTGCATGTCATCCCAAACAAGAGCACTCTGTGGCTCATATTTTGGTTACCTCAATGAACCGCACAAGAGTAAAAAGCATTATGTATTATACAGCACAAGTTTCGTACTTGCCAACTTTCCTGATTAATGCGGGAGACTCCCGAATGTCAACCAAATTTCCCAGTGACAGAACGGTCCGTACATCCCCGACGCACGACCACTTTGCAGACGAAGGATGAGGGACAAGAAAGTACAAAAAAGGGCGTGCTAAGGACGGACAAAAGTGGTTTTTCCTTGGTCCGTGTAATAATCCCAATACGGGTCAAGTGCTGATTAACCTTTGAGTCCATCTGATGGAGTGTTTCGACACACAGAAGTTTCTGTTTCTGTTGGAAATGGAACCAGTGGGTGCTCGTAAGTTAAGTAAATGGGAAAAGTAAATCAGACAGCTAATGAGCATTAAATGTTTGATATTATGAAAACTCTGCGGTTAGCCTGTCTTTCACGCCGACACACACGGGAAAAAATAACCTTTGCCCCAGAGAGCCTCAGCTTTAGGATGCCCACTGATGGCCGCTAAATAAAATTCTGTACGACACCGCAATAACCAACTTGAATTTGATTCTACACTTAGCTACTATGCAGAGTGAGTTCCTGGTTAAAGTAAGTTATTGTAAAGTTATAACTTTTGGGCGATTTAAAGTTGCAACATGAATGTGAGGACGGACGGACAATTATTGAAGGGAAAATTTGTTAAATTGCACACCTTGAGTCACTGGGCAGCTCTTTTGCACTTTGTTCAAACATTGTATGCTGTTATTTACTAATTTGCACTGCGCACACACTGCTGTGCATTAAATACTGCAAAGTAAATGCATTTGCAATGCAACTTTATTATTCAGCCTTTCCTGGTACTCATTTCATAACATAAAATTGGTCATTTGTACACAGACAAACCGCTTTGTACAACATAATTTTCCTTCATGTGGTGAATATAATAATAAAAATTAAAAAAAACTTGGACACCTGGCTAAGAAACCTTGGGACAATACGCTCTGAAAAAAAAAAAATCTCCCTAATTTTCCACGTGTAAAGTTGGCAAGTACGGCAAGTCTCCAGCGTCAACGTGAGTGTAAACATTAATGTCCCTGAATGCGCACAAGACATGAGGTGCATTTAATTGCAGTCGGACATTTTCAAACTCAGACAAAAATTGTATTATAATTAGTAAGTAATTTATTAATTAGTTATTTGTATTTGTTGTCAATTACATATTCATTTAATAATAAATTAACTCTTATTTGCTGATACCAATTGCATAATTTATAGTTGAATGAGGGGAGTATGGGCACTTCTTTCCTACCAAAAGCACTGGATATGTTGTGGCTGGTCAGTGCAAATAAGTGATGCTAGTTTTCAAGAGAAGTAGAAAAAAAAAGTTATCTTGAAAAAGTCATCTTGACCTAACTTATTTCACCTTCAGGAAGATTGTTATGGTTCCTAAATAAAGGGCCTGAGTGGGAATTGGTGCTTGTATCAATGTGCACTGATACAGAAAGCCAAGGGAATAGGGAAGGCAAGCTCGCCTGCACAGCGGCACCAACAGCATTTGTGATTTAGGACAGCCCCGCTCTGTGTCTTATCTCTGACACTGACTCAATGAAGGGCACAATAATTAGGACAAACAATTTGGTTATGGTTTTGTTGCTCTTTGCAACACCTTGCAAAACTATTGGCCACTACCATTTCTTCATATTCCCTCTCGTTGAACAGTCGTGATATTCCAAATGATCCAGTCCATTCTAGGCCCTTTACATTCCCTTTGAATTGCCTCTGCCCTTTCTAGCTTTAAGGTATTTGTCTCAATTATCCTTTTTCTTTCTCCTTAACCACATTAGTCTATAAAGAAGAGTGCATGCAAAAAAGGGGAAGAGGGATAGCAAATCTTAAAATTAGGTTAGTGGGCGGAAGAAAAGGAGGGACAGGTTTGTTGGTTTTAAAAAGAAGGTGGCACAATAATGTGTGACTGTGACACAATCTTGGCAAACGCTAAAAGCACAGCAAAATAAATAGTAATGTTCCATACCCATAAATTCAATTCTGAGAAGCTCTGCCAGCACAGAAAGTTGTTGTGGTAAAAAAGGAAAGAGACAGACAACGGTCAGCTGTAATGTCCACTTTGGAGAGGATCTGCGGCCTACTACGTTGCTTCCCTGTATACGTTGAACCAGGAAGTTCATTAGTACTTTGGAATCTGTCAGTCGGGCTGACTGACATTGCCTATTGCCCGTCCAGTAACAGACAGACAAGCCACACAGCCTCAGCTCTGTAAACCCCAAAAATGTCAGGAAAAAAAAAAACAGAAGCACACAAAACTCAAAAGCAAATGAAAAGAAAATGCAATAAATCAAGACCAAAGGAGAAATCAGCAGGCAGGAAAGTACATGCAGAGACATACAGACAAAGAGAGCAAGACAAGAAGCCACAGCACTTACTGCCATATTGAATACTGCCTATTTTTAGAACATTGGAGAAAAACAAAACAACACCAAAGAAAAAATAACAGAGGAATAAAAGCAGTGAGATGGCATCTAACATAAATGCTGAGTACAGATGAAGATGTAAAGACAATGAAGTTGATACTGTATATCATTTGAATAATGACAACTCTAGTTAAGCATTCCTACTGGACTCATGTCTCCCATCCCTGCTGGAGCCTTACATGAGGTTTGCATGCCTTGGCACTAAAGAAAGAAGATGAGCTTGTCCACCCAAAGTTGATCTACAATCAGACAGGGCTTTGCATTCCAAACAACGTATAGCAGAGAGCAGGGTATCGAAATGAACTTGAAACAGCACAAAGTGTTCTTTCAAACAAATTGAAAGATCACTGCAATGCAAAATTGTGAAACACAAGAACAAAGCAGATGGACCAGTCTTGAGGATGGAAGCAAATACAGTGCTCCCTCGCTATATCCCTGTTCACTTTTTGCGGCCTGACTGTTTCACTGATTATTTTGGGGTGATTCCAGCTTTTATTTATTTATTTATTTATTTATTTATTTATTTATTTAGTTAGTTAGTTAGTTATTTACTTAGTTGGTTAGTCTTTTACAGCGTTGTAAACGACAAATGAAGCACACTTATTTTGTACTTATTTAGAACGTTATTCAAATGTGCCATTGGGTCAATCGGTCCAGCCATACAAGTCAAATAGTAACGAGTTGCGTTCAGGATGAGGGGGACGCCTCCGACCGCAGTACAAGTCTTTTTTTGTCAGTTTGTTCAATTGCAGCCATCCACTCCTCTTACACACTGCAGCTAGCTATTTATTCTTCATTTTACATTTTAAAAGTTAAATTAAGTGTGACAGCATCTGCTGTGTTGTGGACTCTGTACTGGTCTGTCACGGTGAAGAAGGAGCTAAACCGAAAGGCAAAGCTCTCCCATTTACCAGTCCATCTACATTCCTACCCTCCTCACTTATGGTCACGATCTCTGGGTCCCGGAAACAAACGAGTATCATCCACAGGGTGTCCAGTGGGTGGCAATACATATTATGTTCTAATCTTCATAATTTCCAAATTAATATTACTATGAAATGTTGCACAAATTTATGAACACAATAAATATACAGTTACACTACAAATTATTATATTCAAAATGAGGATAATGACCCTTGTTTTATTTGTCAATAAGAAGTTGCTGTTTTTAATATTAGTACTGTTGAGATACTTAAATTGTTGCATTTTTTGCTGGTTCAGCCCAAACGTCTGTTCAAAGTGCGCAAAAAAAAAAAAAAAAAAATCAATCTATACAAATAAGGAGTGCCCTAACCCTAATAGACTTTGATATCTGTTTGTGAAGGTTCATACTGTCTTCTCAAGTTTAGTAGACTTTGATATCCTCTGTAGTTGAAGAATTAAAAAGCCCCTGGGCACTACAGTATATGAGGAAAGTTTCCTTTGATTGTACAATGGAAACTTCTGAACCAATTTGAGAGGGTATAGAATATATCTCAAATGTAACGAATG